>NW_028093273.1:1710406-2310406 GCF_014824575.4 Sturnira hondurensis
GATTCTCAGTATTGGACTCTCCCTCCATGTCCCGTACTGGGCACTGTTAAGTCTGTAATATATTCTTTCTGCAATGCAACACTTTCAGTTGCCTGAGTATAAGCAGAAGAAGCACAGAGTCACAGAGTCTCAGAGTTAAAAAGAATCTTACCATTAATTTGGTTTAACTTCATCATTTTACAAATGACGAAACTGAAGCCTTAGAGGGGTTAAGAGACTTGCATATGATCAAGATTAATCCAGTACTAAGAGTGAAGGATGGAGGACTTGAGCCCATGGATTCTGTTTGCAAGTCAGCTCTGTACTTTACTGCCTTGCCCAGTGTCCATCTCCTAGAATACTGGGGCTTCCTAATAAAGCAAACCCACCATCCTTTCTATGGGCTTGGCTGTAACCAAGGGACATATCGAGGAGGAACTCCAGAATAGAACATTATATATTGGAGGAAATTCAATTGTTTAAGATTTCTAAATGCCAGTAAAATAATGGCAATAATGTTTAAAACATTATTACTGTCACCCAAGAGATTTCCTTTTAGGCAATCAGATTTCTTATAGCTGGCCAATAATTCTCTTGCACATGTCTACTGGCTTAGAAAGTCCAATTCCTTATTAATTTGCTCTCCTTTACTTGGAGAATATAGCAACATGCACAAGAGAGTTAGAGAGAGGTATATGCTTGGTTGGAAATGGAAGACAAGAAGGTTATGGACAATTGTTTCACATTTGGCTCATCTGCCAGTCATTTTCCATTAGCCTACCCTGTTCACCCATTCTTCACATTCTCTGCATTGATGTTTCCCTGGGCTGGGGAGAGACAGGGGACCTTTTTGACCTCTACTCTTGCATCAGCCAGACTCCCTTAACCACTAGCTTTTGGTTGGGATAAGCCAATGGGAAGCCCTGACATAAAATTAAAGTGCAGAAGTGAAAGTGAGAAGATTGGCATTCTTCCCAGTATTTGCTCCCTGCTTTATGCGGTGTACTGGCAACGACTCCATCCTTCACTGCAGGTTCTGATAGGTGGCTCTTGTGCCTCCAGCTCTCATGGGAATTCTCTAGGACAATTCCCTCCCCCACCTCTTCAGGTCCAGGACGGTAATACCATCCACTTGTTGCTAGTCTGTGGGTGCTCAGCGTGCCCTGGACGTTCCCTTCATGCTGCTCTACAAAGAGCCCCTTCACATTCTGTACATTGTTTCCTCCTTCCATGTAGGCAGGCTTTCTTTGCTTGTCTGGGCAGTGACTGAAACAGTTCATGTGGGGTTAATCATAGTCTGAAGTCACCATTTATCTTCTTTGCTGCAGCAGCAAAGCCATCATTAAAAAGGATAGGATCAATTCTTGTTCATTTTATATCTCACAGATCAGCTAATCCATGAGAAATGCAGCTAAGCTGAGCGGAGGACTTGCTTCCATCTCCACTTGCACTTTTGCCTTTTGGGTTTGGTTGACATGTGGGAAAGATCGTTAGCAGACAGCAGGATGCAGAAGCAAAAGTTATATTTGGTTAATGCTTCTGTATTCTAACACTTTCTCCTGATTTATGGAAACCGATGTAAAAACTGTCTTTCTACATAGAACCTGGTCATGTTCAGTGTATAAAAGTATGCCTAGTTTTCTTGAATTATTAGAGGATGAACAAATATACCTGGAAAAAATATCACCAACTTTATTTATAAAAGGGCATGGTTTATTTATAAAAGGGTAGGTTTAAAACTGGCCCCAGTTTTCCTCCAAAATAGAGTTATGGTCTCGTTTATAGGTTTTCTCTTTTCTCAGTCATTATAGAACTATTCAGTGTTGATTCATGAGAATTCATTTACTAATGCTTCTAAATATCATCAACTGCTCTTTAAGCTATATTATTTATGCCAGTGGAAGAAATTAAATACCTGGGGTTTTTTTTTGTTTTATTTTGTTTTAGGAAAAAGATGCTGTGTGTTTGCTCCTTTCGATTAATCTCTGTGAATTCAGGGAGCCCTGCAGAAAGACAGAAATGTTGGTTCAAAAATAAGAAGTGGAACAGGAGGCAGAGATGGAGCTTCTACATCTGACCTACATGTTGATTGAACTGAGGTTATAAGTCATTCACTTTTTCAATTCATTAACATTTACTAAGTTCATTTAAGTGCCAGGAGCTGGGGGTGGAATGATAAATAAGATATACTCATGGCAACAGAGGTACACAATCCAATCGGGGGAGAGGTACCTGGGGAAGTCACTGTCCTCCACCAAGTAGGGAGATGGCACCAGCTGTTATATGTTCTTAATCTAGTTGATTTGGTTTAAGAGAGAGGGAGACTCAACTCCTGACTCACTGGCTTCATCATTTGATCGGAATTCTAGGGCAAGCTTCTGGCTCCACTTTGGAGAGCAGTATGTAACAGGAGACCATTGAAGGGGGAGCTCCGGTCCCCTCTGCAAGATTTTTTTGAAAGAAAGTTTGATTGCAAAAAAAAAAAAAAGGAAAAAGAAAAGGAATAAAGAAAGGAAGGGAGGAAGGAGAGGAGAGAGAAGGGAAAAAACCCCATTGGGCCAACAAAGATTTTCTCTCAAGGGCCAAATAATAAATATTTTAGGCTTTGTGGGCCATATGGTCTCTGTCACAACCACCCCGTCTGCTTTGTAGCACAAAAGCAGCCAAAGACAGCAAGTAAGCGAATGGGCATGGCCACATTCCAATAAAACTTTACTTTTGCAACACTGAAATTTGAATTTCATATAGTTTTCACATGTCACGAAATACTACTCTTCTTTTCCACCCACTTAAAAACATAAAAATCATTTTTAACTCATGAGGCACAGTCCAGATTTGGCCCATGGACCAGAGTTTGCCAATTCCTGGCCTAGAGTAAGATGCCGAAAGCACCAGCAGCAGCACTGTACACCGCTGCTGTGCTGGAATCCTTAACCATCGGGGCTCTGACCTCTCCACGCAGTGTACCCACTGCAGAGAAGTGGTTAACTAGGTTCAGCCCGTGACCATGGAAGTATCAGTTGGCTCATGTGAGCTTCTCTTTCTTGCCCATAAAACAGACAACATTACCTGCCTTCTTTAAACTCACAGGTTTTGATGAGGATAAATGAAATAAAAATCCATGGAAAGGACTTTGTGCTCCAAGGAAGAAAAGCATTATACAAGCCCAATGTATTATTACAGAAAAAGCAGATCTGTCAGAAGGAATTGAAAAGCCCCAAGCACAGTGCAACACAAGGGAAAACGCTGCCCAAGATGAAGTTCCTCTCGCTAGGAAGTGATAAGGCTCTCCTGCCCTGACGCGGTCGCCCCATATTTCATCGCCTGCTGAGGGGATGGCTAGACTGCCTGTTCTTTTCCTTTCTTCTCTTTTCTCCCTCCCTGCTTCATTCATATATTGATTGTGCTGTGGCACTTCGCTGGCTCCCTCATCTGACATAGCTTACAGGGCAGTACTTATCTGGCCAAGACCTGTGCTCACCTCCCAAGTGTAATAATTATTTGACAGATTACCCCTGTGTGTAGCATGGTATCAAAAGCTTTCTTATAAAGTCCAGGTAAAATACGTCCATGGTTTTTCCAGAGTCAACTCATTTAGATACTTAATCAAATTGCCTTTTCAAGGGTGACAGAACGTGATTGTTTTTGTGAATTAGACCTTCCTTATTCTTTGTAAAAGGAACATTTCTTAGTGCTTTATAATTTTTTTCGGGATGAATTTTTCTGGCATGTTTTCCTATAAAAGTAATTCTGAAAGCCTGTGTTCCCTGGATTACCCTCATGCCCCACCCCAACCCCCAGGTGGAGTGGACTGATTTTATCAGATACATTTGTCCACCATAGCTTGGCCCTTGTTTCTACCTGAAGGTTTTGAGTTTCTTATCTTCAAATGTTATGATTCCCAGATTTTGTTCTATCCAAGTACAACTGTAATTTCTAAGAATGACTAAAATAAGACTCCATAATATCTTGTTATAGGAAAATTTCTTCTTTCCAATGAAAGGTGTCTTTACCTCCTGTTCTTGGTGTATGGTATATTTGTCTTAGAAATTATCTATTTCTATTTTATGTACATCATCTGTTGTTGCTGTTGTTATTAACTTTGCAAAGCTAGAAGCTTAAAACACTCAACAGGAAATGTGGAAGGGAATTTTACATAGTAAAAAGGGGAGCTTCTCTTGGCTTTGGTTAAGGTTAAACTTGAGACACTTAGGTTTTAGAGGTGATATGATGAAATCTCATCTTTTCTGTAATCTCACCTTTCATGTGACATACCTTTCCTCTCTGACCTTTAGGGTCCCTTTCCATGTCCTGAATCTATTTCTCTGTGTTCCTGTTACTATTCTACCAACAGTATTTCCACATGAATGGGTGACATAAATTAGCCTCATATTATCCTATAGTTCTGTTCTTCCAGTTAGAAATTTCTTCCAGACCTTCCTTTATAAAATATAACTCTAATATTCTGTAACCACCATCCTCATCGTAGTTTGATGCAAACTTGTAATGTCAGTGCAGGCAGAGTTAAATATATCTTTCTAGAGACTCATTTCATGGAACTCGAACCATAACTGATACCAGATGGAAAAAGATTGCTCCTAGTAGAGGGATAGTGAAGAAAAGCACTCTTTTCTTTAAAAGGGACTTTGAGTAGGTTTAATAACAAACCATTCTAGGCCATTGCTATTGTGTCTAAGAGGTACCAATGTCCCTCTCTTCCGCAGTTGGTGCTTAAAACAGTGTCACTTGTATTCGATCAAGTACAGTCCTCTGATTACTTTTATTTCCGGGACAGATTTTCAAGGGCAACTTCTAATTTTAGGTATTGTAGCTGAGATGCTCCCCATTCTCTGCGCTCCATTGATGTTCTCTGTGCATCAGTGTCCCTCTTAAGGCAACGATCATAGGCTCTCCACAGACGAAGCAGGAGGCGTGGGTGGGTGGAGGTGAGGGAGTGCAAAGGAGGAGGAAGATATCCCTTTGTCTGTTTGTGTCAGTGCGTTTAATTCTACATGAGCCTTTTAACAAATAAACAACTTTTCAAAACCTATTTTAATTAGTGTGATCCTAGAGACTAGAATGCAGTTTGAAGCTATTATGATTTAGAGTAAAGGTAACATCTCTTGTCTTTTGTGTCTGAGTCTCAGTTTGCATTTTTACTGTGCTTGTGATACATACAACACCTACTGCGTCCTCCTAGCTATTTTAAAGGTGCACATTACTCTGCACAAAATTTTTAATCTCTGCTATTAATGCAAAACCAGGGCAGATGAGCTGTAGAGGAGTTACTATGGGTGTGTAAATTAGAAAGCTTTGAAGTTTAGTTTGGAAGCTTGTGCACCTCCTAAGTTGTAATAGTCACCCAGACAAATTCAACTGCCTAAATCGACGTCTTCTTTAGTTAATTTCCTCATTGTTCTGAATTGTCTAGAGTCTCTAGCTTCCTGCTCATCTGAATGCAAAGACTTAATTGTGGGCAGAGATTAGGTTCAAGACAGAAACACCAGAGACATTGCTTAGAAGGAATATGAGTATCATAAAGATTGAAGAAGAATGCAAGTGCAGAAGGATTAAGGACCATGTCTTCTTTCTGTGTTTGGAATACAGAGACATCGTTTCCATTTCCCACTTCCGAGTTGGGTTATTCACTACATAACTCAGTGTGAGTCCCATTGTGTCCTTAAACAAAGTCCTTGAGGTTGAATATGGGTACTGTACTCACAACTCTTTGGGTGAGTCGGGATCCCAGACAGAACTGCATGGTGTTTTTCAGAGCATTTAATGAAGTGACGACTGACAAGGTGTAAACCACAGTTGACGGAAGCCCGTACAAGACAAATCCTACCTTTGGGCTGGCAAATATGGGAAGCTAGGAGCAAATACAGGGCTGGAGGGCAAGAGCAGAGAGCCAGTATGGGCTGTGGCCATGAGTGGGGGTCCTGAATGTACTGAGACCAGGCAGGAAGAGGCTAGGGAAGAAACAAACCTCTCCCTATGTTTGTCCTCTGATTTTCTCCAAGTGGCTCCCATTGGATGACACTGACTGGCTGTAGAAGGCACTGGAGCCCCTGTCAGTGCTGCCCTCTGCACCCAGCCTCCTGGCCAAAGACCCGGGCAGAGGAGCCTGAAGCAGAGCTGGAGGGGTGAATAGAAGATGCCCACACATTCTCCTCACATAACCCTGCTTCTCCATTTTCCTGAAGTTCTTGGCTTTCCATCTTGATTTTTTCCTCAGTCCGTATGCTCTCAGTTTTCCTGCTTAGCAGTATTTCCTCACTCTCTGCTCACTGTCTGTGCCATTCCGTCGTGTGGTTGGCACCCGGAGGCCTCCTCCATCTGCTGCGGCATCTCCCTCCAGCTCCTGCGCAGCTTCCCTTCAACATCCAGAGGGCCCGCAGCTCCTCCTTCAAGCATCAGCCTCACCTGTGGGGGCTGTGCGTGGTGTGTCGCAACTGCCTTCCGGAACTGGAAATCTTTCCGGCACCAATATTTTGAAGTCACGCTTGGAGGTTGCAAATCTGTCGCTTATATATATCCCTTAACATAGCACCATTTGTATTTTGAGTGTTGGGTAGTAAATCCTAACTGCCACGGACTAAAATAGATATAGGAAATAGGAAGTTTGGGCATTTGTTATAATTTACCAGTCACATTGAATCTTCTCCTCAATGTGACTGCAATAACAGCCTTTGCATAAAACACCAAGCAGCATGTTGGCCTCAATTGAACAAAAACTGCTTACTTGCTCCACACTGCATTAAGCTTACAGTTTTAGGCCTGGCGGGTTTTCTTTCCATAGGAATTTTGAAGATGCCCATTGGTGATATGTCTACTAGCCACAGCCCAGCTGAGTCACCGAAACAATTGGTCTTGTGGTCACTGGAAGTGCATCAGTATAAGAAGGAACAATGTTTACACCTAGTCACCCTTCTTAAGAGAACCCAGAGGAAAACTTGGCAGATCTCAGTGCTAAGAACTGCCATGCTTCCTCTGACACAGCTGGTGCATGTGTATCCTCTGGACATGGAGAATCCGGTGTGAGGGAATTATGCTTTTCTCTGGCTTCAGCAGTTTGATGTCACAGTGAGATGTGAGATTCACTCCTACCATGAGTGTGGTATACTACATCACATTGCCATTATTTTATTTTTTCACTTGTATTCTCACATTCAGTCTGTGAACATGTTGTTGATTCTATTTCCAAAATACATTTGAGTCCACCCATTCCACCTCCAAGTTTACTTTTAATGTCCACTGCAATGACCAAGGGACCACCAGCATTTCTATCTTGGACCACCTTGACAGCCCTTCACTGCTCTTTGGAATTCCTACTTACAGCCCCCCTCCAATTTCTTCCCTACATAGTGCTCTGTGTTACTTCTAAAAAAACAAGAATTTAATGATTTCACCCTGGCCAAGTAGCTTAGTTGTTTTGAGCATCATCCTGGTACACCAAGGTTGTGGGTTTGATCCCCAGTCAGGACACATACAAGAATCAACCGATGAATGCATAAGTGAGGAAAACAACAAATAGAGTGAGAGTGTGTCTCTCACTCTCTCTTAAAATGAATAAACTTAAAAAAAGAATCTAATTATTTCCTCAAACTTATTTTGGAAAAAAGCAAAAAAAAATTCACAAAATGATACAACAAACATCCAAGTACTCATCACCTATGTTCACACTCTATCGTCTACCCCTTCATCATATATTTGCTAACATAAGAGCAGCCTACACAATCATAACACCTTTATCACACTTGGGATTCAATATCTGTACATTACATAATATAAGGTCATAGTCAAATGTCCACAATTGTCTCAGTAAGATCCTTTATAGACAATATTTTTTGCTGCTATCTATGTATATTTTTTATCTATGATTTAATATAGGATCGTGCATTGCATTGCATTTAGCTGTCTTGTCCCTTTACTCTCAATTTAAAGAATTCAGGTCCATGGTTTCTTAGTTAGACTTTGTCTGATTATTTTCTCATGATTACCTTCAAGTTAAAAATTTTGTTTTTATTTTCCTAAGAACACTGTGAAAGTTCATGGTATGTCCATCATAGCAGAGGAATAAACTGAATTTATTCCATGTCAGGTGATATGAAATTTGACTGTGTGATCAAGTTATTAGCCATTAGATTTTTCATTGTAGATGTTCCTGTTCCCGTTTGTAGGTTACATGTAATACGCAGGGTGATGAATCTGATTAGTGCCCACCAGTAAATGAGGAGCTCAAAAAACTGGTAGATTTACACAATAGAGTACTATGTAGCAGAAAGAAAGAGGGAGCTCCTACCCTTCACAACAGCATGGATGAACTGGAGACCATTATGCTGGGTGAAGTGAGCCAGGTGGTGAAAGACAAATACCATAGGATCTCACCCATAAGTGGAACCTAATCAACAACACAAACAAAAGAGCAAGCTATAACCAGAGACATTGAAATAAAGAACACACTGACAGTATCCAGAGGGGAAATGGGGAGAGATAACGGGGGTAAATAGAGGAAGGGCCATCAAAGAACCTATATAAAGGACACATGGGCAAAGGCAAAGGGTATAGGTGTGAAGGTGGGAGGCAGGGATGGGTGGGGGGAAGGGGCATGGTGGGGGGAAAATGGGGACAACTGTAATTGAACAACAGTAAAAATATCCAAAAAACTCCCATATATCCAATCTTTAGAAAAATTATATAAAGCCCTTTGAACTACCTTCTACCTAAGGGGCTTTGTATATTTTGTTCTTACCTCTGTGCTCACTGCATAGTTATCTTCTTTGCAGGCTTCAAGTGTGGGATCAAGTGCCTCGTCCAGAGGGGCCTTTCTCTAACTATCCAGTCCAAGCAGGCCTCTCCCCCACCCCCAGCTCCTCAGTATCACAGTGCCTTGTTTGTTTCCTTAAGATGTCGTGTTTTTTCTTTGTTTATTTGTTTTTGCATGGCTATTTATTTATCATCTATAGCTGAAACCAGACTATAAGTTCTTGAGGACGAAAATACCAGGGCTATCTTTCTCAGTATTGTAATTTCAATGCACATGGTAGACTATTAAAGAAACATTTGTTGAATGAGAAAATCAACGCATGTTTGAAAAATTGGTAGTCAGAAAAAAATTTTTAAGTGAAAAGAAAGTTGTGGTGACTTAAGATGCACTGTCACATTGCTTTTTTTTTTTTTTTTGCAGTGTATATTACTCAGATTCCTCCAGTTATATGGAGTAAGATTAGGCCTAGAAACACTCAAGCAGGAAACTGTGAAGAGAATCTTATAGTAGAGCAAAAACAAGGGCCACCCTTGTCTTCAGAAAAGGTGGAAATGCAGTCTCTTAGTCTTTAGAGATGGCCTGATTAAACCTCATAGTTTCTGAGCCCCTACACCCACTGCCAAACTAATCTGGGGAAATTCTAGTATGATTTAAGAGACAATCCATCAAACGCTTCCTTTCTTGTCTCTGATGAATTTGGTTTGCTGTGCGCAGCATGACTAATAGAACAACAATCTATCTAGTAATTATTTATTATCAAACCAGGGAGTAAAAAAGGACTCCCTGACTTTTCGAGGTGGAGGGGATCTGAAGCTTGCTTTACAGAGGGCTCAGATCATGTGCTTGCCTTTCAGAGTGTGATACACTTTGTACTGGCAGAAGCTAGGACTCCCAACCATCTTTGTTGGGCACTTACTGGATACAATGCTCTGTGTCTCTCAGACCATGGCTCAGCAGAAGTGACTCAAAAGAACTTGCGTGGACATCATCCACACCTCTGATTTGTTTCAGTTATAACAAGAAGAGGTCGGTAGTGCATGTGCAAATGTGTACCATATATGTGTACAATTCTACCTTAATGTGACAGTTTTCAAACATTAACCCAAACACATTCAGATACTTGTGAAAACTTAGAGGTTAAGTATTTATATAGTGGTAGTACCAAAATTTCTATTTAGAATTATCTTTAAAAGCCCAAATTGTTTTTCCTCCTTCCATTACAAAAGTGATTGTATAGACTCTGGAAATGAGAGAAAGAAGAGGAAGAAAATTAAAACCACCCATAATTTGATCACTCAGGGGAAAGCATTTGAAACGTTGTAAAGTAATTCCTTATAAGTAAATATGTGTAGGAGTACGCTTTCATGTGTATCTTATATATTATTACAACCATGGTTTTGCCTTTAAATCTTTATCTTGTATATTTGCTTATACAATTAATTTCTTAGTTTTAACTACCACATTGAGTAGGACAGAAAATATAGATTTTTGTTCAATATGCTAGCTACTGCAAGTTATTGGGTAAATGTTAAAAGACTTTTGATCTCTAAGTGAATACATTGTTTTGACTGTCTTTTGTGTTGGTAAACATTCATTCTTGGGGTTGTCATTTGAAAATTAGCACCCAAATCTAGTAAGCAAGGCAAATGATTAATCAGAGGAATGCATTTTGAGTCAAATGGTTGATGGTTACTATGTGATGAGACACTCTGAAACTGTCACAAAAGAAAGATTCAAAAGAAGAATTTCAGAAAATTTCAAATAGGGAGGCACTTACTGATTACACATGTGTTCTCTTATCATGGCTACTTTCAAGAAAAACAATCTCTTCAATGCTTAGTATCCAGTTTGCCTGTCAAAAAAGTGGCGCTTTGCTTCACAGATATTTCCAGACATTTGTGCACACTATCACATAAGTGGGAAGAATGAGGAATCAGAATTTAGCATCATGTGTGTGTACAGGAGAAAGCTAGATTTTTGTCATTTCTTGTATCCTGTTCTCACACAAAGAAAAAAAAAAGAAGGTAAGCAAGAAGACAGGAAGAAAAGAAAGCAAAAAGAGAGAAAGAAAAAAAAAGGAAGAAAGGAAAAGATGAAGAGGGAGTAAGGAAGAGAAGAGAAAAAGGGAAGGAGGAAGAGAAACTGAAGAAAGAAGAGAAAGAAATTGAAGGAAGAAAGAAAGGTAGGAAGGCAAATTGTTAACCCAGTAGTCGTGTGGAATAGCTTACCAACAGTAGTTCTATTAATACTTAAAGACACATTTATAAAGCCAGCTGTAAACCACTGCAGCGCAATGCTTTTCAAAAATTTTGGGATAACGGTACTCTTCTGTCATCTTTCCAATATGCTGGAATTCCAATTACAATGGAATCTGGGAATAAATTGGAAATGATGGAGCAGATACACAAGGACACACATTCACAATCACATCAGTTCCAGAGAACAACTTCTGAAAGCCAGTTTTATAGGCTGAGGAAGCCCATTAGTACAGTTAGCTTGTATGCCCAGGACTGACAAGGAAGGGAAGCTCGTGAATACCAGGTAAAGCTAGCTGAGCAAAGTTTTCAGGATTCAAGGTCCTTAGAGATAAAACACCCTGACCAGAAAGGGAGTGTCTTTCTCCTGTTGTCCTGTCAGCGTGTTCCTTAGGCAGCACATGACTGTTAAAATCCACCCCTTCGAGGGTAACACGCTCTCCAGAATTACAGCATTTTTCCCAGATCTGGAAAATTCTGCTGTAGCTTTTAATACATTTGATTTTGTTAACATTTGAATGAATGTATTTTTAAAATTATGTACACAACACACAGTTCAGAAACAAAATTGCTTTTCTGTTTCCATCTGAATGTGTTACATGTTCCTGAAATTAAGCCACAGTATATAAAATCCTTACACCAGGGGTTGGATTGTTGTATAATACATTCTACACATGTAATGATTAAAATGATGGATGTTGGAAAGATTGCTCATCTCTTACTCCTCTATTTTATGTGGTGAAATACTTTACAGTAATATTAAAATATAGAAATAACCAATCAATACTGAAAAAAACCCACTTGAAATTTGCTATTTTCCTAATTATGTCATCAATAAAAATTCAGGGAAGGAAGGTAAACAATATAATTATTAAAGATAATTTGTTCTGCAAATATGTTTGTGACTAGGCAAACTCTTTTCTAAAATGAAACAATAATCAATGTTTGCTTTCGGGAAGCTTACATTTTGAGAGCAACTAAGACAGGCACAGACCAACACGAACAATTTAAACCTTATCCATAATTAGAAAAGGAAATAGGAGGAAGTAGAAATTACAAGAAAGAATGCAGTGTCAAAAATCATTGTTTATTGCATTTTTATGTTAAATATCAGAAAGGTTATCTGCCTCTTAGATTTCAGTAACTGAAAATATCAATACTAAGGCAAGTAAAGGATATAGAAATAGTGAAAGAAAAATGGGTTTCAACTCAAAAAGTTGGTGAAGAGTAGAGCTTCAGACTCAAAGCATTTTGTAAGATTTCATTAGCCCTGGTAGGCAGTTACGACTCCCCAAAGATGCCCATGTCTTAACCCCCAGAACCTGGCGCATATGTTAGTTTCCATGGCAAAGGGGATTTTGCAGTAAATTAACTTTAAGAATCTTGGTGTGGGAACTTATACTGTCGCCCAGGTGGGCCCCGTGTAAAGACAAGAGTCCCTATAAGGAAAAGCAAGTGGGGGGAGGAGGCAGCAGAATCAGAGAAGGGCATGTGCCAGCTAAAGTAGCGGTGGGAGTGATGAGGCCATGAGGCAAGGAGCGTGGGCAGCCTTTGGAGACTGGAAAAGAGAAGGAAACAGACTCTCCCCTAGAGCCTTCCAAAGGAATGCTGACTGCCAACCAACCCATTTTGGACTTTTGACCTCCAAAAGTGTTAAGAGGATAAATTGGTGTTGTTTTAAGCCAGCAACCACATGGCAATCTGTTACATTAGATTTGGGGGGAAAGGTTAGCCTTAAAAGAAAATTCACACACAAACTCAATTGCTCTCCAAACAGATGATTTCTCAATTCATAAAGGGTTATGCCAAATGAACTGGTAATTTTATTTTTTAGTAAGTTTTTTGTTTAGTACTACCTTTGTATTAAGGGAAAAGAGCTGACTTTTCTTCTACCTCTACTAGGTACTGTCAAAATGATGATATTTTTTTCTAATTATTTCATTTAATCCTTACAACAATTCTAAAATGAAAGTATCAGTTCCTTCATCTACAAATGAAATATCTGATTCTTGGAGAAAATAAATAACACATTTCAAGTTGGTGATAGAACTGGAAAAATTCAATAATGGGGTAGAGATTAGAATGTAAGTAATTCATATTCCCTTTAAAGAAGCAAATATGCATAAGATAGGTGGAGAGAGAGAGAATTAGATAAAATTTTACAAATCAAATTCAGTACGGCCAAAGTTTGCAGAGCAAAGTCTGGCTTAGATAGTTAATAGAAAAAAATGTTCTGGACACTCCATCTAACCTCCTGGTTTCCTCCTCTATAAAAGAAAGATAACAATAGACATCTCTCTGATAAAGAATCCCAAGAAATAGACTGAATACTGTGACACTGAAGAGCTCTTTAAATGTTGATTCAACACTCTTCGGTCTACTTAGGATCCCCAAACCAATTTGTGACATTCAATACTGAGAGGTTATCTGTTCTGAAGGAGAAAAAGAGACATTGTAAATCAGGTGGCAATGAGTGGTCCCAAAGGGAATGGAACATATTCTTTGTCCAAATGAACAGAAGATGTTGGTATGAGTCGTGTGCTCTCAGAGAGAAGTGCATTTAGCTGAAGCTGGTTACCAGAGGGTGAGCATAATGGAAGAGAACCTTCAAGATCAGCAGCTCCCAAGACATCTTGGATAAGAATCTCACGTTAGGTCATCAAGATGAATGAGGTCACCTCGTTATAGTTTAGACAACTGCAAAGCAGAACAATATGACCCAAGACTGGCTTAAGACCTCAACGAAACTACAGAGCCAATAGCAGCTGGAAACTCTTAAAGGCTAAATGCAAAGGAGAGAGTAATTTTGACATCAAAGGGATCAGTTTGACAAATGAAAATCAAATTGGATGGACTTTAATGCAAACAGCTGGGTGTGATGCAACCTAAAGAGGCAGATTTCCTGGAGTCAGCCAAACACTTTTATTAGAATCCTCCGTACCTCCCAAGGAGAATGTAAATACAGTGTTTTAAATGTTCAAGTTTTTCCATTCCAAACAATGGAGGGGAGGGGATGGTAAGATAAACAATCTGCACCTCTATCCTGGGGATGATTTAGTGGCTAGGCTTGCGCTATCTGTGCCAAGATGGTTTCTCTGTTCCATTCACATTTTCCTCCCTTCCTTTCTCCCATCTTTTTCTTCTAATATGTAGTGAAGGTTATCTTCAGACAGTACAACTGAATGTGAGGTAATTGATTCAAAGAGTAAACATTTTCCTGCTAAAGGAGGTCTGATCTTGGAAGCCCCTCGGAAGGAAAGGGCCAGGATTCCACAATGCCATGCATGAGCGAGGATGATGGATACATTTGCTTTCCAACATGTGCTTGGCAACTGGCTTTCTGCACCAAGAGCAATGTGGATCTACATCAGCTGGGCTTACACCGAAAAGTAGGTAACTCCCTTGCTGATGAAGAGATCAGACCAAGGTAATTGGAAGAAAGAGCAAAAGTTTATCATCAGCCAGTTAACAAACCAATCTGTGGAATGGCTTCAGGGACATGTCTGTTCTGTTTTGTAGTAATGATTCACCCTTATTCTGTTATCAATGGTAACTTATCAGAATTCAAACATCCAGTACAAAGGATGAAAGGTGTTGGAAAAGGCGCTATTGTTGCAAGTCTTACTGCCCCAAGCACCCTGCTATAATATAATAGAGGCTATTAAAGACAGAAACATTTACCCAAGAAGCATAGGAACTGCCTTGATATTGCTCATTATTGTAGCAACAGAAATTTAGCAAACTGGAGGACACCTAGTAGGCACACAATGCATATTTAATACGATAATGAGTAACTTGGGTCTAGATATGATTGGGTGTAAACAGAGAGATAAGATCTGCTTCATTAAGTCATCATTATCCATTTAACTTAACTCACGTGGCAGTTTTTGTACAGGGATTCAAAGCCATAAAATCTAAGTTCAGGATTAGTTTGGGGGTTCAAACAAGACAAGGTAGAAAAAAATCCTCTAGTTTTTGCTACCATCTCGTTGGGTCTGTTGGCCTCATTTCAGAACCTATACAATGGCATCTGAGTGGCACAAATGAGATTTTAAGCTAATACACGATTTATTGTGCTTTGCTGGTGGATCAGTGAATGATTTCGTTGACCTGAAGCTTTGTTCTTGTTCTTGTGCCTCCTAGATTATGCCACTGATATGCTGAAGACAGACGGGCAGGTGAGAGCTAATGGACTCAGCAGACCTTAAGCCTGTTTTCTTTCTGTTTACTACCTGCAACTCCTGCTGATTTCAAATGTTTGGTTTTTCATTTGAAGGTAAGTTTTGACATACTAAGCTATGTTAGGGCCGGACCTGAACTGAGGTGAAGGTTTTCGTGCAAATTCAGGTTTGCAAATCAGCCAAACGAAAATAGAGTAAATGATCAGATACCTGTGCCCAGAAAGTCCTGTGTGTGTTTAGCTGGTGGACCTGCACCAAGTCTTGGGAACTAAAATGGAGGTGTATTTTTACTAACCACATTTGGGGCAAAGGCCTTTAGATCTTTTTATATTTAGCAATCTAAAGAGTTCAAGACAAAGAATAACAATAAAGTGATGCACTCAAGATCTAACTTTTCAAACTTGATCTTGCAACCCAGATGATGTATTTATTTTTTAGAATAGTTCAGAAGAGACAATGCTGGCATTTCGTGTGTATGCGTGTATCAAGTATGCACATGTACACATGTGATATAATAAAATCTAAACACTGAACTATGATTACATTAGCTTACAAACACCACATGGCTAGTGAAGAACTAAATGGCAAACAAAAATGTAAAAATAGGTTTTGGATGTCAGATAACTTCAGCATTAGTAAAGAGGGTAAGATCAGCTTTATCTAGCTAAACAGTCATGGACTTTTCAAATACATTGGATATCGGTTCAGAGTAGTGATTGATTTTAGCATTAGCTGGAAGAAGTTAGCATTCTTCAGATAATAAATGAGCACACCATATGATGCTGAGCAAGACTTGGTTGGTCTAGATTTCACTTTAAAGTAGTTTCCAGAATGCTTCGTCCCATTAAAATTATTTTCAGTTCACAAAAGTCACCTCTTCTTTCATTTTATCAAATCCTCTCCTTGTCTCCTTACCTTTTCCTGCTAAAGATATAATAGACAGAAATGTAACCAACTTCATGCGATGAGCTCACCACGTGTCTAAGACTGACGCAATTTAGGCAAATCCTATGTGTTTGGGGTGAACCAGCCCCAGGTCATTTTCAGCCTCCATGATAGTTCTACTCTTGTCTCAACCATTAGACAGTGCGCCTATTCATCTTCATGACGTGCCTTTTAGGAAGCTAGTTCAGCCCAGAACACAATACTTTTGAGTCAAAATAGTTTTGAGAATAACACTAGAATTTAGACTGAACCAAAAAAAAAGATTAAATTTTAAAAAAAGATGGCTTCACAATAGCAGGAAAAAAATGTACAGGAAAAGGAGCTCAGAAATCAGTGTCAGTCATTTGTGGGTCATTCCGACTTTACCGAAAGGGTTATCTCAGCAGTGAGGAGCTTTCTATGTAGTTAGCGATGGGAGCCAGAGAGGTTAAAACAGCTCATCACTTTATCAGGATTACTGAGGGTATGAGGGAGGCCTTAATGGTCTGGCAGTCCTTTTTGTCACAATTTAATGGCATATCGATCTTGCAGAGTGAACAATCATGACCTTCAACTGTTTACAGATTCTTTGGAGGGAAAAAGCTTAAGGAGCTTATTCCAGGGAAGCTGAGAAGGTTCAGCCCTGAGCAGTCAAGTTTGGGAACTCAAACAGCAATCAAAACATCCCAGTTTGGGGCATCTTTCCACTGGGGGCAGCACTTACAACTGGAAAGATCACAAGGGCTTTGAGAAAAGCCACTGGTGTTACAGGCAATCAATAAATCAAGCAGGAGTGTCATTAACAGAGAGTAAGTGGTGCGTGTGTGTGTGTGTGTGTGTAGAAGAGGGGTGGTTGCTTCAAGTCATGCATTTCTGCTGAAATAGGTTTTCAAGGAAAGGGTTTTTTTTTAGGTGCCTGCAAACTTTGAAACCTTCATATCAGCACGCTGATGACCCTGGAAAGAGGTAGCCACATTTTACAAGTCAAATCTGAGCAAAGAACAATATGAAACAGAGTACTTTTCTACATAATTAATCTGAGGGTTGAGGAAAGCAGGGTTTTTTTTAATTCGTATACAATTGTCTACTACGATGTGGAATACCGCTTTTTGGGAGCAGATGAATGCACTGAAATGAAATTCTCCGAAGGGGTAGAAGTTGGGATGTTTATCTGCATCTTCTATTTTCTATCTATACTAATGTTGAATCCCAAAACAAAGGTTTTGGCCTCGATTTTGTTGAATCTCCACTATTTGATCTGCAAGGTCCCGGTTGCTAATCGAGCTATTACACATAACTGTTGCTCTCTAAGTATTTATAAGCGCCCTGAGCAGTCTCAGAGCCTTGCCCTGTTTCTGGCTGTCAGGCTCCAACCCTTTGACCTTTGTAGTGGGTTGAATGGTGGCCCGCCTCAAGAAATATGTCTCCACCTTACTCTCCAAACCTGTGAATGGGACTTTATTTGGAAAAAGGGACTTTGCAAATGTAACTAGTTAGCGATCTTGACATAAGATCATACTGGGTTCCTGGGTAGCCCTCAAATCAAATACAAGTGCCCTTGTCAGAGACCCTCAGAGAGCAGAAGGTGATGCGAAGACAGAGGCAGAGACTGGAGTGATGCAGAGACTGGAGTGATGCAGCCACATACCCAGGAGCACCACGCATCTCCGGCAGCCCCCAGAAGCTGGGAATCCCGAGGACTGTTCTCCCCAGGGGCCTCCCTAGGGAATGCTGTTCTGCTAACACCTTGATTTTGGACGTTGCCTTCCAGAACTGGGAAGAAAGAAATTTATGTTGTTTTAAGCCACCAAATTGGGGTTAATTTATTACAGCAGTCCTAGTTAATTACAGCTAATACAGTCCTAGTTTATTACGGCTAATACAGATGCTTGGCTAGATTAGCTTAACCTCGCCTCCCATGTACTTGACTTTACAATACACAGTGAGAGCCAGAATGGATGATTACCTGCAAATAGTTACTCTACTGTAATAACAAAATGTACCTTTCGGGCTCCCTGCTAACTTGTTTGTTCCCCCTCATATTTGTATATAAGGGACTTAAGAGGGCTGTGCAGTGGGAGAAGGGATTTGCTCAGAAATGTGTTGGTGAATGGGAAAGCAAGATGGCAGGCCTTCACAGCATTGGCATGGGCAAGTGGGAGGAGACCTGGTGGAAGCACTCCCCATTGGCACCGGGGCGCGAAGTACACAGAAGCAAGTTAGCTAATATGCAACCGTCCTCACAAATGTGTTAAAATTTTGTCAAATTTGGGCCTGGTGTGCCAGATATATCTTTTGAACTGTTTCAAATTTTAGTTGCAGGAAAGGACCTCAAGAGTAGCTTCAGTCACTTGCAGGTCTTCCTGACTTTGTAAGAAGGATTATCAGGACAGTTTTCTATGTAGCTAGCAATATGGGAAGGAATAAATATCAATATATCTTGTGTGCTGGGTGAATCTGTTTGGCTGCACGGGACACGGGATTGGGGACAAAATATCATCAAGTCGGGCAAAGTCGTATGGTGTTTATGCTGTGGTACATGGTCTGGGAAATGACCAGAGGGACGACTCCTCCCCTCCACTGTCCAGCTCTTGTCTGAAATGGGGATGGAGCTATAAACCACTTTGCATTAACCTGCCTCCAGCCTCCTCCCTACTTCACTTATTCTTCACTCTGCCCAAAACACCTTTCCACCATGCCAATCATCTGATCGGAGTTCTCATCTGCCTTTTAAAATCATTCAGAAAGAATAGTCTGATCACATGAAGCCTTCATGACCTGCCCTCAGCTATCTCCACCTTCTGCCTCATGGCCCCCTTTACCTTTCCTCCGTGGAGCTGCGCTTCTGCCACTCTATGCTATTAACATGGTGTCCGCGAAGGTGCCACACTTTTTGCATGTGTTAATAGCTCCTCTAGAATGCTCTCCTTGCTTATCCACTTGGCAAACACATTCATTCTTTAAAATTCAGCTCAACAGTCCCCTGTCGTGAGAATCCCCTTGACTACTAAAACAGAGTTAATTATTCTCTTGTCTAGGCTATCACTAGCCTATACTGTTGTAATCATCACACTGTACTATAATTGGTTTATATAATCATATCTCATAATAGACTGTGAATGCAGAGGGTAGAAACTGCTTTCTCCGTGGAGGCAAAAGCATATCTACTATGTTATTGTATCTCTAGTGCCTGGCCTAATGCCGGACAAAGAATTGGTGTTCCATAAATGTTTGATGAATAAATGAAAGAATGATTATGTCCTTTCTGTGATTAGTAAGGTCTTAAAAGCTTTTAAGACATGTGTGTTTACTCACAAGTCATTAATGTACAAGAAGCTTGTCTTTGCATTTTCAAGTTCTTTAAGGGAGGGGATTATTTTTCTCTAGTTTAAAATGTTAATAAGCTTAATATTTCTGAGAATAAAAGTTATGCAAGTTCTGCCATGGCCAGTGTCGCTCACTTGCTTGGAGTTTTGTCCCATGAACTGAAAGGTCGTGAGTTCAGTTCCCAGTTGGGGCACATGTCTAGGTTGTGGGTTTGGTTCCTGGTGGGGGTGTATATAAGAGGCAACTGATAGATGTTTCTCTTTCACATCAACATTTCTCTCCCTCTCTCTTTCCCTTCCCCTCTTTCTAAATTCAATAAGCATGTCCTCGGGTGAAGATAAAAAACTAATGTGAGTTCTTTATAGAAAATTACAATAACAAGAGAAAATATGAAAACAGAATTTATCTCTAATCCTGTCATCCAATAATAAACTATTTTTATTTGCATGTGATTAAAATATATTCCTATGGTCATGGGAGCCAATAATCATGACAAATATGATCTGTATGAAAATAAAAACACCATGGACTAATATTCTCTCTCATACACACACACAAGCACACACAAATTACAGCCATTCTCTGTATCACTTAAGGTAACATAGCTGCTGTAAAACCCAGCCCCCAAAAGTATAATGGTCTAAACATCCTAAAAATTTAAGTTTCTCTTGCATAATGTCTGAACCAGGTGTTTGTGATCAGCACGATGAAGGATTCAGACTGCTTCCAACTCGGGGCTCTGCAACCTTCCTAACAGAGATTCTTAGGTGTCTATGTTCCCACAGATGAACAAAAGGCTTATGGGAGCCCCAGGGGTGACATGGATTGCTCCCATACACATTCCATTGGCTAGAACTCAATCCACACAACCCCATCCAAGTGCAAGGGAGGCTGAGAAACATCGTTTGTCTGTGTGCCCAGAAAGAAAGAAAATGAATGTGCTGAGCCATTACTCAGTCTCTATCAAAACTTATGTGTATCCTTTTGTAATCTGATATTTTTATTTAAAAAATATTTCATTGGAATGGTCTAACAATATTACTCATTTGGAATTATTGAGGCATGTAGTAATGCATTTGTTGTGCTGAACTGTCAACTTTGAAAAACAATTGTTTCATATGTTATGATCATATGTAATTATCCACTTACAGCTTCATGACACTCGTATTTTCATTGTGGATTTTACTATTGATCAACAAAATATGACTCTTCTCATCAATGCCTTTTGTCTTGTATTCTATTTTACTTTAAATAGATGCAATCACTCTTGCTTCCCTTTTGTCTGCATTTCCCCGGACATCCTCCTAATGCTTCTGAATTACTTGTTTTATGCATGGCTCTCATAGATTGCATATAGTTAGATATTTTGATCCAATCTAAAAGTCTTTTCCTTAAATAGAGACTTTTAACCCTTTTGATATTTATTTGTCAATTAACCTATTAGTTATACATCGATTATATTTTGATTTCTGAGCATCATTACCCTTATATACAGACTTCGTAACATGTTTTATATTTATTTTGTCAATCAGCATGCTAATTTGTACTTCTACTATTGTATCTTATGATTTGCTTTCTAAGTTATTTTTATCTACTAAACTGGAAAGTAGTCATTTTGGCTTAAATTTTTATAACTGTTGTCTTTTTAAAAAATGATGCTTTAATTAGTAGGTACCTCAGTTTTCCAAAGTCCTTGTTCCAATCAATGAATGAACAGTAGAAATAAAGGAAGAAACAAATTACCCCTCTCTAAATGTGAATAGAAAATCTGTATGCTTTGTTTCCTCCCACCCACTCCCACCCACTGCTTAATTTTAACGAAAGGGGATTTGCACAACCTAATCCACTAGACCCAATTTAACATTAGTAATACATTCATTATATGTTTCTTTCACATATAAAAAGCAACTTAGCTATAGAGTTGTTGGGTCTTATTACCACAACACTTCTATTTTTATAATGATCCCCGTTATATTTAGCTGGAGTCAAAATTCCTTCCTTAAATCCTGAGTATAGCTCAATTCTGAAGTAAGAGGCAATGTATTCTGATAATTTCACAACAAAGATGTGTAGTTAGGTTTCTGTGGTCATAAAGCTTGGACAAACATAATCCACCTGGGACTGCATGCCATCCAGCTGATCTTGTTTTCATTGGACAAGGTATAATTAATTCAAGTCCCACCTCTGTTAAGCAGCTACGCTTCTCCCTTGCAGTCCACCCTTTTCTGTCTTCATATAATATTCACAGTTTATGTTTTATAATTAAACCATTAACTGTAATCCAGTTTCTATTATCTCTGATTGTTTGCATGCTTGGCTTTTCTCATCAACTGAACAGTAATTTCTCTGATGGCGGGGCCATGCTCCATTTTCTCTCCACAGCCCGTCATCCAGAATAGCAATGAACTGTGTGGGCCCAGACTACGTATTGGCTTACTTGTTTGATTATGTTAAAGGTAAATTTCAGTTGTTCATTTCAAATTGCTTCTTTCATTTAAGTTTTTAAAAGTTGACCAGAGTATGGCAGCCTAGTTCTGACTCATTGTTTATTTTTGATCCTTACCTTATATATAAAATGACTTTAAAAAATGTGGAACAGTTGAAAGGTAGGCAACTAACTGAAATGAGAAAGGAAACAAACGCTGTGAGAGACAGGAACATCAACGGACTTACAACGCAAACTATAATTATGATCAGCAGCAACACAGATAATAACTATGTCTTTTAATGAATGCCAGATCCGATGCTAAGTGCTCATATTAATTACCTAATACAATCCTTACCTTAAACCTACAGGTAGCTACTGTTCTCCCTCATTAAATCTGAGGTGAGGAGAAAAGAGAGGAGGGAAGGAGAGGGGAAGGAAGGGGAGGAGTGGGGAGAAGAAGGAGAGAGAAAGAGAGAGAGATTTGTATTTGATTTATCCTCAGAACTATGGCACCACACACATTGGTTACTCATTGGGAGAATACCTGTGAACAACTTTTTCTTAGATGCAGCATCCTGTATTGAAAGCAGTGCAGGATTTTACACTAAATAGAAATGGCTTAAAATTTTGACCCTTCTGTTTGTTGTCTGTGTGATCTTAGTAACATAATTTAATATTCTTGTCTCTGATTTCATCCTCTATAAAACAGTAATTATATTTACATTACAAGGCTATTAGGATAATGAGTGTTAATGTATAGAATGTGTTGGCACATGGTAGTTGTTCAATTGGTAGCTACTATTATTATTAAAATAATGATCACTTATGATCACTCTACTCTCTCTCTCAGGCTATTAAAATCGAATTTTTCTATTTAAAGCTTATCTTAAATGACATCTCCTTCTTCTCTAATACCCAGTATTAGCATGTGACTGACATCTCTTGCATTGTAATCTTAATATGTCCTTATTTGTGTTTTTAATACTGTCTCTTTATCACTTACTCTGTATTTGTGTTCCTTCTCTCTCCTAGCTTGTTACTTTTTTAGTCTGAGAACTGCCTGTTATTTTCCTTCACACCCACTGCAGTCTCATGTGGTGACTCACTCAGAGCAGGTCTCCAGCAGGATCTGTTAACTCTGATTGCAATTCGCTGTGTATTTGTTAGCTTCCACAGGTATTAAACTATTTAGGAAAAAAATACCTGTATTTCCTTTTACTACTGACTTCAACGTTTTACTAGTCCGTTTCATTGTCTGTAGGCGCATAGTTGAATCAAGTAAGTGAATGGGCAACATATTTGTAAGTGTCTTTAAAAGGAATGGCTGAATTTTCATTATTCTTACAGTAGAACTGTGGTCCGCAGTCCTGATTGATTGGATTGACATGACATCGTTTTAATAATCGCCATTGCTTGGAGTGAAAACAAGTTCAAATGAGCTAAGGAGAACTTTAATGACCTTTAAAATATTATATTAAATAAAATACAGAAAATTGGTATGGTGAGCCAACACTGAAAGTGTTTTATAAGGGAAGAAAAATGTAAAGACTGTGCTGGAATTCCGTACCTAGCCAATAAAAATTCACCTTGCCCGTGTATTGTCCTAGGAGACACAATCTCATTTACATTTATTAGAAGTAACGATGTAGTGTCCAGCAGATAATTAACACAATAAAATGCTGCTAATTTCACAGTGTCATTATAAAATTTGCCAGTTCAAATTAGAAAGTGATTAACCCTCTGAGTGAGGCAATGACATTTCCATTCCCAGTTTGCGAATTAAATTGAAAAGATGTTTCCCCTGGTTTTAAAGCGCAGGGGTCACCACTCTGTCTTTTTTTAATCTTTATCATTTTCACCCACAGCCTTTCTCAGACTGAAGCCTCCAACTCAGGCCAGAGAATCTCTGACAATTTCACATCTCAGAGTATCCAGGTCTTCAAAAAAGGCATAGGTTTGTTTCAGAACAGGAATGAAGCCAATTTTCTTTACTTAAGGGGGGGGGGGGGGGGTAGAAGGAATAAAGCAGAAAGAAAGGGAGGAGGGAGAGAAGAAAAGAGGGAAGGAACCAGTAATCTCCAATAAGCACAATTTTTTTGAGCAATAAACTTTTTGTCGGTCTATGTGAGTACAAAAATTCTCCATTAACAAGTTGCCTTCAAAATGGGCTTCATTTCATTTAACAGCAGTTACTCCTTGACCTTTGCCTGGACACTACTTGATTCACTTACTTCATATCTCTTGTCTACAACTGATTTTAATTAATTCCATGAAAAGGAAGAAATCTATTATAGAGAAAATATTTACAACACCTCATTTTAAATATTCCTACTCAACTGAGATCTTAACAAATATTTAATGAGGGAATGGTATTGTAAATGAATGAAACCTCGAGTTAATGATAAAATTGTCCAACCCGTTAAAACAACTATTAATTGAATAAATCTAATACACACATTTATAAAGCTGCTAAAAATATGGTGCCATGGCCTTCCCCCACCTACTTCACTACTTTTCTTCCCCTACTGATTCAGAGCAAAAGAATATATAAGTCATGTAAGAAGAACACTCTCTTAAAAAGTAGGTACTCATATCCAAAGCATTGAAGCTGGGTAGGTAACTTCAAAGAATAAGAACAAGGAGAAATGTTCAGAGAGCTTTTAAAAATCTATTCCAAAAGCATAGGGGGAAATTTCATAATTCCCCTACATTTCTGAGCACATTTGTTATTGCCCGCACCTTCTCCACAAAGCTGGGCAATTTTAGTGCTGAAATGTTCCCGTGATTTTTGTCTCAGGACTTTTTAGGCTGTGAGTGGCCAAAATCTAATCTGAGCTAGCTTACATAAAAAGATGAAATCTCTTGGCTCATTATACTGGGTCCAGGGTCCCAGACAATGGCACAAAGACTCTGTCTCTCCACCTTGTATCTCTTTTTTCCTTTATGTGGCTTCATTCTCAGGCATATTTTCTTTACATGTATCCCTCACAGCCATGGCCCATATTCTCCCAGCTAAAGCACCCTCATGGAGAGAGACTACAACCCCACCGTGATGGTTTTTTCTGGTGGAGACTAGGCCAGGTAGACTGTGAGGACCATCCACTGAGATGCTGATTGGCCAAGCCTAGGAGATATGCCTACCCTTAGAAGAGGGATTAGTATTCCCCATAGCAGATGATGGAGACCGAGGAGAGGAGGTTCTCCTAGGGTTAATGGGTTACTAATACCCAAAACAACTACACTGGGCAGTTAAAATTCACTAATACCTAGAATAATTATGAAGTGGAAACTTATTTTCTGAGAATACTGAAGTCTGAAGAGGGACAGCTAGGTAGGGCCAGAATTCCAGAACTAACCTGAGATTCCAGCATTCTTCTATCATTTTACCTGTGCTTCAGAACACTGATGACTAGCTGAATTCTGGTGCCCTTTATCACTCTTACGTCCTGTAATTCTGTGGTTCTGTTTGGCAGGGAGGGGGCGGATGGCAAATCTGAATGCTTAGCTAAACACCAGTAATTTTAGTTCCAGCTCCCTCATTCAAAAGCTGTGTACTCTGAAAAATTCACTTCAACAACTTGGCCTTTGGCTTCCTTATTCATAAGTAAAAATGATTAGTATCAACCAGTAGTTTTTAGAATTTTTATTGGGGTAGAACTTCTTTGTAAACTAAATATGAAAAGATAAGCAGTTCTTTGCTCAGGTATGCTTTGGTGCTTTATTATGCATCCCTGTTTAAAGAAACTTCATCAGTGAAGACAAAGCTGCTACAAGTTGTCATGACAGCACATAGTGGGACTGCTACTAGACAATGATGTAGGTAAAATGGGCAGTCACCAGTGAGTGGCTCTGCAAGTCAGCCCAAACTCTCACCACTCCCATTTGGAACATGAAGTTTGTCCCCCTCCACTGAGAAATTACATGTGTTATTGGGGTCACTTCTGCTTTAGGTTGTGATTAGCAAAAAAGTGTCTTTCAGTGCTTTGAAGAAAAGCTCTGGTGCTGGAATTTATTAAAATCCTTCTTGGGTACCACCAGCACCAGATAGGTGTACAGGTGAGAATTTGGGGAAGCTGACCAGTGCCTGGGCTAGAGCTGAGTGTCAGGGGATAGGAAGAGTGCTGATCCTATTCTTGTTGACAGGAAATAAGCAGTCCCTCACATAAGCTCTCTGGGAGCTGACCACCTAGAATGGGCACAGTGGAATCTTGCCACATAATTGCCTAAAAACAAATACTTTTTTCAGTCACAAGTGCTTCTTTTAAGTCACATGACTTAAAATGACTGCATTTTTAAGTCACAAGTGCTTTTCAGGATGCATTCCTCTTGTTAGCATGTCTGCCTACAACATGAATCAAATGTGTGTGTGGGGTGGGTTCAACCTGCTAACTCCCTCTGTGAAACATCTGGGCTCTTGGGAATGTGATTGGAAAACCAGTGAACTAGATAATCTTTCACATCCTTCTAGCTCGAAGGTGAGAAACACAATGAAAAAGTCCACTGTTCTCAAGTTCTTAAATGTCTGTCAGTGGCCAAGCTAAGAAAAGAATTTTCTCACATCTGAATTTTTATTTTACACACACTGAGAGAGAGAGAGAGAGAGAGAGAGAGAGAGAGAGAGAGAGAGAGAGAGAGAAGTGTCATAACAGTCCTTATCTACAACCCAGAGGCACCATTCTTTGTTTGCTATTACTAGCTTCTTCCCATGGCAACTTTGCAGAAAATTAAAGTTTCTCTCCTGTATCTTTTGATGAAGGGCAGATTGGGGAAAGTACATATTTAAATTGGATTTGATTGCAGCTCCCACAGAAACCCCATGTGCAGATTATATCCTGTTGGTATGTCCTATTGCAACAGAAGGTGGCAAAGCACATATTTAAAGCTACTCCCTGATTTATAGGTGAAATCTTAAGGGTGGAAGTGCCTTGAAGCAAAGGGTGTAATTGTTGAGTGTGCTGATGGGAAAGATAAGGTAAGAGAGAAGACAAACCTTGGGTTACACAATACATTTTTGTGTATTTGAACAGAATATTTTATCCACTGTCAAGAAAACAAATTGCTTAACCTTAACCTATGTAATACCTTCTCCTACACATAAAAGCCCTTTCACTGTTAAATCTGGTCCCTCCTTTCCTATAAACTTCAGCCCACAGCTCATTGTATCTTGTCTAGGAGGCGTGGCCCAACTTAGCATCTCCCTCCACCTCTGCTATACCTCTGCCCTGGTGAACACAGATCTCTCTGTATTATTGGGCACGCACTGCCTTTATGTGACTTTGTTCATCATATTATTTATAGTATAGTTATATCTTAGAATGTATGTATTTTCTTAACTAAAATAGATTAAACTCATTCGGACTAACTGTGGTTACATGGGTAAGTCATTTTATCCTGGTTTCAGGATAATCCTTGGAGTAGGAAGGCTAGCTCCCCGACTTCCCGTTTTGACCAGTGAATATCTAAAGGATGGAAATATTAAATGGTGTGCATATCGCTTCACTTCTTTGAATAAATACTCCTTAAATCTAAGATGTCTGTGTTTAATTTCTTTTCTTTTAGAGTTCAAAATTAGTAAATATGTTTATGTATTATATAATTGGTTATTTTTTTCTTTCTTTTTTGCATAAGGGACTATGCTATGTACATTGTATACATTTTACATACATACTTTCATATCGATTTCATGCAGTAGTTTTATATTCATTTTACACATGGGAAAATTGAGTTTCAAATTTAACTAACTTGACTGAGCTAAGAATTTGACAGCTAGCACTTGGATTGGGTTGGTCTGACTCAATGTCTATTAACATTTACCCACTGCATTATGGGGCTGTCTGTGTAAGTCAATTTATTATTTTTCATATGCCAAATTTATATGAAATTTCAGAAAGGGCTTTGACTTAAGTAGAGCGAAGCCAACACAAGTATTGTTAATATGATATCTACTAGTCATATGACCACAGATCCATTTTTTTCCCTACTTGGAGCCTCATGTTTTTCAATAATGAGTTGAATAAGGCCATCTAAGAGATTTCTTCCAGTGCAAGAAATTCAAGAGTGTGTTCTATTTTGACTAAACCTTTTAGTTTAGACTCCCAAAACTACATAGGTACCAAACACTGAAGAAGGAAATATGTGAATTCAAACTCCCATACATTTATAAACCCAATATACATGAAGGTAAGGAGAGATTCCACTAAGAATGAAAAAAGGCAGAAGAAAAGGTTGAGGTCTACACATACCTTATCTTGCTATTTTGCTATAGATTTCACCCAACCACCAACCCCTGGGGCAAGTTTTAGGAATGAAGCACAAGACAGTGTTGTGGGTGTTTGCACTCTTACAAAGAGCCAAAGAGTTCTCATTTATTATTTCACCTGAAGATATTTTTGTGCTGTCATTGATTTAGCTGTATTTATGTCTTATTGTCCTCCTTTTGGATTGCATTAAAGTCTAGATAACATGCTCTTTAAAAAATGTTGTAATCATTTTATGGGCAACTTGGCTGAGTCAGTGCAGCAGCTGCCAAGAGCCAGGGGGCTGAAGTAGTCACTGCTGCTTGAGCACCTGGCTCCTGGCGACTCTGGCCAGGCCCTCCCACCTCCAGGAGGTTTTGGGAGGTGGCTGATATAAACCCAGACAAGCTTTGCAAGTTGATATAGAACATGATAAAGTACGGACTGCATCTCTGACAACAGAGAAAAAGAGTTTGAATGTGATACTCCTAATTTTCTAGGATATGACTAAGAGGAGCTTTCCTAGGCAGGAGGAGGAGAACAGAATACCTTGAGAAATAGGATAATTAGGAAAATGCAAAGAAATACATAGGTGGCTATAGTCAAAGTTCTAGTGAGAGACAGGCAAAACCAAAATGGCAATGGCAATGGGAATTGAAAGAAAAAGGGCAGAAAAGTTCTGTTTCTTAAAATCTTTGGATATGGAGGACAATTAGATATGCAGGGTGAGGAAATAAAAGATGTCTCTAAGGCTCTTGGTTTGGACAATTGGGCAGATGGTGGTGCCATCGAGTCAGATGTGGGAAGCACAAAGAAGAGTGTAGAGGTTCAGAAAGAGTCACCCCGAGATATGCCCCTGCGATATGTGGATTATTTTGAGCCAAAGGCAACTGTGACTCTGTGGAGTCAAGAGAAATATTTGCCCCCACCTCCTTACTTACCTAGAAGAATGTAAATTAGGGGCCTTGCCCAGAATAGAGATTATCAGAGATAACCTCTTTTGACCTATCTATAGAGCCAGGCAAACTACACGTTACTGAACATCTGCTCCTCTTCTCATCCTGCGATGACCCTACGAAGCCCCAAGGCACCTCATCTCACCCTTAGTTCAGAATGCCATACGTACCCCATTGTCCCTCTCTGTTAGCCTTTCATGTATGTGGTATTTCTGGCTCTCTTACATACAGGGTTCTCATATGTATGCATGTAATTAAATTTGGTTATTTTCTCTTGTTAATATGTCTCATGTATATTTTATTATCAGACCAGCCAAAAGAAAACCAAAGGGTAAAATTTCTTTCTTCACCACAAAAGCATGCATAAAATAATGTGAGTTCAATTAGGGCGTAAGTTACACCTGTGTTAGCTGTGGGTTACTGACACAGAGGTATCAGGCAGGAGAGAAGTGTGAATACAGAATGTTAAATTTGGGTGGGGTCACAGAGGTAGCAGAAGCAGCTATAGGAAGATATCCTTCAGGAATATTGATTACAGTGAAGCAAGAGAAAGGTTAGGACATAACTGAGGAATATCAACATGTTAGGGGTGGGTGGGCAGAGAAAGATTATCTGTGAAGGGGCATAAAAAATACCATGAGGGTAGGAGGTAGTGTGTAATGGGAGACAAGGGTTAAGAGGGCTTCCAGAAGAATGTAAAGATAAATGAAAGCCCAAAATAGAAAGTGAAATAAGATGATATTTTACCAATTTTGCAACTCTGCCTATTTCAAAGCCTATTCAAATGCATAACATGACAGAAGGCTCAGTAGAAAGATGATCAACTTTTCTCACTTCTATGGCCTTGGACATGTCACTGAACTACTTGGTGCCTCATACTCACATTTGTGAAATAGGAGACAAATTAAATTTCTATGTTTAGGGGACTGATGTCAGGATATACAAAAAATATACAGGGATCTTTGAAAACATCACTTATTTTTTGTGTAGCATATATAAAGGTAGGCAAAAGTAGGTTGATATGAATCATCAATAATATAATAATTATAAATTAATAATGATACAAGAATAAACTCTGTGTTTCTTGTCCTCAGAACTGTAAACGTGCCAACCCCTATATATTGTCCAAGCCCTGAATACTTAACAAAACTTTCTCATGATGATTACCATGATCATAATGAATAAGACAAACTCTCCTCTAAAGCAAAAGCTTAATTGCCTGGCTGTGCTGAAATAAAGTTAAATTTGGCAACAAATATTTCAATTCAAAAAGAGAATAATATACACTGTGAAGACATTCATAAATGAGGTCTCTCCCATTCAAAAAGACAAAAAAATGTGTAAGTCATTCTTAGATACCAGTCCAATAGAAGTTCTGCTCATTTAAGTTGTTTTCTTCTGGCTGGTATGAAGTACAATGATGCATGGCAACTGTCCATAGCAGGCATTAAAGGTAATGAATTCCCTAGAATCTTATTGCTTACCTATAATGAAAATATCCCCCACCTATACCACATGAGCAAGATGTTAAATTAGCCATGAGGATCTTAGCAGCATTGGCTGAGGTGGGAGAAACCAGTGTTAGAAACTGTGTCTTGCTAATTATTTTGCATTGTTCACTATAGGTGAGCACTGAGTACACACATGTTCTATAAATACTGGTTCTTGTACCTAAAGAAGGTACAGTATCTTTCTTAGATTCCACACCTTTACTGAGAGAGTCAATGAGTCTAAACTTGGAAAATGTTAGAGTTATTATTTTCTTATCATTGGAGGTTTTTTAAAAAATGTTATTCAAACTACCAGGTAAACGTAAATAACCACCACTGTTATATCAAAACTGACAAGTAGTTTAAATGTCCACAGCCTCACAGCATAATGTTTGATTGAAGCCCTTCATTCTGGTCTCCTGTCATAATGACCCTCCCTGGATGACTTGAGTAATAACAGAGGTGGTTCAAAGAGGTGATAATGGCTCATAAGAGCAAAGGGTAAACTATCTAGCCATGAGACACTGAATCCAGACTGTGTTCTTAATCTATGGAAGGAAGGAAGGAAGGAAGGAAAAAAAAAAGAAAACCCTGACCAGTATGGCTCAGTTGGTTGGAGCACTATCCCATAATCAAAGGATTGCAGGTTCAGTTCCCAGTCAGGGCACACTGAACCTAGGTTGCAGGTCCAATCCCTGCTCTGGGTGTCTGTGCTCCTCTACCCAGGCATGTACAGGAGGGAACCAATGGATGTTTCTCTTTCCCCATTTCTTTCTCCTTTACTCTCTTTTTGAGGGCAATAAAAAGAAATGTCTTTGGGTACAGAAAAAAATTTTAAAGAAAGGAAGGCAAAGGAAGAAATAAAAGAGAAAGAAAGAGAGAGAGAAAGAGGAAGGGAGGATGGAGGAAAGGAGAAGGGTGGGAGGGAGGGAGAGAAGGAGGGAAGAAAGAGAAAATGCGGAGATTAATTTGCAAAAGCAATATAACACACCAATAAAGAGAGACAACTAAAAGCCACTGCTGCAGATTTTGGAGCGCTAATGAATACTTACTGAGATTTTAAAAAATATGCTGGGTATTAGACCATCAAATTCTATGATCGTTTCTCAAGGGAATTCAACTGTTGCCTCTAATCTTTATAAAAGAGTTTCTGAGGAATTCCTTCATTATGTCATGTGCCATGGATAAAGACATCAACTAGACATATGCTCTGGCCTGTCACCAGTTATACAAAGCTGTAGGATGTGCAGCAGAAAGATGAAAAGGATAAATCAGGGATCCAAAAGCCCTGTGATAGGTAACCCCCAGTGTTCTAGGTAGATGTTCATGATAGATGATCAACTGTTCTAAAGAAAAGAATAACAGCTCACTGATGTACAGGGACTCAAAGAACATGACTGGTACTTTTCAAGGTAATAGAGTGAGTTTTAAGTATGTAGGCAAATAGTTTATATATATTATTTGATCCTCTGAAAAGTGCATGTCTACTTCCCCCACTTGCAAATGAGCAAACTGATTCTGGGATTTTAAGTAACTTGTTTTCATTCCCTAAGTCATGTGGTTTTATCAACCATGACTTTTTTGATTGACGGAGTTATAGAAACTTGACTTAAAATATTTTAGGTGGGAAAAAAGACTCAGTTCACTTAACAAAACCACTAAAGAAGTAGAACTGGGCCTTGAGGATGACTAGAATCAAGTTCAAATGCTGCCAGAAGTCACTCCCCCAATTTCCATTATCTCTGTCTTAGTACTTTCACACAGCTCTTTCCTTGGAACCAGAAGATGTCTATTTGGCAACCAAAAGAAACTCCTGGGTTTTAAATAAAAAGTTTTTTGAGGACATGCAGTGATTGGTTCAGCCTGGATCTGGTGCTAATCTTTGAACTAATGATCTGGGGTATTGGACTGTATAACAAGAGGACCACTTGAGTCAGGAACACAGGCAATGGTGACCATGGATCTTTAAGTAAGTGGAAGCTTCTATCCAAACACTGGCCCTGGGCCGACAAACAGATGTCAATTAAAATTATTTTTATTATCTATAGCCGCTTCCAATGAAAAAGATCAGATCTGTATTCATCAAAGGACTTAAAGCTTCACAAGGACAATTTAAAAGCTGACTGACCAGTTGCCTAATGGATAAGGCATTGCCCTGCTAAAAACTGACTGAGTTCAAATCGGGCTCTATCACTTACTAGCTGAATGGCCTTGCACAAATCACTCACTGACTCCTGCCTATGTCCCTCATCTGTAAAATTGTAATACCCATGTTATTTATTTCACAGAGATTTTGAAATTCAGTAGCTCTAGAACTAAATTTAGCTTCTTTCCCCAAAACTGACCCACTTGATGATATACCTTCAGTTCTTCCTTGAGATTCTCCTTTGTCCTGCACACTGAAGAAGACAAATTGTCTTCTTGCCATCGGCTTGCCATTTCTCCTTTGGAAATGTCTTTCGTGCAGTCTCTATTCCCCTTCCAAGTGCCTCATGTCACAAGAGGCCCAATCAGCATTTATCTGGATTATAGTTACAACTGCCTAACTAGGCTTCTTTCTCAGGAAGTCTGAACTCTTCAGTCCATTTTGACAGCACTTCTAAGTGACCCTTTCATCCTCTTTGAAATAGTCTCCAACTCAATAATTCAATTTGAAGACAAAATGATGTTTTCTGCTGTCCTAAATTACTTGATTTGGGGCTTTTTGAAATTCTTTACTATAGAAAAAGAGTGCCTATTAGATTAATGAGAAAAAACATAAATATATATAATACTCTATACTTCATAAACAAATTTATGTTTATAAAACAATGTATATGCCATATTAAGACATTATTTTAAAATATAAGCATTTATTATATATAATTAACAGACTATATTAAAAGCATTCTTTTACAAATAAGCCACAAATATGTAGTTTTACATTTATGTATTAATATAAATATACAGTATTGATGAGGCAAGATCATACATTATTTTTATTTAATTGCAAACACTTTTGTATTTAAATTTTGTTTGTTTTTGTAAGTGGGATTTGAAATATTAGACTTGAGGGAAGGAGTTACAGAATTTTTAAAAACTTTTTTATATTGTTAAACTTTTTTAAAAATCTGGATTTTAGAGAGAGAGGAAGGGAGGGAGAAAGAAAGGGAGAGAAACATCAGTGTGAGGGGGAAGCATCTAGTGGCTGCCATATATGCTGAGACTAGGAACCAACCCTGCAACTGAGGCATGTGCCCCGACGGGGAATCAAACCGGCAACCTTTTGGTTGGTGGGCGGATGCCCAACCAACTGAGCTACACCAGCCAGGGCAAGTGTAGCTTTAATGAGTTTTAAAGCACAACAGCAGTATCCAATCGTGAACATGCTTATGAAGAAGAAGCTGATTCTATTTGGATTAGTGCATTTGATGGCAGGAAGTATTGGGACGAAGACGGCAGGTGAGGCAAGTCACCAAATGGAAGAAAAGATCATCACACTGGTTTTGCTTTGTTTTGTTTTGTTTTGTTCTTCATTGCAAGATTTTCTGAAAGACATCTGACAAGAACTCTAGTTCTTTTCTTAATTGCTGGAAAATTAGGGAAGAAGAAGAAAATGGAGAACTTTGCGTTTTGAAATTTAAAGGGCAGTAGAATGGGTGATTCTACCTGGGTAGAATTTTTGAAGGATAATAGAATGGGCAATCCTTGATTTGAAAAAAGAAAGATCATTATCTTTTGAGCCAGTGAGATTTCATAATGTGGTTAGAAGCAGATTGCATAGGTATTTTAAAATCCGTAGCACTAACCTAAAAATATAGCATGAGCATTTATTTATGCTCAAAATTATTTAAAGTGACTTCAGTGTGGGTTTTTGGGTTGTAAACACAAGTCATTGATACAACTTGAACATTACCCTGAAAAAGAGTCTATTATTTCAAGATGTTGCACTTTAAAAAAGTTATAAGTTATGTAACATCCTCTTAAAAAGTTTTCAGTAAACATGTATCCCTTTCTGTGCTTATCAAGATGTTTGCTTTTATAGTAAACATGTAATTGAATTTAAGCCCTGTTAATATTAAACAATATGGTGTAAATAAGATGAAGTAATAAAGAAGAAGTGCTGAAAAGAATGCTATATTCTCTTTGGTGTAGGCCTTCTATTCACATTAGTTTTTTACAAATTATATTGTAGTATATGGTTATGTTATTTCTATTGTCCTGATTTTTCCCCCTTTGCCCTCTTCCACCCAGCACCCCCCACTCCCTCAGGCAATCCCTCCACCCCTGTTCATGTCCATGGGTCATGCATATAAGTTTTTTGGCTACTCCATTTTCTATACTGTACTTTATATCCCCACGACTATTCTGTAACTACATATTTGTATTTTTTAATTCCTTCACCTCTTCACCCATCCCCCACACCCTCTTCCCAGATGGCAACCATGAAAACACTCTTTGTATCCATGATTCAGTCTCTGTTCTTTTTGTTTGCTTTTTGTTTTTTAGATTCAATTGTTGATAGATATGTATTTTTTCCATTTTATTGTTCATAGTTTTGATCTTCTTTTTCTTAAATCAGTCCCTTTAACATTTCATATAATAATGGTTTGGTGATGATGAACTTCTTTTGTTTTTTCTTGTCTGGGAAGCTCTTTGATTTATAGTATTCTTTTTACAACCTGCATCATATCCCATATTATGTATATACTTTCAGGTGACATGAGGAACAAGTAAAATATAACCCGATTGAAAGTGTAAAGAGGAAGTAGATTTTCACTCATTAGTGAGAACATAGGTGGGGTAACCTCAGGGGTGGTTTGAATCAATGGATCAGCATCATGAAGGACTCAGTTTCTTTCCATTGGTCTTTAGTTTAACTTTGGATGGCTTCTCTTGTGGTTGGAGCAAACTGCCCGCAGGTATAGTTTTCACATCTCAAACCACACATCAAGAACAATAAAGTATGTAAATGCATGTTTCTCTTCAACCTTACCAATCCCAGGTTTTACCACTGAATCACAAAGCATATTCTTATTGCACATTGTTGATCAGAACTCTTCAGCTATATTTAGTACCTCGTAATACAAGTCAGATATTGGTGTGTAGAAATCAGGCTGATGTGTGGTAGAGATGATGATTTTGATAAAGGTGAAAAGGCTGGGCCCGAGGAAAGGTTATACAGGGAGCTTGAGATGTGATGTCAGTTTGAGATGACGGCAGAAAGATCACATTTCTGTTAATGTGGGTGATTATCCTAAACAGGAGAGGCAAGAATTCTCATTTGAAAAAAAAAAAATCATCCCTCTCTGCTGATTGAGGCTTAAGACATAACCATAGAGATTTGATTCTTCATCATATATCTGATTTTTGTTAAAATGTTGATATATTTAGAAAAAGCAGTATGTCTATCATTTTATGTCAAGGATAGTCTGTTAGGATGCATGAAGCTCACACAACAGGGAGAGAAAAAAGGTATCCTGAGCACAGCTGAACAAGTAAGACAAGGAAGAAAATAAAGGCAGTGCGAAGAAGTGGCCTACCAGGTAAGGAAAAGTTTGTAGTCACAAACTGCCTTTTTCAGAGTTCTGCCTAAAGCTAAAGCTAGAGCTGAAACATTTAGTCTATGAAGTCTTATCAATTCACTTGTGTCCAAAGACTAAAAGTGTCCTTCGAGATGAAACTGGGAAGGGGCACCATGGTGTATGTGCAGGGGGTGTTGGAGAGGATGGAAACTCAGTGCTCTACAAATGAACTCAGAAAGTTAGAGATTTAAAAAAATCAACTTAAAAGTTCACATTAGTTACACACATATACAGAGCCAGGCAGATTAAGTTCATCTTATTCAGATCACACACACACATACACACAGGTGAATTTAGGACCCTAAATCATACTTGGCTAATGATGTTAGTAATAATAAACAGACTTAAATTAGCTGAGGGACTCCACTCCAGGAAGGATAAAAGGCGTTACAGGCCCACAATTAGACCAGAATAGATGTCACTTTCCCAGTATGCATTGGGTGTGGTCCTGCCCCTAGGCAGTGAAACAGACTCAAGCACCTACCTGTGAGCATAGGTTCAATGCTTTCCTCTAAGAGGCAGGCATGTTTGGAGAAGTAATAAGATGGTATCTGTAAGGAATTTAAACTCTCAAGACAGGCCAAAAACAACTTCTGTGCTGTGTTATTATCACCCTGTGAATCACTCAACAGGATTATAACCAGCCCTACTATGATGAGATTCTGGAATCTCAACCACAATTAAAACTCTGGACCTGAATTTGGTTGACTGAAGTCAGTCTTTCATTATAACTCTTGTCTGTTTTTCCACAGTGTGTGCAAAGGTGATTGCTTCATCAAAGGCAAACCTCTATAGTCTTGGCTCACCACCCTTGCTAACTGTCCCACAAAGCAGAGAAGAGTGGGGCACAGACAGAGAAAACTCCATCCTCACAGAAGAAGGAAGCTTCTGGATGTAACTAATCACAACACAGCCGCCAAGTGGCTGGAAGCACCAAAAAAATTACAGGCGAGCACACGGGGCATGGAAGGTCAACAGGTGAACATGCTTGGCAGACACAGTTTTGCAATCAGCACAGAAAAATACAATTTCCCATTTCAACTAAGAATTTGCAAGGGCTGTAACTACTGTCTCTCAGCTGGTAGGACTCAGAGATAGCTGGATCCAAATTTCTTAGGAATCTTATTCTCCAAGTCCCTTAAAAATTTGGGGTTCTCATGAAAATTCAATATATTAAACTGAATATATTTTATATATGGTCAGAATGTGAGGATTCAACATTCACTCATTCATGCACACGTATTTTTGTTCATTCAATAACACATTATTATGTATGTATTTTATGCTGCACTCTGAATTAGATGTTAGGGACACAGAAATGTGTAAGATCCTACCCTGGCAATTGTTACCTTCAGTCTAATAGGGCAGACATGTAATTAAACAGATAAGTATAGGGCAGAATGCTCATGGCAATGATACAGGTATGCTGGATGCTATAGGGAAGAAGAAGGGCATTTAGGGTCATCCTGTGGCTATGTGGTATAACTATACTACAGATGTGCATATGTGTGTAGGATGGGGTGTGGGTAGAGTGTGGAGAATGGCAATTCAAAGAAGTCTTCCAGACTTGGCAATTCTATAGTTGTGTGGGGGATGGGAAGGAGTAAATAAGAATTAGGTGATTAGAACAGGGTCTAAAAAATGTACAAGGCTTAGGAACTGTGTGTGCACAGGTCCAGTGGTGTGAGAAAGCAGTTGCAGAAACCCCTAAGTGGTTCCAAATGACGAACGTTCATTGCATGCTGGGCAGATTGGGTGAAGGAAGTATATAAGATATGGTTTTTGGATTTCATCCCCACAGTGATAAGGAGCCAGGGAAGGAAGGGCTTTTAAATTATTTAACTACCATTTTGGCAAGAAAAAGGTGAGTTGGAAGTTGCTGTCACTGGAGACAGTAACCATTAGTTATCTACATTCTCTACCCATGTGAAAAGACAGATGCCTTTGTCTGAGGTACTGAAGATGGTAAAAAAGGAAATTTATGAAATGAAAATAATAAACTGGAAATAAAGAATTACCAGATGAATGGGCTATACATTAGTTGAGGAGATTTCTGTGCTGTATAGATATTTTTGAAAATCACCAACATCTAGATATACTTAAAAAGCATAGGTATGGTAAGGTCACTGTTGGAAAATAAAGTGAAAAGAGAGAAAAGCTAAGAAGAAACCTAAAGGGAATAACAAAATGTAGTAAGTAAGTAGAGTTGGAAGAGTTCATGATGAACATTCAGAGGCAAAGTCAGAGTGCTAGGAAAACCAGAATAGAGTGTTACTCTCAGAAACCAAGAGAGTCTTTTGATGGAGGGAGCATTTAACAATGCCCAATGTTGCCAAAAGGTCAAATAAGATCTTGAAAGTGTGACTTGAGATATCAACTTGATATTGGCGAAGGGATAAAGGAAGTAAGTTGCAGTTCCTTATAAGAAGCTCCTGATCTTGCCTACATACTTGTTGTACGTATTCAGTACATACATACTTTACTGTCAACAGTTAACTGATGCAAAAGAGAGCTAGTTGGGGACTGCAAAAAACTCTCTTCATGAGTATTCCAATATTGTTCTACTGATTCTCACATCTTGATCAATAAGATATAGGAGCACATTTCTAAAATGTATCCTTAATGAGCTCTACCTCTGGGCCTTCATGCCCTTGGGTAATCCCCTCTTCGTGAGTGTGGCTAGAATTAGTGACTTGCTTCTAGAGAACAGAGTGCAACAGAGATGATGGATGTCACTTCTGAGATTAGGTAACAAAGACTGGGCCTTCTATCTTGTGTGTGTGTCTCTCTCTCTCTTTCAGCTCTTGAAAGCAAGCTTTCATGTTATGTAGAGCTCTGCAGAGAAGCCTGCATAGCAAAAAAGTGATATCCCCATAGAACAGCAAGCGAGGACCTGAGGCCTGCTAAACAGCCATATGACTAAGCTTGGGAAAGGATCTGAGGACCATCAACAGTTATAGGAATGATCTTGGAAATGAATTCTTCCCAGTTTGAGCCTTAGGATGACTGCAACCTCCACCAATATCGTCATTAGATCTTTGTGAGTGGCCCTGAACCAGAGGCAACCGGCTAAACTGAGTCTGGATTCCTGGTACACAGAAACTGTAAGATAAATGTGTGCTATTTTTAAACCACTAAGCTTTGTGATAATTTGTTACATAGCAATAAGTAAGAAATACATAGGATAAACAGCAGGCGCTTATGTTCATCAAAATGAATATCTCTGTCTTAAAATACACCTTTAGCTATGATCTCAACTATAAGTGATAATATTGTAATACCAGGAATTTTAGGGACATAGCTTGTCTCCTAATTTTTTAAATACAAAGCAACTACTTTCCTACTTAACCAAAAATCAACAGCAAATACGGGGCTTTTAGAATTTCTTAACATTATAGTCACGCATGTGCTCAGTTCATAATGGAAGGTTAGAGATGCAAGAGAGGTCATCTCGGTGCATTCATTCCCTGCCAGCCAGAGACAGAACTGCACCATTATCTCCCTGCTTTCCTAGTGATTAATTCATCATATCTGTCTTTCCTATCCTATACCTTCCTCAGCTGGCATCTTATGCTTTCTGTTTACTAGACGCAGAAATGCCCTGTTTCCTAATCCCCCAATCCTCATGTATAATCCTGTGCTCAACTCAAATGTTTCTTGATTGTATTGGATGTTATCACATCCTATCGACTGCCTGGAGTTTGCTGTTATCTCCAGAGGGTGTTCATCCTTTTGTAATTAACAGCTTATTTGATTCAATGGTAACCGAGGTCATGCTGTGTGTATTTTACCATTCTGAGTTTGCAGGGGTATTTGCCCTTCCCTTTGATATCTTTATTTTAATTACTTCTGAGACTTGTGTCTGTATGGTAGGATGTTGAGTGCAAGTTATTTTACATATCCCTCTTCTTTTTAATATACTTTGTGAATGCTTCATTCACTCCTAAAAGATGCCATGCCAAGTTTATCAAGCATTTTCTTCCTGCACCTATTTTTGTTTGTTTTTTTATTTTTTCTGGCTCAGCTCCATTTTCCTCCAATCTTTTTTTTAAAGATTTTATTTATTTATCTTAGATGGGGAAGGGAAGGAGAGAGAGAGAAATATCAATGTATGGTTGCCTCTCATGCGTCCCCTCCCGGGAACCGGGGACTGGCCTGCAACCCAGGTGTGTGCCCTGACTGGGAATCAAACTGCGATCGTGTGGTTCTCAGGCCCGCACTCAATCCACTGAGCTACACCAGCCAGGGCCATTTTCCTCCAATCTTAACAACCAATTTTCAGTTTGCATATTTTGATGCGGACATCACAAAGAGCTAACTGAATCTCTCCCAGGTAGAAGTTAGAAACTATCTGGAGATAAAAACATATTTTTAATGTGCAGTATATTTCTTGTTTCTACATTTTCTGAAACATAAAATGTAAGTTAAATAAATATGATTGGCTTTTATAATGCATACCAAACTTTCTTTAATTATCCAAAGAATCTTGTAGGCCAGCAAACACGAAATGCTTCCTTTTAGATACAAATGATGAAATCTGTTTGAAAATAAATAATAATAGCAATAATAATAATAATAGCTCCAGGTTACCTACTGTTGTTATCAGTCATTTAGTTTAAGAAAACATCCTTAATTAAAGGCTTGCAATACAGGTTCAATGCAAAATCTGGAACGTGAGACTATCTGCAACTTCCAAAGAACAAAATTAAGATCTGTTTTTTCCCTTGAAGATAGCAAGATTAAATATGCTTCCAGTTTATTGAAATAGTCACTGCCACATTTTATCTTCAGTTAATTTGGATTTTGCGTTTGGTTAGCAACAACCTGGTTATTCAAAAACAGACGCACATACTGGCAAATAGGCATATTTAATTTTATAACTAATTTGTATAATTATCCTAGATCATTAAGCAGGACTTATAAGTTGGCTGGGGCATAGGTATTTAAAAGCAATGATGAGGAAATCCAAACAGTTAAAGAGCATGAAGGAAAGAAGCAAGACTAAATTTCAAAAGGCAGGGCCATCCAGGTCATGATTACAGGTAGTCAGGCCTGTAATAAAAAGTTGGCTACATAGTCTAAGAGGGTAATAAAGATACAGATTTCTGACTAGTTTACCCACTGTAACTATGATGTGATTTTCTGGGCAGCTGTGGCCTTCTACAGAGAGTCGTGGAACTGACTCATCCTTTCAAAATACCAACAAGACAAGTGCAGACACAGACTTTTTTTACATTCAAATTATTCCATAAGTAATACAAGTGAACCATATTTCCTATTCCCAATAGTACCCTGGATGTTGCAAACATTTTAAAGTAGTCAAATTATATGCGAAACCAATGAAAATATCTCAGTAATTACATTGTGTGGTTCTGGTACATCAAAACAATAAAAGAAATCAGAAAAAATCCATAAATAGACTAAAGTTTATAAGGGAATTTAATATATGATCTCAAATCAAGAAGGAGATGAAAATATTTTTAAATGGTTTTAGATAAGTTAGGTAGAATGATGATTCTATATAGAATATTTTCAGATGTTATATGAAATAGGGCCATGTCATATGCACAGGTGAAAATACTTGGAATTTCAGATTGTTTAAAAGAAAGAACCTTTGGGAGCAGCTAGGTCAAGGCTTCCCTTTATAGACTAGAAGCAGAGAGATAACGTGGGTCAGCCAAGTTAATTAATGGCACAGAGAAGTCCAGAATCTAACTCTAGGCTCTTGTTCTAGATGCGTGGATTCTGAGCCCAATGGGCTTTTCTTTGCACCATACTAATTGCAGCATTGTTCTCTGATGTTGGCTGCAAAGAACGCAAAGAGGAGAAAAAAAATATCTCAATTAGCATTTCCTGAAATGAGTGCCCTGAAGTATCAGTCTAGCATGGCAAAAAGCCATTTCACACACATACACACGTGCACATACACACAAAATTTTCATAGGCAAATAGGTCTGGGCATTTTTTTTTCTCAGATGGTCAGTGGACATAAAACTCTGAAGTTCTGCCATAACAAAGCCTGCTTAACTTTATTTAATGCAGCATTTCTATAGAACTCCCTTTTTATATAACACCTATTAACACTGCAGAGCACATTTTACAAAACTGCTCTAGACTCAGGTAAAAGTAAAATAATTGCCTAAAGTAGGCAGGCAAGGGTAGAGAGTGTTGGGGGCGGGTGTTAAGATTCTGTTCATCCCAAACTCCTTGGGTAATTGCCTCAATTCTCCATGTTACTTTGTAGTTTCAGGCCTATAATTAAGTGTGCTCCTGTGCCTCTCCCAGCCGAGTGCAGCTGAGTCACCCCTGCCTGCCACCTGCAGTCTGGGACCTGCCCAGGATCTGAACTGTGTCTGCAAACGATAGGGAGTGTGCTGGCAACCCCACCCCTCTAGACACGGGATGTGGAGTTACCGGTAGTCACATTGACACTGGTCTTACAGGTTGAGTGTAGCAACCTGTGACTCAGGTTGCTACACTCCCTTGCTGTGTTGGCTTAAGTCATCTGAGGGTTTTTTACTCCATTTGTCTCTTGGTATGAATTTCATCCAGAAGCCCCGAACACATGTTCAGCAACCTCTTAGTCCTGGGCTGCAAATTCCCTCCAGCATTCCTTTCATACTCCTCAGCTTCCTTCCAGGCATTAGCTTGGGTCTGAATATGAACAAGCTATTATTAATGTTATTGTTATCATCACTATTACCTCTACCAAGTTCCAAACACTTTCGTCACCCCAAAAGCATACCCCAGTCCCACGAAGAAGTTGCTACCTATTCCTCCTTCATTCCAGCCCTTGCCTTATATTTCTTTTTCTCACCTAATTTGTTGACTAACCTCCAGGACAATGTTGATTACTGTGGCAAAAACAGTCATTCTTGTCTTATTTCTGATCTTAAGAAGAAAGCTCTAAGACTTTCACCATTGAGTATAATGTTTTCTGTGGGTTTTTTTCCAACTACTCCTTATCACGCTCAGAAGTTCCTTTCTACTTATAGTTTATTGGTGTGTGTTTTAAGTCCTACAAGGATATCCAGTTTTGTCAAATGCCTTTTCTGCATCAACTGATGTTATCAGGGTATTGCTAGCATCATAGACTGAATAAAAAAATGTTCTCTCCTCACTTTTGAGAAAAATTGGTCACAATTATTATTTAGATGTTTGGTAGAATTCATCAGTGAAATCATCTGGTCTTGGGTTTTTCTTTGCTAGGAGATTTTTGATTACTGAGCCAATCTCCTTACTCATTATCAGTCTGTTCATATTTTCTCTTTCCTTCATGATTTAATCTTGGTAGGTTATATGATTCTACAAATTTATTCAGTTCTTTCGTGTTCTTCAATTTTTTGGTACATAGTTGTCCATAACTGTCTAGCAATTCTCTGTATTTCTGTTGTATCAATTATCATAACTCTTCTTTCATTTCTGATTTATTTGAATTTTATCTCTTTTTCTTTCTACCTGATGATTTGTCAATTTTGTTTATCTTTTCAAAAGAACCAGCTGTTAGAGTCATTGTTCTTTTTTATTATTTTTTCAGTTTCTATTTCATTATTTCTTTTTTATTTTATTGACTATGCTATCACAGTTGTCCCAGTTTTCCCCCCTTTGCCACCTCCCCCAAGCACCCTCTACTCTCTCTGGTGATCTTTCCTCCTTTGTTTGTGCCTGTAGTTCATGCATGTAAGTGCTCTGGTAGCTCCATTTCTGACACTTGCTCTTAACATCCCCATGGCTATTTTGTAAATACCAATGTGTACTTCTGAATCCCCTCAACGCTTCATCCATTCCCCTAGACCCCTTTCCCACTGGCCCCCATCCAAATGATCTCCATATTTATGATTCTGTTTCTGTTCTGCTTGTTTGCTTAGTTTGATTTTTAGATTCAATTGTTGACTTGTTATGTATTTACTGCCATTCTATTNTCCTCCTTTGTTCGTGCCTGTAGTTCATGCATATAAGTGCTCTGGTAGCTCCATTTCTGACACTTGCTCTTAACATCCCCATGGCTATTTTGTAAATACCAATGTGTACTTCTGAATCCCCTCAACGCTTCATCCATTCCCCTAGACCCCTTTCCCACTGGCCCCCATCCAAATGATCTCCATATTTATGATTCCGTTTCTGTTCTGCTTGTTTGCTTAGTTTGATTTTTAGATTCAATTGTTGACTTATTATGTATTTACTGCCATTCTATTGTTCATAGTTTTGATCTTTTCTTAAATAAGTTCCTTTAACATTTCATATAATAATGGTTTGGTGATGATTAACTCCTGTAGCTTTACCTTCTATGGGAAGCTATATGCCCTTCAATTCTAAATAATAGCTTTGCTGCATAAAGTACTCTAGGTTATAGGCCCTTTTCATCACTTTTCATCAATTCCTTCTAGCCTGCAAAGTTTCTTTTGAGAAATCAGCTGACAGTCTCATGGGAACTCCCCTATAGGTAATTGTTTAGTTTTCTCTTGCTGCTTTTAAGATTCTCTCTTTATTTTTAACCTTTGGCATTTTAATTATGATGTGTCTTAAAGTGGGCCTCTTTGCATCCATCTCATTTGTGACTCTGTGCTTCTTGGACTTGTGTATCTATTTCCTTCACCAAATTAGGGAAGTTTTCTTTTATTATTTTTTTCTAATAGGTTTCTAATGTCTTGTTCTTTCTCTTCTTCTTTTGGTATCCCTATGCTGTGAATGTTATAACACTTGAAGTTTTTTTAGAGGCTCCTCACACTATCCTCAATTTTTCATATTATTTTTTCTACTTGCTGCACTGATTGAATATCTTTTGCATTATTTTTATGCTGGTAAAGTAGCCCCTGAGTTCCTTGAGCACCCTTATAACCAGTGCTTTGAACTCTGCTTCTGATAGATTATCTCCATTTTGTTTAGTTCTTTTTCTGGAGTTTTCTTCTGTTTTCCCATTTGGGCCATATTTCTTGGTCTTCTCATTTTGTCAGCCTCCCTGTGTTTGTTTCTATGTATTAGGTAGAGCTGCTTTGACTCTGTGCCTTGGTAGTGTGGCCTGTAGGGTCCAGTGGCTTAGCCTAATCCCTAAATTCTGGGTACTCAGTGTACACCCTCTCTGTAGGATGAATACTCCCACCTCTTGTAGTTGAGTCTTGATTGCTGTCAGCAGGTAAATGGGATAAATATACCCAGGCAAGACACCTGATAGGACTGGCTGTGTCCACCAGCTAGCAATCACTTCCCTTGGTGGCTTGTGGAGGTAGCTGGGTGGTGGAGTTCCAATATGGTCTATAACTGTCCACTGGGTGCCCAGGCTCTGGGGTATCCTGGGTGGTACAGGCCAAGGTCAGCCATTACCTGTGTTCTATCTGGAGCCCCTTGGCATAAGCTATAAAGTGATCTATAGATGGTTGTGGCTAGTGCCAGGCCTGACGCCCCTCAGCAAGCAGTGTGGAAGCAGGGCTCACCTATTGCTTGTTTGAGCAGATTTAGTGAGGTCTGGGGAGCCCAGAGGGAGTGATCTAAGTTTGTGTTTTCCAAGAGAAAAAAAACTGAGAATCCCACGATTTCTTCTGCCAGTCCAACTTCTACTGGTGTTTATGGCCAGAAGTTATCTTCCTGTCACTGGAACCCTGGGCTGGGTGGTCTGGTATGCGGCTGGGATCCCTTACTCCCACGATATCCCCCCATTTTATAGCCACCACACATGGGTTTGGAATCAGCCCATCGGCATCTCCATGCTCATGGCCCTCTGGCCCTCCTCCCCATCTGCATGAATGTGGTTTCTTTAATTGTTGGATTTCTGTACACTCAATTTTCTGACAGTTTGAGTGATAGTTACTCTGTAGTTTAGCTGTAATTTTTCATGGTACAGCAAAGAGGTGAACTGCGTTTATCTATGCCTCCATCTTGGCTGGAAGTCTATTTCATTATTTCTCTCCTGATCTCTGTTATTTCCTTCCTTTTGCTAACTTTGGGCTTAGTTTGTTCTCCTTTCTATTCCTTGAGTTGTACAGTAAGTTGTTTATTGGAGATGTTTATTTTTTTTCTTAATGGAGATGTTTATTACTATAAACTTTCCTCTTGGAACTGCTTTTGTTGCATCCCATGCATTGACATAATTACCTATGTAGACTAGTTGACAGAATCAAATATTCAAAACTAAAAAAATAAAACACTCCCACAAGTAATAAATGATGATAAAAAAGCTGCAGAATACACAATTTATATATAAAATGCAATCACTTTTCTGTATGCCACAAATGAACAATTGGAATTTGAAATTGAAAACACAATACCTTTTATGCATGCACAACCCAAAATGAAATATTTAGGTATAAATCTACCAAAATATGTATATATTTATGTGTAGTCACACACATATATATTTTTCATGTATATTTCTATATAAAAGATTATAAAATGCTGATGTTAGTAATCAAAGAAGAAAATGAATGTGGACTTATGCCATGTTCATGTATAAGAAGACTCAGTATTACCAAGATGTCAGTTCTTTTCAACTTAATCTATATATTCAATTCAATCACAATCAAAATCCCAAAAAGTTTTTATAGACACTTACAAATTTATCCTAAAATTTATACAGAGAAGCAAAAGACCCAGAATACTGAACTTAGCATTGAAGAAGAAAGTCAGAGAATTGACACTATCTTCCCAAATAACTATGATAATCAAAACAGAGTGTTACTGGTGAAAAGAAAGACAAATTGATCAATGAAACAAAATAGGTAAATATAGTCAACTAGTCTATGACAAAGGAACAAAGACAATATGATGAAGAAAAGACAGTCTTTCAACACGTAATACTATAACAATTGAACATCTACATTAAAAATAGAGTCTAGACACAGACCTTATACCCTTCACAGAAGTTAGCTCAAAGTGGATTACAGACCTAAGTGTAAATGTAAAGCTATAAAAACTCCTAGAAAATAAATAGGAGAAAATTTAGGTGCTCTTGAGTCTAGTGATAACTATGTAGATTCAACATCAAAGACATGATTCAAAAAACACATAATTGGTAAGTTAGACTTCATTAAAATTAAAAAAAAATTCTTTTCTGCAAAAGATACTCTCCGGACACTATCTGAGGAGTGTAAAAGACACTGTCCAGAGAAGATACATCTGGAAGAAAATATTTGTGAAACTCTCCTGAGATAAAGGACAGCTATGCAAAGTATAAAAAGAATCTGGAAAATTCAAGAAATTGAATGGCCTGATTAAAAAATGGCCAAAAGATCTAAAGATGAATCACCAAAGAAGGTATGCAGATGTCAAATATAGAGGAAACTTAAGCACAAATTACTTAGTGAGTGAAATTAATCTGAAAAGCCTACATACTATGACTCCAACTGTAGGACATGCTGAAAAAGGTTTGAAACAAAGGAGGCTATAAAAAAGATAATCGATAGGGCCTAACGGTTGGCCTAAATATCAGGTGTAAAAGAAAGGAAGACATCAATGACTTCTTGATCTCTTTTGCCTGAATAATATACTAAGATATTTTAAAGTAGAACATGGTACCTGGAAAAGTGTACCAGCTTTGGAGCCAGGGACCTTGGAACGAATTCACCTCTCACCAGCAAAGTGACCTGAGTCCCAGTGACCTCATGTAACACGGTATAAAAACAGTAAAGCTCTCTGAAGCTGTGAGTGTAAAACAAGGTAACAATGTAACACAGCTTCCTTTGTGCCTACACTACAGTAAGAAATAAAAGAATTAGGTTTATTTTACTTCTCACTCTTTTCTAAACCTGGTAACAGTTGGGCCTATTTTAGAGGTTCTTTGTAATTAAATCAAGCTTCCCACCAGTTTTCAGACTTCCAGTTCTATAAGCTTTTCTAATTGAAAGATTCAGTTTGCTTACTTTACAAGCATGTACAGAGAGGCCAAGAATGCACTTCCCATAGGATGTGAAGAAGACACCAGGATCTGACTCCTAGAACCAGAGCACATTATAAATATGAATTACTTCATTTCATTCTCTCTCTTATCAAAGGGCCCTTGGGAAAACTTTCACAGTTTTCTAGATCTTTTCCAATTAACAATATGAAAAGGGCAATTTCATCAACTGAGGTTCTTGTACATTGTTGCCGTGATTATAATGATCTGACTGATGAAAAGACATAAAAAGACAGAAAAATATATACGTTGTATTAACATAGGTCAAAGACATGAGGACATACCCAAACACGCATGCTCTGATGACTGGGGACACCACAGAACTCCCAGGGAAAGAGGATGCTCCCTCAGCCAGTGAGTGTCCCCACAGACGAACAGCTCCCCTTGACGGACACAAATATTCCAACATGTTCATCAAGGGGCATCTGTTTACCATTCACAGAGGAGGTCTTTATCTCTTCTATACCTTTTCAATACTTTTGGCTACTTCAGGCGGGTGCAAGGAACAGGTAAAAACCACAGAAACACCTGTTTTCTGGGAGATTGATTGGCTCAGCGTTCCTTTCTCCAAGCATTCCACCACTGTAGCCAACCTTAGGGCTGACATGGGATCTGTAGGAACAGATCTTATTCCTTATTCATAAAACACTAGGATATACTTACTAGGTACAAAATATAGAAAGTTCACATTTCCTTTTTTATTAATTACCCTCATAGCTTTTTTGTGACACCCCTTCTACTAATATGCACAGATAAGGACAAAATATCCAGCCATAGGGCCATGCCTGACATTTGATTTGGTCCGTGGGACTTCTCTCTGCAGTGGTCCCAGCCTCGATTATCACTGGTGTGCGTGGGAGACACACCTGCCTGCTGGGGAGGGCTCCGTGCTGTCGCCTGCTCCGCAGGTGGGAGGCAGATAACCTAGGAGCTCCAAAAGCTCCTGTAAGAATTGGCCCACAGGAGAAGCACTGAGCTATTTGGAAATGGATGAGATTAAAGAAAGGCCTAAATGGGCAAAGGGAGGAACATTGGCCCCAGGGGAAAATGAGAACTGCTTAACATGTGCAGCGGCACCCCTGGAATGGATTTTTAATCAACAACAGTTCTCATTTAGTCCAAGAGTGAGCCAATGAATAGACTAATCCTACTGACTGACACTATGGCCCATTCGTCTGCTTAAGTTGTTTGAAATTTTTAGCTGCCAGCAAAGGATTAATATTGATTTTTAGGCTGTCTTCGTTAAATACCTGCTATAGAGTACCACTCTCTTATTCTCCTTGCCAACTCCTTCCCCGGTTGTCACCAGCATTAACATGAAACCTACCTATTATTAAATCAATCACGCCTGGCAAAACTATTCAAAAAGAAGAGCGCATCCATCATCTTTACATCGACATGAAGCCTGAGCTTTCTTCTTTTTGTTGGTCAACCTGGAATTACTGGTACAGGTAATTAAAATGCCCTTACAGAGCTCATGCAAGTCACCAAACATGAAATATGTCTGTGGAAAGACAGTGAGTTCAGGGGAGGCAAACACATTTTTATAGATGCAGGAGCGTGCATTTACCTTGAGCTTCTACCGGTGCAGATCACGAGCCTAGGCTGACATGTTTGACTTTAGGAGGCCCAGCTTTTAAAATGTGGGCTCCATAATGCCTTTGGTGAACTTGTGACCTTTGTCTAATTACATTCTATGTTTTTGTTGTAGCACTCCCCCCAAACACGTCAGACTTGACATTTCTCATCCCTGCATCTTTCTCCAGGATATTCTTGTGCTCCTGGTCTTGTGCTCCTGCTAAACCCCTGCTCGTCCTCTAAGAAAATCCCTCAATTCCTCTCCTGAGCAATCCCAGGCCAGCCTGGATCAGATGAGGCCCCTCGAGGGTGACTTCACTGTGCCTTGTTCAAACCTGCAGCAAAGTTCTCACCACCTTGAATGACCCCCTAAAAGGCTGTGAACACATTGAACACAGGAGATATTCCTCTTTTCAGCTTTAAAACTCCAGCAAGAGATTGTTGGAGAACTACACAGAGTGGGTACATGATAAATATTTATTGACGGAATGAATGGGTGGCTTGGAAGCAGAGGATTCCCACCTGGTTTTCCTGTACAGAATCCACATTTTCTGGGTCTTTTTAAAAGGCAGTAAAGCAGCATAGCTACTAAGACTTCAGACCATAAAATCAGACTTCCTCATTTTGAAATCAAAATCAATCACTTATTAAGTGTGAGGTTGGGCAAGTCCTAAACAATAGCTAAACCATAACTCAGCTGTCCCTCAACTTTCTCATTTGTAAACTGAGGTTAATAACAGTCCTTGGTGGGGTGGATGTGTGGAAGAAAAGAGAGAATCCAAGTGAAGCGCTTAGCACAGTATCTGACGCATGTGTCGAACACCCAGCGGTTATTTCTATTTCTACCCAGAAGCCTTGCAATGAGTTTACTGCACATTTTGGAAAATGAGTTCTTCATGTTGCCATAGAACCTACGAGATCCTTACCCAGCCAATATTCCTAAAGGAGACCATGCATTGCACAGGATAATTCACGTAAGTTGAATTATTAAAGCAACAAAATATACTTCATTTAGGAAGTCCCTTCTAACAAATATTTATAGACTAGTGATTACAGAATCACCATACATAGCTCTGTGCATTCAGTGGTGAACAATACATGTATCTGGGCCCATGAGAGCACACAGTTCCCAAGAGACTTTTATAACATCATGTTAAAGTGGTTTAGAAAGTTAAGAGGCTGAGATAAAAGTTACCTGATGTGTTTTCTGTCTTATATATGAATACAGGCAATGTTTATAAGAATTTGCATTATCTTTCTACTGAAACACCAGTGAAGAAATACAGAAGCACTAACTGAAGACATTCCAACGACCACCGAAATGAACCATACACATAAAATGGGTGCCCCCAAGCATTGTAACCATCAGGTACTGTACATGATAAGAATGGTTATAAAAGTAGGGCATGAACATAAATATTCTGTTGCTACCTGATACTGACCCGTGGCATACCTGACTTAGACAATGGATTCAGAGGATCGTGGGTATTCTGAGCATCTTCACTGTGTATGAGAGATTAGTGATTTAATCCCATACGAGTGGAGTTCAATCTGCATTTTAAAAATAGTATTTCGAATCACACCTAAAACATAGCATGTTTTCATTCTCGCTTTTCCCACCTTGGACTCTATTTCCTGGCAGTGCCCTCCTAACTCCTTGAGTGTATTCAGGTCCTAAGCAGGCTTGTTTACACCCTCCTTTGATGAGAGTAATGATACATGTGGGTGAAGAGCAAACACAGACTCCGGGAACATACGGTGGTGGACAAAAGTGGGTTTACAGCTGTAAGTATGTGAAGCGCGGAGTGTGTTCTTCTGTATTTATTTGTATTGTAGCTATGAACCTACGTTCGCCTACCTCTGTAGTAGGAGCAGCAGCTCTGCTCTGCAGGCCGTCATCTGACAGAGACGGAGTATCTGCAAAGAACCTAAGCAAATTCTGTCTCGTTAATGACCACTTACCATTCATGTTCACCATCACATTAGAAATGTGTTTCTCTGGGACAAAATTAGGTGTACATGTTAACAATAAACCTACAGAATTGTATAAACTTTTGATCACCAATTATATATAGAAAGATAATTGTGATGTTCACATGGAATTCATCTTTAACATGAATCATTAGGTTTTAGTTAACCATGAGGACAAAGTTCTGTATTGGATTCCAGGTGTAAATTCAAAGGAGCAAGGCGAATTTTAGTTTAGGTCCATCATTGAAGTCTGCAAGGCAACCGGCAGCGTTGGTTTGACTGGACTCAGCCTCGGGCTAGGGGCTTCGTCTGGCTCCCACACACTTCCCCAGTAGAAGGCTCCCTGTGAATCTTCTTGATTGGCACCTCATTAGCTGTCCTTTCTCTACCCTCGTACTTATTGGCTTTTAATACCTACTTAACAAATTTGTATTAAAGGAACAACAACAAAAAGTCTTAGGAAGCAGGCACTTAGGGATAGCCAAAACGGGAGCCACCTGAAAAGTTTACTCCAGTGAGTCACAGCCAGTCATATTCATCCTTATGCCCCCAGTGGTTTATTTCTCATCTGTCCTCATAGGACAGTTGCTGTTTTTAGGACTGTTCCTCTAACCCCCAAACAGGGCTAACTATTGTGAGAAAAGATATAGAAGTCAGAATTCATTTACTCTGCGTTTCACCCATTTTACCAAAAAAAAGTCATTGAGCACCCACCATTCATATAACAATGTAATTATGGTAGAAAAATACAATCTCTAGCCTCAAGGAGTTTACAAACTACTAGGAGAGAGAAATCTTTATAAAGGAACAGTTACACTTGAAAGCTACATGGAATAATCCCAGACCCAAATCATAAGCATAATAATAACTTACCTAGTGTAATTACCTAATGTAATTTTCAAAACATTTCTTGAAATTGCTGTTCCCCTCATTGAACAGACAAGGCCATTGAGGCCTAGAAAAGTTAAGATGCTTGCCCAGCTCCTGAATCCACTCTGCGCTGGTAAACCATCGTGGGCTGTTTGTTTCAGTGATATGGGTGTCACTTCCTGCTTGGATAGTCAGGAAGTACTCACGGAGAAGTGATGAATTGGTCTTTAAGTGACAGTCTGCATCTTTTTTTCCTAGTTTTAGTGACATATAATTGACATAAAATATTGTGTAGGTGTAAGGTGTACAATGCGATGATCTCACATACATGTATATTTTGAAATGATTACCCCAATATGCTTCGTTAACAAATCCATCACCTCATCTATTTACCTCTGTGTGTGTGTGTGTGTGTGTGGTGAAAACGTTAACATCTACGCTCAGCAATGTTCAACTATTCAGTACAATATCATTAATTGTACTCTCCTGTATGCTAAGTGAAGCAAGTCAAACAAAGACAAATGCTGCATGTTCTCACTGGTATGTGGAATCTCAAAGTCAAACACTGGGACAGAGAGGAGATTGGTGGTTGCCAGGGGCTCAGTAGATGCACCTTAATGATTTCAAAGAAGGTGAAATAGAATGAGCAAAGGCTGAGAGGCCAGTGCATCCTTCTCTAAGAAGAATGAGTTGTTTGGTTTGGTTGGTGTGTAAGGTACACGTGGAGGGAAGCAGAAATATAATATTGAATGGTAGGTACGATTCAGATTATAATAGAATTTGAAAAACTAACTGTCAGGTCATACACACACACACACACACACACACACACACATATATATGGGACACTATTAGATTTATTTTCTTCCTCACTTCTCTCCTAAAGGCATTCTTTCTGAGTTAAGAATTAATGTGCACCAGCCAGGATAAAATGGTTGACATGGGTCAGTAAGATACATCTGAAAGAGTATGTAATTCCAGTGTTGAGGGAGCCCACCACTAGCTAGCACAATTGATTTGCAACTTGAGTTCTGAAAATGACTTGTGTAGCAGATACAGCCACTTTCGTATTTACTTTTTAGTTTCCTTCCAATTGCTATAGTTACCAATCACGAAAAGGAAGTTGTCAAGTTTCATTCCAAATTTAGCAAGTAAGAGAGTAAGTAAATAAATTGAGGATAAACATAGAGGCAATTAGAAAGAATGTTAGGCCTAACTTAAAATATTTACATATCAGTTGTTAAACAATCACTTTAGTATCCATTTAAATATTATTCTCTTTGAGACACCTTGGATACTCTGATAAAACTGGAAAGTACTATTTTATCTGCCACAGATCTCAGGTACTATAGGATGCAATGTTCAGGATTTTTTGCAATGCTTACTAACTCAGGGTGTCAGCTCACTTCCTATATTAGCTGAGATAAAGAAACTTTAACTGCATAAATAGTCATGATAGAACGTCCGTGGTTGCAATGACTTTACAGATGCGAGATTTCCCCTTCTTCTCCACCTTTCTTACCTTGTAATGCCTGAGTATAACTACTTATATAAAACTACATTCCTGAGCAGATTCTAACTTCCTCCACATCATAGTTCTATCAGAGTTCAAAGACAACTCTCAAGTTATTTTCTCCTTTTGTACTACAAAAAAGGCATTATCATGGTAATTTGGAGAGGAGGGAAAACTCCCAGCTTTCCCCCTGCTTTGGAGGCTGGAGTGGAGAGGGAAAGAAGGGGGAGTAGTGGTGGTACCACTATACAGAAGTAATGCAGTAGACGGTTACCTGTACAATGTGATTTAAGGGGCCTCTGACCCCCCAGGATCCCCCAACTTTGTGTTGAAATTCCCACATGCAGAAGTTCTTAGGGCTCTTTAGGAATCTGGTATCTTTATGTTTGAAGCATCATATTAACAAGAAGATATACCATGTAATTAAAAGGCAGAGAGAGAATACCTTAATACATTACCATACATTATCATCGTTCATCAGAGAGCAAGAAACTATGAAAATGAAGACTCAGCAGGAGGAATTCTGATGGTCAAGAAGAAGAAGGTAATTTGAGGAAAGCATAAGCAGTCTATCAGGGTGTGTGTGTGTATGTGTGTGTGTGTGTGTGTGTGTGTGTGTTGGAATGGACAGAACACAAAATGATTAGTGCTTTCAATGGAGCATAGTGTATCAGTTCAGCTCTGTCAAGAAGTAGATATCGAGACAGAATTAGATGAGCAGAAGATTCATCGGGGGAGAAAACAGGAGAAGATGGGGAGAAGGAGCAGGAAGAGGCGGAGTCAGCCTTCGGTCAGACCATGACGTGGGTCTGATGCCCACATCCCAGAGATCACGGGGAGAAGAAAGGAAGGGGGGATAGGGGAGGAAGAATCCTGAACTGCAATGCAATTCCAAGAACGATNATAAAGGATACATGGACAACAACTGAGAAGGGTGGAAATGGGAGGGAGGGGGGAGGATGGGGGGTGGGACGGGATGGGAGTAATCGACAGAAAACTGTACTTGAAAAATAATTAAATAAAAAAAAAATAAAAGTATATTCCAGTTTGAAGCTTAAAAAAAAAAAAAAAAGAAGTAGATATCGAGACAGAATTAGATGAGCAGAAGATTCATCAGGGGAGAAAACAGGAGAAGATGGGGAGAAGGAGCAGGAAGAGGCGGAGTCAGCCTTCGGTCAGACCATGATGTGGGTCTGATGCCCACATCCCAGAGATCACGGGGAGAAGAAAGGAAGGGGGGATAGGGGAGGAAGAATCCTGAACTGCAATGCAATTCCAAGAACGATCCAGCCAGGTCAGAGAGAAGCTCTTAAACCAAAGTCACCATGTCAGGGGTCCTGCACCTCACAGAAAAGGGCTGGCTCCGTCACCACTCTGCACTCAGGCATTCACTAGGAGAAGCTTGCCTTTGGTTACAAATGTGCTGGTGGATCCAGAGGGTCAGCAGACAGGGCCGACCCCGTATCATATCATAGCATGTCATGTCATATCATCATATATCATAGAGTTAATTATGCTTTCTAATGTGAGTGGTACATTTTCATAGCCACCAAAAGTGGCAATAAAATAATTAGCATTGTGTAGACTTAATTGCCCCTCAAAAGGTTTATGCTAAATATAACAAAAAAACCCTTGTGATATTTACTAATCATTTTCATTATATAAGAAACTTATTTAGTTTCCATATTATATACAATTAACTTTTTTATAATATAAAAAGTTAAGAGTATAATGTCATTTGCTTATCTTCTGATGACTTGCTTTCAAGGACATCACACAATCTAAGGGCAACTATTGACTGTTCTCAACATATTCAAATTTAAACATATTTCTGAGAAAGAAAATCCCTTGTCCCTGTGGTGACTTCCCCAGCTGTGATTCTGTCCTTGTGGTAGAAATATACCTTTGGTATTATATGGTTATTATCCAAATTGGGACGTGGTGGGACAATTTGAACTCTCCTCTCCATCACCATCACCACCTAACATGATTTTCTGTGCCTGCTTTTTCCAGAAACTTCCCTACTGAGGATAACTGCTCTAAGGAAGTGAAATTCAGATTTGAATATGCATTGAGTAGACACCATGAAAGGGCATTTTTTAGTGAGTGTCCCTGTATATCCAGGTGGGCCATAGAAACACTAAACCAGGGCTATGATTGGCCATTCCTAATTTATGGTGAGCCAGAAGTCATCTAGACCTAATGGAGCCATGCGGCAGAATGGGGCATGGCCAGGTTCAAAGGGCAGCACTAGAGGGAGAAGCAGCAAGATGGTGAGACAAAGGAGGGGGGAAAACCAAATGATGGAGAAATACAGATGATCTATATATCCACATCCGTCAATCTACCTATGTAATGCATCATCCGCTTCATCAGGAGAGTCTATTTAGTTCGGATAATGGAAAGTAATGCATCCAAAACATAGCTATTGTTTTACATCTAAGTGTTTTATTTCCCTCTGGACTATGGTCACAAAATCTATCTATACACATTATTTCATTATATATATAATTTGTGTGTATGCACACAAATACTCACTGCTTTTCATTTGTAGCTTTATTTCAGATGTAAAGGAATGGAATCTCTCTTCCATACATATATTATCATACATAATATTTTAATAGAATTTATTGGGGTGGCATTGGTTAATAAAATTACATAGGTTTCAGGTGTACATTCTGTAACACACCACCTGTACATTGTGTGTTCACCACCCCAAGTGAAGTCTCCTTCCGTCACTGTTTATCCCCCTTTACAAGCTTCTGCCTCCCCCCATCCCCTTTTCTCTCCAGTAATCACCATGCTGTTGTCTGTGTCCATGAGTCTTTTTCTTTGCTTAATTCCTTCTCCCTCCTCACCCAGTCCCCAATCCCATTTGCTCTGATAGCTAGCTGTCAACCTGTTCTCTGTACCCATTAGCCTGTTTCTATTCTGTTAGTTTATTTTATTCATTAGATTCCATATGCAAGTGAAATCCTATCATATTTATCTTTCTCTGACTGACTTAGTTTACTTAGTGTAATACTCTCCAGGTCCATCCATGCTGTCACAAAAGGAAAGATGGCATTTCTTTTTTGTGGCTGAGTAGTATTCCATTGTGTAAATGTACCACAGCTTTTTTATCCACTCAGCTGCTGGTGGCTACTTGAGCTGCTTCCAAACCTTGGCTATTGTAAATAATCCTGCAATGAACATAGGTGTGCATATATTCTTTTAAATTAGCATTATAATATAATATATTACATATTGGGTCACGTGTACTTCTGTAGAGTAGAAGTTTAGAGTAATAATCACTATGTAAAATTATCTGCACAATTATAATATTAGCATAAATGCAGCCTTATTCTTCTTTTACAGTTTTCAAGATGTAAATTGAATATAAATGCCTAATGAAAAGCTGCAACCAGTGAGCAGATGACAAACCATTTTATCAGAGAAGGGCAGAGATTCGTGTTTTATTTTTTAGTTTTAGGTGATTTATTTTAGTTTTAGCTATTTTACGTTATTCCCAAACACCTTTCTTGAATAATGTTTCAAAAAATAACGTCACGCCCACGCTGCATGACAAAAGTGCTGACTTGTCTCTGTAGACCCCGTGGGTTGCTTCCCTGTTGTCATCACACAGTTGATAATATTGTGACGTTACGTTGTGACACAGGGACCTGGTGCTTCCGGCAGCCTAGCAGGACCAGCCGACGAAGGTGCATGGCACACTAGGAAGGGGCGAAGCCGCTCACCACTGCCCCAGAGACGGGGTCTGCTCTGGAGACAAGAATCCCTTTCTAAGGCACAAGGTGCTCTCGCTTCTGTGTCCTGCTGTGTTCTGATTTACTGTGAGGTCTGTCACAGATCATTTTAATCCATCAATGACTCACTTTTACTGTCTGTGAAATAGAAATGACCCAATATATATGATTATTTGTAATCCTTGGTCAGTGATTGAGTTTGCAGCCCATTCATAGTACATAGAAATTTTGGAAGAGCACGTTTTGAGGAGCTAAATTAAATGATGATCTCACATGACCGACTTCAGTACCATCACGGTTTGAGAACATTTAGTGTCCTGACTTGCTCTCATCTATGCCCTGCCTTAAAGATCTGCCATGAGAATCTAGCCAAAAAATTCTTTGGTCTTTGCTTGACAGTCAGGTGTGCTCCTTACATCTTAATGGTAAGCTGTGCCTCACTTTGGTGAGTTGTGCCTCATATGGTGTTATACATCCCACTCGGCTCAAAATTCCATATAACAAACATTCTTTGATAGCATGCAACCTCAAATGTTGCAAAACAATTATCAGTTGGTTCTGACAAGCGGGGGTTTTCTTGGAGATTGTGTCACAAACTCAAATGGAAGAATCATCTTCTGAAGTCATGGCTTTTCTGAAGTGCGGAATGGGCCAGCTCATGATCTGTTTTACAGACTCAGCCTTTCCACATGGAAAATGCCATCTTGGACTTTCTGGGCTTCAAGTCCACGCCTTCCCAGGTCATCTGTGAGCAGGAACATGTTGGAGCCCAAACTCCCTTATGAAGCACATGCTTTACATAAGATGAAGCCCAGTCACTAAAAAAATGTCCATCTATTCTGCAGTCAGTAGCCTAGCTGAGTCCTGGACCTTCCATTCCCAGCATCTCAGAGGCAGGCAGGGTCATGAGCTGTAGGGGTAACCACAGCAGGAATTCTGTAATCAAGCCACAAGGGGGCAGGGAAACATGCTTGCTTGCCACCTCAGCCTGGGGAACTTGGTGTAAGCTGTATTTTGATAGCCTTGTTTGTTTTCTTAGCTATCTAAAGAGCATACTAATAAGTGTAGTCACAGAAGAAGGGGAAGATGGGATTAAATACCAGGGAAAGTCATTAAAATGAAAGAATGGGATAAGCCTCACAACTATTTTCAAAGCTTAGCTATTTCCTGCCCAAAGCCAAGTTCCTTTTATTTTGTGAAAGATGAGTAAAATGAAGGCAAAAGCATGCTTAGTCCCTCGGTGGCCTGCATTAGCCAAGTCCTGCTAACAGGAGAGCGTTTGATGAGATGAATTGCCAGATGCCTCGTCACCCTTTTCTCTTTAACATACAAACCTCACTGAGTTATTTTTAAAGGGGCTTTGTGCCTATTTCTTAGTGCGCAACACTCTCCAGTTTCAACTACAAGAGCAAAACAAAAGCAGTAGTAAAAAACTGCAAACGGATTCTCACAGGAAAACATTGCAGGGTCCAGTTATTGCTGATGAGGAGTGACACTTATCAGGGAAAAGCCTGATTTGCCCTTTTTCTTACCAAACTAACCAGTACATAGCATAAATACCTTCCGTTGGTCATGGGGAAAAAACTTGTTACTTATGAAAAATTCAAGGAGACGAATTCAGTGCCACTTGATAATGATTACTCATTCCAGAATAGAACTATGTTCATTGATTTCTAAAACATTTTTATATTTAATTTTCTTTCTAATGATAAATTATTTAAAATATAGAGAATACTAAATATAATAAATGCTCGTGAATTCATCACCCAGAATTAATAGACAGGTATTAACAATTTGCTACTTCTGGTGCTCTAGTGCCTTATTTTTTCTTTCTTTTTTTTTTTTTGAAATAAAAGGGACAATACATTACAACTACTGCCGACCAGCGTCCCCTCACCCCTTCTACCTGCCTCCTTCCCTCCTCTCTCCAAAGGAAGCCATTTTCTAGTTTGGTGAGTATTACGTTTAAGAGAATGCCTGTCCATTTGCAGGGCAAAAACATGGAAATACCCTAACTGTTCCTGGACACCAGAATGGATAAATAAACTAGTTTGTTTGTAAAATGTAATACTATTTAGTAGTTAAATAATGGTTAAATCTACAGTACCATGCTACTACATAGAAAAAAAACAAGTCACAAAAGATACAAATAGTATACATACATTTTGAAAACTTATGTTAATAATATGAATTTATGAGCACCTATGTACCAATAGAGCAACAAATGTGAATGTGCTTATTTTCGCTGTAATGTTGAACGCTTCTCTGCCTCCCTGTCCCATGTCCCTGTTACCTACAGCTGCAGGCTGACTGTTGTGTGCCCTGAAAACTCACGTCACAGCACATTCCCCGCTGTGCTGGTGTTTGGAGGTGGGGCCTTTAGGACGTGATTAGATGAGGGCAGAACCTCATGAATGGGAGTTAGAGTCCTTACAAAAGAGATCCTCAAAGAAATCTCTCATCTCTTCTGCCATATATGACAATAGAGAGAAGGTGTCAGACAGTGAACCAGAAAATGGGCTCTCACCAGACACCACATGTGCTGGGGCCTTGATCTTGGACTTCCCGCCTCCAGAACTGTGAGAAATAAATGTCTGTTGTTTATAAGCCTCCCAGTCTGTGGTATTTTGTTACAGCATTCAGAACCAACTAGGACATGTACTCTGATGGGTATAGTGAAGGGTAACACGTGTGAAATTTAGGGCCTCCACCCTCTATACGAACAGTAAGATTAAATAGAAAGTGACAAGTACCATGAAAGTTGAAAGTAGTTATTACACCCGCCGGGTGGTGTCCCCAGCGATTTGGACACGTCTCAACAAGCACGGTGGGAGTCAGTAACTGTTGCTGATTATTGTTATCTCATTTGATAGATTAGAAAATGGAGGCTTAACTGAATTAAGTAATATATCCCAAACATATTACTTAATATAATATATTAAGTAATGCCCACACTTAAAGGTAGACAAAACGTAAAAGGGCAAAAGGTGGAGCGAGGATCAGAACCTGCATTTATCTGGCTCCAGAACTGCTTCTTCAACTGTGTGTTAATTGGGCTATTTGGACAAATTTGTCAGTTCTTGTGAGAAAAGAGGGTTATTGTTTTTCAAAATGTAAATAAAGCTTTCAGGACTGAAGGCAATGCTATAGGAGCAGAAAACAGAGCAGTGCCTGCCATGAGTGACAGGGCGGGGGGGTGGGGTTTGACTGTAAAGGATTTGGGGAGGTTTAGGGGGTAATGAAAATGTTCTGTCTCTTGATTGTGATTTTATTCACCAAAACTCATAGAAGAGTACTCTAAAAATTAATTTTAGTCTTTTTGAATTTTACCTCAATGAATCTGATGTAAATTTTAAAAAATCAAAAATCTTGAAAGGCTCATGGAGAAACACCTGGTACAGGGTGCAGAGTTACTTACTGTTGTTCTTACCACTGTAACAACTTATTCCCACTAAAAAGTATGGGGAGAATTTAAAGTGTCCTAGGTCAGTACCCACAGTCAAATACAACCTGGCCTGTTTTCACCGCTGTTTGTTCGAAAAACCAAGAAAGCTAGGCCTGCGTCAAGTAAGACCTCTCCTTTCGCTGCAGGTGGACAGAGAGGTCGTCTGAGAAGCCCCGCTGTGATTACCCAGGGAGCCCTTCCTGTCGAGGCGGCCTCAGGGGCTGAGAAGGTCGGTGCGGAGGAGCAAGGCTCCCCAGGCTCCCAGGAGTCACGGCACACCCGAGCTGCCCTCTGCAGTGCCATCCTGAACGCACGTGTACCTGGCAGGAGGAAGGACGGAAGGAAGGAGGGAAGCCTCTCTATTATGCAGCCCGAGATCTCACAGCACAGCCTTCAGATGCCGGCAGTTTGGAACCTCCGATGGTTGCTGGGACACCGGCAGAAAGACAATGTGGGAAGCAATTTAATCAAGGCAGTTGGAGTCGTCACCACAGAATAAAGCCGTCTGCCTCTGCCGAATAGCCCGGGTCTTTCCATCTTCCTCCCTGAGAGCTGCATTTCTTTGTAGTGCTGGCTTGAGTAGTTGGGGCTTTCTTTGAGTCCCTTGTGGAACCCAGCAGGATGAGATATGAACCAGCTTAGAGGGTATTACCTGCCTCCCTCTACCAGGAGACTTGCCCAACGGCGGGGGCTTCACGTATTTCTTGTGCTTTCCTGTGGGGATTAGTTAAAATTGCCAAGGTGGAAAGTATTTGGTTTAGAGTAATCTCACTTTGCCAAGCAGGAAAGCCTCATTACTCTGACTGGCTGACCCAGCCACGCTGCCCTTCTTTCTTGAGGAAGGGGGAAAATGCTTCTGCTTGATACCTCTTGATGGATAAGTAAAATAGGGCATTGTCGTCCTTTCATGAAACCTATAAAAAGCGTAGAAACTGGAGAGCCCAGTCAGTGGAAGGGGTGGTGAACTCACAACGTTTCGCCATCTTTGGCAGGACCGGAACCGCTAAAAAGTAATATGCAATTGCTGTGCCCTTGGTGTGCACTAATTCTGCGCGGACTGGGGGTCATGGCGGCCGATGTTTTAAGCCCAGTGAAAACCAGCTGGGAAAAAGTATCCATTAAAGATTTCAAGGGGGCTTATTTGTTGTAAAGGAGGAGACAACTACAACCATAAAAAACTTCTTTTAATTATAATTCAAAATGAGATTTGCTATTTTAGTTTTTATGAACTGTCTCTGTAGAAAAGCAGGAAGACGCCCTTTCCAGAGGAAGCAAATTATTGCGGTGAGACCTTAGGGCTTCTCAAGCTTGCGCTTGCAATCCAACCGTCTGTGCACTTGTTCGAACGCAGACTCTGGTCTAGCAGGTGGAGACTGCATTTCTAACAAGCTCCCAAGAGATGCTGTTGATCGGGGGAGCACGCTATGAGTGGTAAGGAACTAAAGAGATCGAAATGCAATGAAAAACTATTTGTAAACTGAAGAGCCTGAGCCATGCAAATTACTAAAGTTATTCATTGTAAAAGAGACATCCCCTGTCAGTTTGTATTTATATTTTTGTTAAACCTGGTATCAAATTTCTTTCCTTTTCACTTCTCTGGTCATCTGTGGATAGCTACCAGCCTGTATGGCACAGGGCCAAGAGCCTAAAGTAATCTTGGCCAGTCACTGATGCCTCACTTACTTTCAGATATCTGTTTTTTTTATTTTCTTGTCATGCGGGTAAGTCCACAGTGACATCACCTTACTAAATGCTTATGCGCATTTATTAAATCATTTCTCCTTTTCCCTCCCAAATCAGAATAAGCTTGTATCCAAAGCATCCAAATATTTGAAGTTTTAGCCTCCACAGAAATTCTTTTTTTTTTTTTAAAGAAATGCTATAAAAATGTCATCTTCTCAATACATGAGAACTCGGCTCTACATGGCCTGAATGTGGATGATTCAGATTTTAAAAGACATGGATTATTTAAAAAGCAAATGAAAAAGCTAAAATCACAAATCTTTTGCTTATTTATTTTGAAAGGGACAAGTTTTGCAAACAGGTAACTCTACATTTTTTTTAAAAACTGTATAAAATCATCAATAAGTACTATTTCCAGGCATAATTACATATTTTAAAGCCAAGAAGAAGAGGTGGGTGTTTCTGAAATCTTCAGCAACAACTGAACCCATTTTAGTGGTTTATATACACATAATTAGCAGTTTAATTTCCTCTGTGGCTAAGTTAGCCTTAAGATTTCATTTAATAACAAGCACAATTTAACAGCCAGAAGCAAGGTTCCAGCCCTAGCTTCGGCTCAGCACTGCCCTCTGCTGTTCCCCCAGCAGTTCACACCGTCCTGCTGCTGGGAAAAGCATTACAATTGCAGATTGCAATTGGGCTGAACAAAAATTAATTGTGAGAGAAATGGAGAAACAGAATTCATTTAAAACTCACTTTAATGAGACTTTTATTTTTAGTTGAATGACAATAAAAAAGCAGGAAAAAATATCTAACTGCCTTTCCTCTAGTCTCCCAGATAATACACATTATCATGTTAGCCTTGAAGTAGGTTTCCTTTTCACACTGCTTAGCACAATTATGTCCAATACCTTCATGGGAATGATGGCTACAAAGAACTGTTGCACAAACTAGCACTTTTAATTTTTTAAATAACCGAACTAAGCATAGTCCATTGTATTCCTTGCAAGCCCAGTTTTGGCCTTCTAATTCATCTCTCTCTGCAACTATTTTTTAATGAGAAAACAAAGTTACTTCACTGAATGTGACTGGCCACCGAGAATTGGAGATGCGTCTGGAAGACTCCTGCTAATGAGCAGACGAACGCCAAAGCAGCTCTGTTCAGAGTCTGTCCTCCTCGCCTTTGCTTTTCATCAGAATGAGACATTTGACAATTGTATTTTTTCCCATCCGAAATTCCAAATGGCTGTATGCCCTGTACAGAAACGATATTGCCATCCTAAGCAGCAGTCTGAAACAGGAATCCGAGACATACAGCCGTCCCTTTCCCCTGCAGTTTCGCTTTCCAGAGTTTCAGTTCATTGCGGTCAACCGTGATCCAAAAATCTTAAATGGAAAATTCCAGAAATAAACACCTCATAAGTTTTAGGTGGTGCACCAGTGTGAGTAGCGTGACACAGCCTCAGGTTGCCATCGCCAGTCCCGTTCAGGACGTGACTCAGGCCCTTGGGCAGCATACCCACACTGCTGACGCCATGCACCCGTTAGTCACCCAGTTGCCGGCACGGTTATCAGATCGACTGTCACGTTAGAGAAGTGCTGTGTTCAGCACTTCACTTAATAACGGCCCCAACGTGCAAGAGCAATGATGTTGGAAATCCAAATATGCCAAAGAGAAGCTACAAAGAGTGTGTATATGTATTAGAAACAAACATAGTATATGAGGTCTGTCCAGAAGGTCATGTAATATAAAAAATAGAGACCTTTACTGAAGAAGAAACAAGATACAAGAAACATTGCACACAAGACAATGACGCCTCAGTCCCCTTCAAAGTAGATACCTTTGGGCCTCACACAGTTCTCCCAGACACCATCAGCCACCTCATCCTATTTTCCTGAATCTCATCAATGGTCTGAAGTCTCTTCCCTGTCAAAGGTGATTTTAGTTTTGGAAAAAGGCAGAAGTCTCGGGAGCCAAATGTGGGCTGTAGGGAGGCTGAGTCACCTGGGTGATTCCATGTTTTAGAAAAGAGCTCTGCACAAGACCTGGTGCCTAAGTGGGTGCATTGTCCTGATGAAGCTGCCAATCACTAGTTTCCCATAATTGTAGCCTTCTGAATCATCCAGATAATTTCTGCAAAGGAATGTTCAAGCTTAACACATTTGATGCAGATTCGTTGCCGTAGTCACTGAGTCATTTTGAGTAAGTCTACACAGTACACATGCTCACTCAAAGGCCACTACCCCTGCCCCCCCCCCCCCCACTGACTAGTAAAGTTGTCATTGTTCACACATGCACATTCCAGTCCACTCTCCTTGGCTGCCAGGTTACATTAATGTCATGCAAACAGTTCTTGTTATATTAAGATTGGCTGGACTTTTTAAGGACAGACCTCACATATAAGGCTTGGTATTATAGGTGGTTTCAGGCCCTGGGGGGCTTGGAACAAAACCTCCTGTGATTAACCAGGGACTATTGCACTTTCTGAGAAACACAGTCAGACACCCTAAGTATTTGTGGATTCTGAACTGAAGACACAAGACTATGAGACAGGGATGGTAAAATAGGGGTGCAAAGAGAAGACGCTAATATCTCTGACAGTAGCTAAGAGCCTAGACTTTCTGAAGTTAAGGCCTAGATTTAAATCGCAGCCCCACCACTTTCGTTGGCTTTGGGAAAATTTCCTCAATTTCTTTAAACCTCAGTGCCCTCCTGTGAACACCACAAGGAAAGTCATCGCCATGGGACCTCATTCGTAGTTAGTGTCTCTACAAGTAGTAGATGTTAGTATGGAACCAGGCTGGTAAGGGGACCCTTTCAAATTCCCCAGTCAAAGTTTTGGTTGGCTTTATGTCTTTGTTGCATAGCTAACTGTTGTAATTACAATTACTCTATTGAGTTCACAGTAAGGTTTACTGTAACTTTGTTTAGCAAGTTAATAGTGACAAAGAGAAGAGAGCCACTTAGGAAAGGTGTCTGGTCTGAAGATCCAGCAGCTGCAGAGCTGCGTTTGGCTTTGTGCTGGGTGGCCAATGAAGAATCGTTACAGCTGGGTTACAGAATTCACTGGACGCGCAACGATGGCCTTGACTGTTATTACCTCACATTTTCCTCCTCTTTTAAAGGGCAATGACCCAACTAATTTATAGACCTGATTCTGGGACACTGAGAAGGAAGAACATCGCTTCAGCTTCTGCTGACATCTGGTACCGATGCTACTGAAGAAACAATGAAGAAATCTCCTAGGTGGAGATGGGGCCCCTGTATTCCTGTACTATCTCCTTCACACTAGTATATTCCCAGAAGTAAAAGAGGAGACAGACATACAGACAGGTGAAGTGTTAGAGGACCAATAAATGATGCTCTTCTTCTCTGCCTGAGTTTGGAATATGGAACTAATTCAGAAATGACAGCAGACAGACAGTTGGAGATCAAAATGTTCGTTTTGCAAATGGCAAGAGCTGGATCAGAGCACGTGGCATTAGCTCTGTGTCCATGGGAGCTTTCTGGCCCTTCGGCTCTGAATCAGACAAACATACTCACCAGCCAGGGGCGGACCTGGGCCTCCATGGACCTCTGACTACATGGTGTAGAGCAGATCAGGGCGTGTGAGCTCTGTACTCAGGCAGACACAGCAAGAGGGAATGGCTGGAGTAAACCTCTCTCTGCAGCTCCTACACTTGTCACCCCTCAGATATGCACTCTCCTCCTGCTGGAAGCGCTGATGGAGGGGCAGACGAGGACCCTGGCCTTACACCTCAGTCAGGGGGTTACACATTTCTCGACATGCTTACCTCCAGTGGTCCAGTGAAGGACCTCTGTTTCTCTTCCTAGGATTCATCTTTTATTTTTCAAATAATTTTATTTATTTATTTTTAGAGAGAGGGGAAGGGAAGGAGAAAGAGAGGGAAAGAAACATCGATGTGTGATTGCCTCTTGAATGCTCCCCCAACTGGGAACCTGGCCTGCAACCCAGGCATGTGCCCTGAGTGAGAATTGAACCAGCAATCCTTTGGTTCACAGGCCAGTGCTCAGTCCACTGAGCCACACCAGCCAAAGCAGGCTTCATCTTTAAATACATAAAATAAAGTGCATGGACTTGCAAAGAAAATGAATTATATTAAAATAGTTATTAAAATACTTTTTTAAAATTTGAGATATAGTAATGTATGCGTTTCTTTATTAATATGTTAATAATAAGAGCTAGTAGCAAGGCTAATAATTACCATAATTTCTAAGCTGCAGTGAGTTATTAGTGATATGTTGAGCTATCTGCAACCACTGCAATGAGATATGAAAATATCCCTGATTTCTATTGGTGACATATAATGCTAAATACCACTCTAATTTTTTTGCTCATGATATTAAATGCTAAGCTTTGGGTAGAGGTTATTGCAAATAAAGGTGGAATTTTTTTCTTTCTTCTCATCCAGGTTCATGAATACCCAGTTAAGGACACTTTAAGAACTTTTTGAGATCAGTGCTTCTCACACTTGACCATGCATCAGAATTACTGGGAGAGTTGTGAGACTGTTAGGCCTCAGCCCCAGAGTTTCAGAGTCAGGAGAGCTGGGTTGGGGCCTGAACATTTGCATTTCTTATAGGTCCCAGAGGATGGTGATGCTGCTGGTCCACAACACCTGCTGTGAGAACCTGGCGTCTCATCCAGAACAGATTTCATCACTACGGTTCTAGACGCAAGCCCTCTGCATAGAAACACCTAGAAACACCTAAGTGGGAAAAGCATTCTCTTCTGAAATTGTCAAATGCTTGCATCTTAAGGGTTTGTAATTGCTTTTCAGGCACAGTTGACAGAATCCAGGTGATTGTCAGTACCACTGTGTCTCCCACATCCTATTTCAAGAGCCAACTCAAGTCTGACCCCTTACAAGTATATGGCAGTGCCTGGCCCATTTTCCTTTAGTTTATCCACATAGTTTATTCGCCCTTTCCTCCAGCTGGATTTTATGCAGAAATATTTCCTGTATTAACACTGACACTCTTCACATTGCCTTGCACGTGGACAACTTGGGGATATATTTGTTGATTACATCATCTTATGACCCTGCAGACAGGTTCAACCAGTCAACCTTACTGAGGGTTAATTTTTGCTAATACAAAAAAAGGTGTAGCTAGGTCTTCTTAAGATGTTACAGGTAATAGAAAATGGATTCAAAACTGACAAATTAAAATGGGACTCAATGGTTCAAGTATGAGATCTGCCCGGAAAAAGTCCAACTATTGTTAATATAATGAGAACAGTTCATGTGACATTGATGTAACCTGGCAGCCAGTGAGAGTGGACTGGAGTGTACAGGTATGAACAATGATAACTTCACTGTACTAGTCCGTGGGGGTGGTAGATGCCATTGAGTGAGCACGTGGACTGTCTGACCATCACATTCAAAATGACTGAGCAAGTAGAGCAACAAATCTGCATCAAATTTTGTGTGAAACTTGAACACTGCTCCCCGGAATCTATTTGGATGATTCAGAAGGCCGCGGCAATGGGCAAATGGTGACTGGCAGCTTCATCAGGACAACACGCCCCACTCATGCATCATGTCCCATGCAGAGTTTTTTGGAGAAAGACCCAATCACCCAGGGGACACAGCCCCTCTACAGCACAGATTTGGTGCTCTGTGACTTCTGGCTTTTCTCAAAACTAAAACAATGTTTGAAAGGAAAGAGATTTCAGATCTTCAGTGAAATTCAGAAAAATATGACAGGGCAGCTGATGGCAATTAGGAGAACTATGTGAGGTCCCAAGATACCCACTTTGAAGGGGACTGAGGTGTCACTGTCCTATGTACAATGTTTCATGTTTCTTGTATCTTGTATCTTCTTCAGTAAATGTCTCTATTTCTCAGATTACATGGCTGGACACCTTCTGGACAGACCTCGTATATGTATGCCTTCCGGTGCAATTTGATGCTGAGATCCCTGATGCCGTCAGGCCTCTCTTTCCCTATGCTTCACTTTCACGTGTTTTGCTGTTCTCTGTGCATTTGACTTCTCCTTAGGCTGGAATCCCTCTCTAGTGTGAGAAACAGCTGTGATAGTTCGAGAATTCACACCTCGACTCCACGCCATGCAAAGGAAAGATGGCAGTCTTCTCATGTAGCTCTAAAATATGTGGGGGGTTACCCAGGAACATATATAGATAAAGGACGCATGGACAAGGCCAGAGGTGGGTATAGTTGAGGGTGGGAGGTGGGGATGGCTGGGATGCGGGCAGTGGTAGGGAGTAAATGGAGACAACTGTACTTGAACAACAATTAAAAAGGGAAAATAAAATGAAATATATGGAAACTTTCCTCCCATAACCCCCTAGGAAATACCTCTTCCTATTTCACTTGTCTAAATTGGGTCACATCCTCACAAGGAACAATATCAGGGAGGATCAAAGGAAACTCTCTCTAGTTAAATTCCTCGATTTTTCCACGAGTGGGAAGGAGGCAATGGCCAGAAGAAATCAGCCTGGTGTTACCAAGGAGAAGGGGGAAGTTCATTTTATTTTACAAAATAAAAAACAGCAAATATCCTCTCTAATAGCTTTCTGGTGTCTAGTTTTATCTTATATTTTAAGCTATCAAACAACATATGGACTAAATAGCTAGAAAATTCCAAAGGAGATTACTTGAACCAAACCCATTGCATCAGGCAGGTATGAAACTAAACTATAGAAAAACAAAACAAAATAAAACAAAAACACTATAGCCCCAGGCATGAAGACATGCCCATTGAAGTGAGAAGACCTAGGGTCGAGTGTACCTTCAGCCATAGGTAGCCAAGGAACTCTGCGTATAGAAATTCATCATGCTGGACAGAAGAGTCTCTTTATCTTTGAAGTGAACAAGCAACGATGGAGAATGTCTAAGGTTTTAGCTTACGGTAAGGCTGCTATGAATCTAATCTGTTCTTTGTGAGTGTGCATCTGTGGTTTGGTGTGTGTGTGTGAATGTCTGTGTTGGAGAGGAAGGTCACTTGAGTTTTTCCGTATTACTGGAATTTATGCCAAATCTATTTTCCTATCCTGTACGACGAGCTATCAGTGCTTAGCCAAGACACATGTTTGAGATGTTTGCCTTTGCTGCTTCCGCTTTCCCAAATTGCACCTTATCTTACATTTGGAGAAACACTTTTCTACTCCTCTCAATTGTTTAGCTCTTGCCTTCTTTATAACACCTTATTCCCTCTCTAGATTCCGAGATGATTTTAAAACTTATTCACGCTAACGTGTAAAGAATTAGCTACCACTGGAAATGCCGACTTTTCCAAGGGCATAAGAAAATGGTAACTGAAAATACTAGTCTTTCCATGTTATTTAACAGAGAAAATGTATGTTCTGAAGCTGGCAAACTCGGCTTCAAATACCGGCTCCACTATTGGTTAACGGTGTGACTCTGGGTAAGCACTTGGCCTCTCTGAGCCCCAGCTCCTTTCTTGTGGGATGAAGATGATAGTACCTCCACACAGGGTCCTTTAAAAAGCTGTGTGTCATGGGCCATGCAGAATGTTTGGCTCATGGAAGTGCCTCAATCATTTTTAGTTCCCTTCTGTAACGCTGGGGATTCAGATGTCATTCAGCAGTTAAGGCTGGCTGGCACTTCCTGGCATGATAGGTTTGGTTAGCCCCCTTAGAACTATTCCAGGCAAGTTATTTAATATATGTGCTCATTGAACTAGTCCTAATTCTAGTATTCAACTCCTATTCTGTGCACAGGATCCTATCCACATTCTTCTTGGATATATGGAAGACAAACAAAGTTTGTTCCTTAAACAACTACTTTCTTTCATCCATTCTTAAATACTATCGAGTAACACAAACTGAGTTAACTAAAATATCAAACTGTCTTTTAAACATTGATGTGAAACCTGGTGAAGATGGTGGGAGAATAGGACTATGATTTTAGTGTGGGGATTCGGTCAACTTCCACACTTGTGTGAGTCATGACCTCTGCTTTTTGCTCGCCCCCGTGGCCCCATCTGCCTCTCTCCATCTTGCATCTTAATCTCTCACTGTAGACCCCTGCCCTTTGCCATATCAAATATGTTTAAGGGGGAAGGACATTATCCTCACTGATTATCATGAACTTGAAATTGTAGTAGTGACTCCTTCCAAATGACGAGCAAAGGTTAATACTCTCCTCAATGGACACAAGGAAAGAGACTAACTGAATGGACCACAGTGGAGTCACTCTTATTTTTTCCTTTCAGTTTGGTCCCCTTTGAGTCCTATCTTGGAGCTAGCCTATATCTCCTTGACTTGTTAATAAGAATGTCATGTAAAATGAAATCAGCATCAAATCCGGAGTGGAATTCCATGTGGATTACAATGATTGCTTCCCCCCTTATCACCCTGACATGTCGCTCCTGCACAGAAGGAAATGAGATTGGTCTGGACAATCTGATTGATCTTCACAAAGCTATCATGGCTGCAACTCAGGATCTTGTTTTCTCTTAGGAGGCTGAAAATTGATAGTTCGATTATTTCCTCGAGTACCTTTCCAGGCCTTAAAGCAAGACACAGGCTTGGAGTCACCAAGGATAATTCTTTTTCTCTTTATTAAAATTTGGCATCTCGTTCATATTTGCCAGCCTTCAGAGCTTTTACTCTGTACTCTACAAATTTTTATAACAAAGTGGAAAACTCAGTTATCCACAGCTATCCCTCTCTCTAGTGCACAAATATCAAAGACTGATGTCATTTAAGTTCTACCTTTTAAATGTCTTTCAAAGCGTTCTCCTTCTTGTCTTTCAATTTTTTAAAATTGTCACTTGAAGATATATTTATTGATTTGAGAGAGAGAGAGGAAGGGCCAGGGGGAGAGAGACAGAGACAGAGAGAAAGAGAGGGAGAGAGCGACGTCACTGTGAAACAGAAACATCCATCAATTGCCTCCTGTACGTGCCCTGACTGGGAACTGAACCAAAAACTTACGTGTGTGCCCCAACTGGGGATAGAACTCACAACCTTTTGGTGTATGAGGTGATGGTCAGGGCCTTGTCTTTCAAATGTTAATGCCTTAATTTAGGCTTCTGCCATCTCTTTCATCTTATGCTTATTGCTTGGTAATTGATCTTTCTCATAACATTTTCAATTCAATCCATCCTCCATACTTCAGACAAAAGAAAACAAAACAAAAAACAACAAAAGTTAAAGTTCCTAAACCAAAAAGCTAAAATAAAAAACCAACAAGAACAACAAGGAACCGAATCTAGTCGTATCGTGACCTTGTGATAGGTTTTCATCGTTTCCCCAGTGGAGGCTGTGCAAAGAGCAAGCTTCCTAGCAGGGCACAGGATACTCCTCAGTATCTAAATTTTAGCCTCATCTTCTGCCACCCCTCCCCACCACCATACACTTGAGTCAGACCAATTTTCTTTCTATTCACAAAGATATGATAATACCAGATATTTTGTAAGTTTCTAAAAAGGGGAGGGGCTATGCTATTTACCTCTTTTCCCCCCATAACTTCTCATTATCATGAGGTGGACCATTTCTCATAACTGGGAAAGAGTACACCCCATGATAACTGACCAGAGGATGAATAAGAACTCAAATTTGATAACTTACGTACCAGGTTCAACCTGATGAACATGTTAATTCAACTCTTTACAAAATGCTCAAGTAGAGTAGTCTCGGTTACAGATTGGCTTTCTCTCTCCCATAACTTTACAATGACTAGATTGATTTAATTTGGCAGGACCTTGGAGATGGTGGAGAAAGAGGAAAGAGATGGTTTCTCGGGAAGAATAGGGAGGTATAAAATAAATTTCACTGGCTTGACAATTTCATCTGAGGTCCATCTGAGGACTCAGGAGTCACCATTTGGTCAGCAGAAAGTGACATTTAATGAAAAAAATACCTAGGCAAGTTAAAATAGAGATTGAAGATGGCCACATTCTTTCTGTCCACAAATTTTGGAGAGGCCAAACTGAGATGTACTACAGCTATGGTGATCAGAACTAGTCCAGTTTTTCTACCACCAAGATAAACTTACTCTCTCTGCAGGCGATACTCCTCATTAGGCTGTGCTGGGCAGCTCCGGATACAGGGACACCATGACACGAGTTGACTGTGAGAGTACTAACCCCTGAACAACTCTGGCTTCTACAACAGTGGTGGAAACTAGTAAAGCAGGTGCATGTCAACATTAGTATTAAAGCAGCACAGGCTCACTACTCAATCAGTGTGCGAGTTTATTTTATAATGCCTCATTAATTCTTGCATGTGTTAACCTGGTTCTACTTGGAATGTGATAAAGTTTCTGTGAAGGTGACAAAAATGGAACTGCTTTGAGGGCTGAAAGAAGAGTGCTTTGGAGACTGCCATGGGCCTACAGCCAGGCCAGCTCATCTTCTGGAATGAAGGTTCCACTGAACTAGTTCCCCTGAACTATCAAGGTTCCATCTTCTACTATTTTTCAGATACCCAGTGAGGCGAGATCCATAGCTTCTCTTTTCCACTTGGGTGCAACCAGACAACTTAGCAGCAAGCAGGTTGGGAGGGGAACCCACAGTGGGGCTGTGAAGCCAAAGGAATGGCTATGGGCTTTTTCGCCTGGAGTCTAGTTCCATTGTTCCATTCTCCCTAGAAACAGCACACAACTACTTTTTGTTCTCTGTGTGATCCCACTGGGTGTACTGAAGACCTTTGTTCAACTACTCTCAGCTCTTCCTGACTGCCTAATTACCCCTCCTTAAACTTCCCTCCTGGGTCCTAGACCAACCCTTCAGTCCCTGAATCCTTTCCAAGTAGCTCAGAGCAAGATGGTTCACAAAACAAGGGCTTCCCCCAGGGGGCATGGGCACACTGACATCTCAGTAAGAGGAAGAAAAAAAGAAAAACAGAAAAAAGCAAACAAAGACATACAGGCTGCCATTCAAGGCAACAGCTTCCTGGGGAGCACCTGGTCCCTCGTGACTCTCCCTTGGCTTGGCTTAGCTATTAGGCCGACTGGGATTTTGTCCAGAGCTCTCTCCAGGTGAAAAGCAAGCCCTGCTTCAGGGTGAGGAAGTGCCATTAAGTCATTTTCTTATTGCCTTTCAGACCTGCTTCAAGCTATAAATAAACCAAGAGCCCAGGAGTAGCCACAATGCTCACTGTAGGGTTATTTGCATCACCGTGTCTGTCTGAATTCCCCTTATGCCAACTCTCCCTTTTAGAAAGCCCACAAGGTTGGCAGGTCCACCTCCTGCTGCCAACGTCAGTGCATTAGCACTTAGCTTAAGTGAACACATATGCCAGGCAGGCTCACGGCTTCCTCCTCCCCTCTTTCCTAATGGAAACACTTCAGATAAAGAGCGACACCGCTAATATATGGCATACACTTATTGTATTGATCCTATTTTAGACGATTAGCCCTTGAAAATAGTAACTCAATTAGCTAAGCTGCTCCAGAGTGACCACTACAGGCGTATAATGATGGCAACAATGAAGGTAATGATGACAAAACAATCACGGTGGTAGTGGGAGTAATAATAACAACTTAGTGCTTATTGAGTTCCTGGGACCGTCGGTCAGGCATCAGGACAGAGCATTGGTATTACGCACTGGACAAGCTGTTCCTAACCCTCACAATGACCCCAGAGTTTTTTCTCTGAACTTTAGCTAAAGAAAGAGAGGCTTGGGACAGTGAAATTACTTATCCACAGGCCACCGTGGGCAAGTAGAGCATTCTGTCTGACTCTAATGTCGAACGACATTTCTGCTCCTTGCCTGCTACGACTATGTTTAACTTTATACGACAAGGAAAGTCAGAAGAGTTTAATTTTTAAATTCATTTAAAAATGTTAAAGTGGTCTCACTTGTCTTGAAATTTCATTGCAAAGACATAGAGACAATAAATTTTAGGATGTGAGAGACGTACTAGAATCTAAGGCCACCTTTCAATAGACGAAGGTGTTTTTTCCCCCCACAATCATGACAGGCTAAGAATAAAACATTTAATATTCTCTCGGCTCCTTTGTCAAAGGTATTTACTCTCCTCTCACCTCCTCATAAGCTCTAGACAGGGGAGTTGTTGGTAATATAAAAAGGCAACATTCCAAAGGCTTATATGATTTTAAGATACCATTTCCTTCTCTTTCACAATTTTTTTTTACTGTGAAAAAAAACTAGGTGAATTTTTTAGTTTCTTTGACTTCATGGATCTAAAAGATTTTTTGTTTTTGTAAAACCAAAAGAGAAGAAAAACACTGCAAACATTACTATGATCTATGTGAACTTGAAAAAAAAAGGTCATCTGCATTCTAACCAACGGTGGAATACACCTGAACGTGGCAAAGGCAGATTACTAACCCAGGCATCTACTGAAGATTTATTCATTAATCCCCTGTCATTGGACCACTTTGTATTTGCCACCTTGGTTCACCTGTAAAAACTAGATTACTAATCTCCATGCCCGGATAGCATGCCCAGCTTCTGGTGGAGTCAGGGGACCTAAACAGTAACATATCTGACAAGAAAATATCAGCAGGAAAAGGAGATTCCTTCAATGCTGCCTTATAAAAGTAAGACTGCTGACCATAAGGTCACTTGTTTGATTTTGTGATTGGAAACATCAGTATTTAAGATCCAACACTGTGGTTCAAGACGGGAATAACTAACAGTTAGCAAATACTTTTATTAATTGTCTAGTGCGTGCCAGGTATTCTCAGTGCCTGATACATGTTTGTGTCTCTCAAATATGGACAACAATTCGATGAATATTTATACCATCACCCCTATGTTCTGTATAATGAAACACGATCATAACAGAGTTAAGTCACTCATCCACAGTTAGGCTAGCTGGGGAAACATCAGGCTGGGGTGCTGATTCCAGGTAATCTGGTTCTAAAACCTCCTCTGTGATTCTCTGCCACGCTGCAAGTGTCCGTGGAGCCAGAGTGCATGCCTGTGTCCGGGTTATCGGAGAGGTCTCAGTCTCACCAAGCGCAGGTGCTGAGCTGACTCGTCTTCTTCCTGGTGAGGCAGGGAGGTACCTGACCTCAGAACATTCTGAATCTGCAGCTCCAGGTCCTGAGCCCTGTGAAAATGGCATCAGCCTCTTCCCATGGGATCATTTGCCTGCTCTACTGGGCAGAGCCATTCTAATTCTACTCAGAACCAAGGATAATGGGACATCCCCAAATCTATCATTCACTCAAATCTTCCCCTTTAGAAAGCTTTTAAATGCAATCAGTGACTGACTTAATCCTGATTGAGAGGAAACTGAAGACTGAGCTTGTAGGTGCTGGCAATGAACTTCCAAGGAGCACTGAGAAATTCTTGGAATAATGGTCACCCTCCATGCTGTTTTCTCCTCAACACAATCACGAGAGAACAGGGGAACTCCGAGCGGCAGAGTCGTGTGGTAGCATGGTCCCAGCACATTATCTTCCCCTCCTGGAGTCACCTGCTCTGCTCCTCATGCCAAGTCACTAGCAGCAACCATTTTCAAAAAAGAACTTAATTTTTCCCCTCACTTACCATAAGAGGACCATCTGATGGTCTTCTGCCTATGTTAGCCTTGGGCAACAATCTCCTTAATGTTCTTTCTGAAGTTTCTGTGCATTATTTCTTTTAAATGACTATCTACCACAGATGGACCTGTCTCACCTTTGAATGAGGGAGACATGCCCATGACCTTCTCATACCGAACCATGTCACAGTGAGAATCACAAAGAAATCACAACAAGGCTTACCCGAGTCTGTGGAGCCTTGAGAGCGATGGACGAAAAGGGCCAGAGACGCACAGGCTATCATTTATAATTTAGCAGCACTATTTTATTAGTCACCTCTGCTCCCCTAGGTTAGTCTCACATCTTCCTTGGCATTTTAAACAAAAACACACTTTCCTCCAATTTTTCCTTCTGGTTTTCATCAGATCATGCTATGTCTTGTCACATCAAGTCACGTTTGATGTGACGTGACATGAGGCACACGGTAACTTAAGCCAATCAATCGAGGCATCAAAAACAGCCCTGAAGAGTCTTGGGTACAAAGCAGGACTGCTGACGGCTTTGTGACAATCCCCCAGTTCTTTGGGAAACCAGCGAGGAGAGGGGCAGGCTTATTCTCATCTAATGTGTCTGTGTTCTATTTGCCGTTTTCATGTTCCCGGCTGACTACCTGGTCAGGGAAGCTGTGTCATTTGGACACTGTCTAACTAGACAGCTATATTTTGTCCATCTAGGCCTGGCCTGGCTACATAATCTGCAGGGCCCAGTGTAAAATAAAAATGTGTAGTCCTTTGTTAAAAAGTATTAAGACTTTTAATACCGGGATGATGACAGCAGAACATTTAGTTGAGCACGGAGCCCTGCTGAACACTGGGCCCTGAGTGACACCAGGTACATGCCTCACATAGCACAAGTGTTTGGTGTTGGGATCACATGCAGGGGTCTTCCTATCTTTAGAAAGTGTAACATGCCCAGTGGTGCACATTTCTGATGATGGTCTATCGTGCCAGACACAAGAGGGAGAAGAGGAATGTTATTAAAACTGCATTCAGGGATATTTCAATCAGTGCTGATTGCTACTTCTCAGAGCTCAGCGATCTGCCACACAGATTCTGTCGTGGTAAGGATGGGACACTGCTATTTCTTGCCTCCGTCTAACCTTCCCTCCTTCCTGCAACCATCCTTTAGTCCCTTCCTTCTGTTTTGGTGTGGTTCATAATGCTTTGGTAAAGATTACTCTTTTTACATTACAGCTCTTATTCCAAATGAAACCTACCTTGCTTTGTATGGTTGCCTCAGTCCTCTGCAAAGTGGCAGCAATGTTGCACAATTAACTGGTGCAGTTTATGGACTGAAAGGAGTAACTCCTTCAGTCTGAGCTTTAGGTTGTATGTGTCTGTGTGGGTCTACTCTTACATCCATATCCAAACACATTTTGCAAATTGCAAATGAACTAGAACAAATTCCTGTGGTCTATACACACACGGTTTTGAAATTTACTGAAACCTCCAAAAGTACAGTGTGCATGAAATTGGGGGGAAACAAAGAGAATAATGGGAGCAAAAAAGATCTTTCAAACCAAGTATTTTCCTTTTCAAACAGGTTGGCATGAGAGACCCAAATCTCTATTTTAAAACAAATAAAATTATTTTGAAACCCTAAAAGATTTGGACCATGAATAAGATTCTAGGTCCTCTTGGCCTTGCCAACATATTAATACCAGCTGCCCCTAGAAACCCTGCTCTGAGGTACCTTTGATGCAGGAACCCTGCCTTTGGAGATCTGAAAAGAAATTACCCAATTAAGATGTAATGGCCCTCCAGCCTTCCCAGGCTGTGAGAGGAGGCATATTTACAATCACAGCGCACCATAAAATTGTATCCAGTTGTATCAAATCAACAGGGCTAATTGAGCCAGCACTGTCCCCATGTGGAGCACCACATGTGCACCTGCAGACGAGGCTGGCAGGACCCGCGACCAGCAGAACAACCTGTTGGGGATTCAGAAAGACTTTCACTGGACACGAAGAGGCATTAGGATGTAATGGTGATGTACAGTTTACCCAGGATGATTATTATCTGTTCTCAGAGAGACTCTGCTAATCCAAATCCAGCTATTCTGGAAAAAAAAAAAAAATCCTGTAGGCAGCATAGGTATATTTACATATTCTCTAGAAATACTAACACATACTAATTTTTAAAAGCTTATAACGTTTTGAGTGGTTCTAAGATGACTTGGTTTTAACCATCTTTTAATTTTACTGTGTTTTCCTAGAAAATTTTATTTTTTTTTAAAACACGATTTATGTTTAGGAAGCTGGAAAAGTAAGGTTGCCCCTCTTAGCAGAGTTTCCCCCTTCTCTAAAGGTCAGTGATGACGTAGGAAGACAGTCTAATTATTCCTCAAAACCCCTTTTGCTCATTTTCCCTCTCTGCCTTCCTCTTTCGCCTTAACAAATCAGGAAAGGGTGAATAGAAACAACTTCACGCCTATCAAACGGCAATGTGCAGACCTCGAAGAGAACAGCGACAGCATTACTGGGCAAGCAGAACGCGGTTGGGTGGTGCAAGCCTGCGTCGTGGCCTTCCGCCTTCCGTTTCCTGTTGAGAAGGAGAAAGGCCTGCTCCCCTGAGACAGATAAAAGCAGCAGCAACTCAGTGGGGGACAGAGAAATGTGGCCAGATGATTGGGTCCGGCCTCATGGATACTACGCGCGTGTGTGTGTGTGTGTGTGTGCATGTACAGAGGAGGAGGGTAAGAACAGCAGAAGAAAAACGGGGGGAGAGAAGGGAAGGGCACCCTCACAGAAGTGGCTGCTCAGCACACTCGGAAGGAGTCTGAGGTTTTCTGTTAGACCATGGATGGTTTCCCAATGTGCATTTTAAACCTAAGATTCTCTGAACCTCTGCTGCCCAATGCCATAGCCACACTCACCACAGGTGGCTTCTGAGCACTTGAAATGTGGCTAGTCCAAATGGAGATGTGTTCGGCAGCATAAAATACACACTGCATTCAAAGATTTGACATGATAAAGAGAACGTAAGCTATTGCATCAGTGTTTGCTTTGATTCATGTAAAAATGTAACAGTTGGGATGTGTTGGGTTAAATAAAATATATTCTTAAAATTAACTTTCCCTGTTTTAAAAAACTTTTAACATGTCTCTGAGACAAAAACTCTCATGAAATATGTGGCGTGCATTCTTTTCTAGTGGACAGGGTTCCTCTGATTATTTCAGTCTCTGATGTGATATGTGGCGTGCATTCTTTTCTAGTGGACAGGGTTCCTCTGATTATTTCAGTCTCTGATGTGTGTATGTATAATGTTTCCATCTCAGTGTCCCAATTCCCATGAAACTTCCCCCTGGGCCACCCCAGTCCAGGAAGAGGCAACACATTCCAGAAAGGACTGTCGACGGTCACAAGTTTCTCCACGTGTTAGAACCCTGCAAAGGAAATGCGTTTATAAGGCACTGATGCCTGGCAGCTCTTATCTTTCTTAAAATACAGGTGAGGGGCTGGTTCTGTGACTGAGCACAAAATGAGAGCTGCTCTCTCACGTCGCCTTCCAAGCAGGTGGCATTTTGTGCCGGGTTATAGGAACAGGGAGTCCAGAGCCCAAACAGAGAAAGAAAAAAAAAAGAGAGAGAGAGAGAGGGAAAGATTCTTTACCAGAAATCCCTGATTTCTCCAGGAGCACACAAAGAAGGAAAAGACAGTTAGCGTCAGCGTAGTTCATTATCTAAGTCCTTTGTAATTACTCTAAAGCTGTCATTAAAGGTAAAAAGCGATTACAACATGAATTATATCTCCTTGTGTTTGTGTAGATCTTCATAATTTAAAAAGCATATCCTCAGCAGTCATCTGGTCTCCTGTGATGACCCCCACACCTTGGAGCAGGGGTGTCAAACTCATTGTCACCAGGGGCCACATCAGCCTCACTGTTGCCTTCAGAGGGCCAAATACAATTTCAACTTCTTAACAGTTAAAGAGTAGTTTATGTTTATATTGTCCTAAAATTATTTCAGCCCTTTGAATGCTACCACAAGGCTGATGTGGCCCCCCATGAAAATGAGTTCGACACCCCTGACTTAGATGGTCTTATGTCCCTTTGAAAATGAGGAGACAGAGGCTGTGTGAAGAACGTACAGAGTTAGCAGCAAACCCTGAGTGGAGCTTCAGTCTCAAAACTGCTTCCACTAATATTTTATCCTCAATTCCTTTTATACTTGGTTGGTCTTTCTTAAAGGTACTTTAAGGTGTTCTTTCCAAACTTTGTAAGAGTCATACGATAAAACTGAATAAATCTTGGGTGGGGCTTGTCATATTGTTCTACCATTTGAAATCAGTTGCTTTCTCTCAAAATTGTGACTCTGATATTTGATCCCCAGAATGGAATAAATTGAGGTTCAGAACCAGGGGGCCTCAAATAGAGGTCATCAGACTCACCTGGAGGACCTGGGAAAGCACAGCTACTGGGCCCCATTTCTGGGGTTCTGGTGCTATAGCTCTGGGCCTGGCCTGTAATTTGCATTTCTATAACTAGTTCCCAGGTAATGCGGATGCTACTGGCCCAGGGACCACACTGAGAAAACCGCTGCTTTTAGGGTGTTAACTCCATGGGGAAAATTCACAAGGACAGAGGACATATAATTGTAGTGACAAGGACCAAGTCAGTAAATATGTTTAGAAGCTGAGCTGGATTATTTTTTCTTTTTGAGAACCTTTTGAGACTGGGACCCCTTACATTAGTGAGTTTCTGAAATGAGGGCAATTTAGAAAACTGGATCATGGAAGGCAGCAGGAGGTAGAAGACAGTAGAGGACAGAGGGAAACAGAGAGATAGAAAGGGAGAGACAGAGAGGGGAGAGGAAATAAGAGGAGGGGAGGGGAGAGGAGAGGAGGGAACCAGGGAGACAGACATGAAAGATACACAGAAACTGATGAACTTTTTACCAGAAAAGAATAGAAGAGCAAATCAATACCACAGTTTCCTGTTGTACACATATTAAGAATAATCAAACAATAAAAAGGTCATTAGTGAGCTATTTAAATGTTTGCAATGTTTTCCCTAAGAAAGGAAATGATCATTTATCCCCATGGTTCAAGTTACTTAAGAAGTCTAAACACAGTTATCTACATCGGCGGTGCTGGCAGAATCTCTTGCTTCTCCAAATTGTGATCAAGCAGTAGGACTTCAAAACACCCTTTGATATAAAATTCTGAAAGAGAATTACCATTGAAGAAATGCAATTAACTAGAGGTCTTTTTTCCTATGATATAGTTTTAAGTAAACAAAGTAGATAACTGCATTGCTCCTGACCCTGCTGCCCCCAGAGGAGGGCAGGGGACAGAGCTTCGCATTCTTTTGAATTGTCCTTCTCCATTTTTCCTCACACTGTCATTTGTTTTGTCTACGTACTTCTAAGTTATAAAAGGGGGAAAAAACATGTAGCAAATGACAAGTATTATGTAACGATGGTCAAAAATTAAATTACCCAAAGTACATTAACCAAACCCTTGCTTTAAGGAAATCACTCTCTCATTTCCTATCTGGGACAAATGAAATTTTCAGCCAAATGTTTTTTGAGGCATTAAGCTGTTTGTAGTGACGGAGTGGGATGGTTGGATAATTATAAAGCATGTGTTACTTTAGAGAATGATTTTCCATTTAAGAGAGAGCAAGAAGCTGGTTTGCTCAGAAAGTCCCTTCTGCCTTGGGGGTTTGGGGGCACAGCAGTAAAATAGTGCCTGGTTCCCACTGGTCATGAATACACACCTGGGGGACACACACAGCCCACGCTTGTGCAGCCTCAGCGCAGTTTGGGAGTGGGTCTCCTTCGTGTCCTGCTCAGTTGGAAGTTGCATTGAGGGCAGCCGTAGAAAGCTATGGCTAGCATGATTTTTTTATTGGTAAAATTTATAGAGCAATGTATCTACTTTGAACATGACTACTGTTAAACCTGGAGATCAAGCGAAGTGACACTGACTATATTGCTTTATCAATTGGATTCGTTCAAGTGAAAAATGCTGATCAGGCCATGTCTCTCCCTTGGGTATAGAAACCCTACTTCAACTCCTGAATGGTCGATACATAAAAGTCAAATTCATTATAATTTGTAGCTTTTTTTTTCTTGAAGAAGCACACAGTTCTTAGTACATCAATATCAACTCTTAAATCCACATCGGATGGAGAGGGTACAGCACAGTAATTCAATCTCTTTACACTTAATATGGTCAGGAAGGGAGAATGAAAACAGCCTCTTGTAAAATGATAGAAAAAACAGGATGCAATCACTCTGATGGAGCAGTGCAAAGGAGTCATTTTACACCCTCCGTTACCAGGGCAACAAAATACAGTGAGCCCTATACATCTAACAGGTGACATTTTAGCTAAGAAATTGCTTCTTTGGTATTTTTTCTTTCTATGAAAAACAATGTTACCAGCATTTTCACTTGTCATGTACTATAGGGCAACATATTCCTGCTGACAGACCCATAATGGAAAAATCGAGCAGTTAAATAGTAGTACAGTCTAACTTTTTGGATACATGTTAATATGCTCTTTAAAAAGATTTCAGACGTTTTCAAACACCCTGGAGATTCAAGGAGCTGGCAATCTCAGCAAACACGTAGGCATTCAACTTGGTTTTCAGAGAAGGAGAAAGTACTTAACTGCATTTCTAGAATGTGCTACCAAGTCCTAGACTCACTTTTAGGAAAAGTAATTAATATAATTGTTTCATGCCAGGAGGCCCCCTGTCTTGCAAGCTTAACATCATGTTATATCCAGCAGTCCTTTCTTGGGAAGAAACAAAGTAAGAAAATGAGGTTTTCCTAGCAGCATTGTCTTTTCTTTGCAACTTATCTCAAAAAGTCATCTGCTACTGAAAAAATAAGAAATAAGGAAATTATTCTCCTCAAGAAGGCCATAAGAGTTTTGTAGAATGTAATGTAATTGTTTTCTTGGGTACCTGGAGGAGATAATCACTTCCCCCCAAATAATTCACACAGTGCAGTAATTAGAAAATGTGTATTAGTCCTCCCTTCCATTTTGCTTTATTGCCCATCTAAGAATTTTATTACGACCCCCAAAGTATTCCAGGTCTTCTGGGCTTAGATTCCAAAGGGAACTATGCAAATTTGTGGCTGGGTCATCATTTGGCTTTTCATAACGTTCTTTTAGAACCACTGATATTCAAGAATAGAAATTGAAAGCTAGAGTAGAGTTTAGAGACTATAGCACAAACTTTTCTCTTTACAGATCAATATGCCAATGTCCAAGAGGTCAGAGAGCGGTAGAAATGGGACAAGAACCCAGGTCCCCTGATGATGAGGCCAGTGCTCACACAATTACACAAAGTCATTCAAATATTTATTGTGCTCCTGCTATGTGCTCAGTCTTCTGGGATACAAAATCTGGGATACAAAGCACAGTCCCAGGTTGCCAGGAGGCCACTGACAGGGGAGACAGATAGTTACAAATGCAACAGCTAAGTGCTCTAATGGAGATGTGACCAAGGCACTGGCGGGAGACGGAGGTGGAAAAGCTCCTATTTAAAGCAAAGGCTACCTGTTAATTATGTGGCAACTTGTCACCTATCATAACTAAACTGCCCAATTATCAGACTCAGATGGGAAGTGACAGAGAAGCCAGCACATTTGTGCCAAGGATCACAAATATCTTTTCTCTTGTTTTTTAATGTAAAAAAATATATAGTAAAAGTTACCATTTGTCTTAGTTCTTTAAGCTGCTATAATAAAAGTACACAGACTGAGTAGTTTATAAACAACAGAAATGTATTTCTCACAGTTTTGGAAGCTTCCTGGTGAGGGATCAAGATGCAAACAGCCTACCTACTTCTCACTATGTGTTCACCTGGCCCCTATAAAAGAAGGGGTCCTTTTATAGGGACACTAATCCCATACTTGGGGTCTCCACTCTCATGACTTGTTCACCTTCCAAAAGCCCACCTCCTCATTCTATCACAGTGGGGGTTAGGACTTCAACTCATGAATTTTCAGGTGATACATTCAGTCTCTGGCACCATCTGAAATATTTCTAAGTGTACTGCTCAAGAGTTAAGTATATTCACATGGTTGTGAAACACTTTCTAGAACTCCTCCATCAACCAAATCTCAAACTCTATATTTACTGAACAACTCCCTTCCTTCCCACCTCCCTTTCCACCCCCGACCTGCCCCACCAGGCCCTGACAACCACTGTTATACCTCCTACTCCTATGAATCTCACTATTTTAGATACTGCATGTAAGTGGAATCATACACTATTTTTATTTTGTGCCTGACTTTTCCCCCCCACTTAATACAGTGTCCTCAAGTTTCATCCATATTGTAGTATGTGACAGGATTTTCTTCTTTTTAAGTCTGAACAGTACTCTGTCGCATGTATATACTACGTTTTGTTTGTTCATGTCTTTGATACTTGGATATTTGGATTGCTTCTACATCCTGGCTACTACATGACTGTGCAAAAGGGTCAGAAATATCTTAATAAGAAGAGAGAGAGTCAAGACCTGGCAAGGAGAGACTCAGAAAAGAGGAGGGAAAAGAATAAAAAGTGTGCATGCATGTATGGAAGCAGGCAGGTAGGTGAATAAAAAGTCCAAGTAATTCCCTTAAGAAAATAATTCTCTTACTTCAAATGTGGATTCAAATAATTCAGATTATTTGGATTTCACCCATGATGGTCTTGAAATATTGAAAAATTAAGGTGGCAACATTCTGCAAATTAACATGTAGTAGGTTGTGAAAAGAAAAAAATTCTTATTTTTTGGCTTATGTTAAATACTAAAGAATCCCAGGAAATAGTAAAATGCCTGAGAGAACGTGAGAAAGCAAGGAGGTTGTGATATAACAGGGAAGAACAAAGAGAAAAAAAGTGGAACATTTTAGATAAGTCCTCAGACCCGTGTTGTCCTCCGTGGGCACTATGGAAGTCACCCGTGTTAGCTGTCCATGATTTGACTAAGTGAGTCCGGGTTATAACATAGGGGAGTAAAATAGAAAGCGCATATATAAAACCAGACAAGAGGAAATCAATGGATGCATATGGAGTTAGAATTTGACAGAGGAAGGAACAAGGTTTACCGGGTTGGGGCCAAAATCTAGAAACCCAAGAAACCCAGGAAACAGCTACACATGATTACAAATAAGCACAGATGAAATAAGGCCCAACTAGACAAAGAGGCAATTATTTAAAATTGGATATAATTAAGTACAAAAGTAAGAAGAAATATATACTATTTTTGTGCCATTTTCCATGCTGAGTTGTTATTATTGTCTGGAATGTCCTTTTGTCTTTCATGTGTATTTCTTTTAAGTGGCTGACCTACTGATAAAACCTGTCTTCGTTGGAGGAGAAAAGCACTGCTCCATGGGACTAGAAAGCTTTTGGTGTTCACAGCATTGGTAGGGTTAACAATTAGTGCTGAAGTCCCCCTGGAGTGGGGGCTCCTGGGTCTCCTCGCTCAGCACCTGTCCTCCTTAGAATCATGCCTTGTTACAGGAGAGGGAGCAAACAGAGGCACACCGGCTTTAGCTCCTGAACCGGTGCTGAGTTCAACAAAGGCACAATGATAGGGCATGGCAAAGAAATGCAAAGGGCTTTTACCCCCGGCCAAAAGCTGAGAATCCGGGAACAAGGATGTGTGTTTCCTGAACTTTAAACCATGCCAGTCATTTACCGTTCTGTTCTTAATCCCCAACTCAGAAAGTTTAAGTCGTTTCAAGTTTCAAATTTAAAAGCTTGCATGATTTCATTAAAACAAACAAAAATAGACAAAGTAACCTAAACAACAACAAAAAGATTTTGATGACATTGCTCCCTAAATAGGACTGGGAAAAGAAAGATGGAAATGCTAAAATGGTTTTGTGTAACAGGTATAATTAAAACTTTTTAAGTTAAAAACATCAGAAATAATTTTACATATTTGTATTTACTTGGTATATGCAGGTTTTTAAAAAAAATCAAGCTTTGTTTTTCATATTAAAAATATATAGCCTTTATGGGTCATTATAAGTTCTTTATAATTATCACTTATTTCTGTCATATTTCGTTTATTCGGTGGATGATAATTTCTTTAGTCCTCATTCTATAACTGGCTGTTTAGGTTTATTTTTATTTTATTTATTTTTATTTATTTTTAGAGAGAGGGAAAGAAACATCAATGTATGGCTGCCTCTCAAGCACTCCGTACTGCGGACCTGGCCCACAACCCAGGCATGTTCCCTGACTGGGAACTGACCCGGCAACCCTTTGGTTTGTAGGCCAGCACTCAATTCACTGAGCCACACCAGCCAGGGCTAGGTTTATCTTTGTATTTTGCCTGTTAAAAATGATGCTGTGGCTAGGTGTAAAATTTAGTTTTTTATTTTGTTTTATTTTATTTTTGATAGCAAATAGAAGCTATTAATAGCACAGTTAAATCTGCCAACACTTCCTTTTGGGATGATCTTTGTTAATTCTAAACTTGGAAAGTTTTCCACATTTCCAAAGTTATAAGAAGAACCAACTGCCTTTTCATTTTAGTGTTTTTTAAATAGTTTTGAGAGTTTTTTTCCCATTTACTCTCCAAACTCATGTATATGAGGTATATATTTACATAGTTCTTTTTTTTTAAATACATGAAAAATTTTCAGTAATGGTTTATTGAACAATCATTTTCCTCTAGTTGTTTGTGAGATCACTTTCTAAATATATTAAATAATAGCACACTCTATGATTTGCTTTCTTCCTGAGCAAAACAGCTGTATTTTGGAGAGACCCATTTATTAAAATGTAAGTAGAAAGCAATTCTGAGTGAGATAACATGGCTCTGTGTGTTATTAAATGAGTTTTTATCACTCAACTAGATTTTAAATATTTTTTGCATTTTCCTTAATAAACAATCATTTTATGAACCCCAATTTGTGTATTCATAAACTCTAGAAATAAGCAGTACCTTTTTTATCACAGTTATATTTTTGAGGTATAATTTATACTCTTCTTAAAGGTCTTGTAGTTACAGATATAATATTCAACACATATTCTGAACAGAAAAGGTGTTATAATGAGAATGTAACCAAGAAAACAGCAATAGTTAGATCTGTGATGAGATGCAGGTAAAGACGACCACTGTTAACATGAACACCATTATTGCCAATATATTAGGAAGAGTAGGAGCACCATTTAGTCTATTATTCTTCAGAGTTATTTAGGTTTCTCAATAAAAGTTGTAAGAGAAGTAAAAAGTGCTATAGCTAGAAAGGATGATGATAAAAAAACAAGGGAATAACCAATCGAATATAATTCAATTTCTTTAAAAGTTTAATAACTGATTTTCTGACATTTTCATTTTGGGGGGATAAAAGGTACCAATATTCATGGAGCAAAATATCAGTGTAAGAGCCTTTAAAAGGCAGGCTACAATCTTTAAATTACATGTCAGTAATATATACATTTTTTGTGAATAAAAATATTTTTTCATGTTGACATTTTAATCCTAGTAAAATGTACAAAGATGGCAACCTTTATTTTTAACTTTAATGACAAATATATAATTTTAGTTAGTCATATAAATGATTATAAAGAATAAATGATAATTACTTAAAATTAGACCAACATTTGCTCTGGCTAGTGTGACTCAGTTAGTTGGAGGGTCATCCTGTAGACTGAAAGGTTGCAGGTTCAATTCCAGGTCAGGACATGAACCCAGGTTGCAGGGTGAATCCCCGGTTGGACTGTGTACCACAGTCGGGGCGTGTACAAGAGGCAACCAATCAATGTTTCTCTTTCACAATGATGTTTCTCTCCTCTCTCTCTTTCTCTTTCTCTCTCTGCCCCACTTTTCTATCTCTCTAAAAACAATGAAAAAATATCCTCAAGTGAAGATTTTAAAAAATAAAATAAAATAATAAAATAAGACCAACATTCCTTTCTCTTCCTGTACCATTTTCTTTTCTGGCCAATTTTAGCTCCTTAAAAAAAGTCCCTACCACAATAGAATATAAGCAGAAACGGATTAATCCCCAGTGACTACATTAATAACCTCATTGACACTGGTGTCCCTAACACTATTGCCATTTGCCTCCTTCTAGTTCACCCTCTATTCTGCTAACAGAGTGATCTTATATTCACAGATGAGCCATCAGTCCACTTATTCCACAGAATAAAATCCAAACATTTTGGTTTTATGTACAGCCTGACATCAGCTACTTTTCCACCTTCATCTTCAGTTCCTAACTGGCCTCTGTTCTACCTCTCTGTGAGCCTCGTGTTCTGTGGACAAACCCAGTGCATTTGCTTACCTTTGTACCTGGACTGCTATTCTGCAAACCTCTGCTCCTGAAGAATTGCTGATGGGATGTGAACATTTTTTAGAAGTGTCCTAATAGTACATTAGAAACAGACATGAGCGCAGAAAAAAAAAAAAGCCTTGCCAAATAAGCTGAACCCAAAATACAAGGACAGTGGAAAAAAAAAAAGTCAAGTCAGCTTAAACCCAACTGGCATTTACAAGATTAACAATATGGTTTGCAGTTCACTTGGAAGGAAATCAACCAGCTTTAAGATAATTAAGTTCTACCATTCAAAGAAAGTTATGCAGGTACCAAATGCAGCTGTCTGGGACACCAAATCCCTCTCTACATACAAAGGCCTAAACATATGAAGAACTTGAAGAAGCACAACACTAACAGTATTTATGATACTGTAATTCTGACTAACAGGACACTTATATGGGAATTTAGACAGAGCCAAGAGAGCAAACAACATAAAAGATGCATATTCCTACATTTCTAACTGTAATACGCAAACCCAAAACTTTCTTGAGTACTTAAGACATTTGTATTCTCCCTCTGGTTCTTCTCAAGTTAGTATAGGCAATAAATGCTGTAGCCACCCATCCACATTGCCTTATGTCTTATGAAAAATAGGCAGCATAGATCAGAAAGGAAAAAGCTTGCGCTTCTGACTTGGGCAATGAGAGCTATTTTGTTGGTATGCCTTGACCAACGCCCAGGAGGGCTGGGCGCCCCCAGCGCTGTAACTGTGAGTGGAGTACAATCAACTGCTACTACCTTACCCTTTAGGACCAGCTTGAAAGCCATTGTCCCTCTAGATTTTTTAAATTTGTCTTTGATTGCCTGCAGACAGATGTAATTGCTTATTACACTTGTCTGCAGCACTTTATACAAACCCACAAAATAATATTTGCATTATATACTTAAGGGTAGGGTCTGGAGCTTCATCTTTTATCATTCTAATGCCTTAAATATAGTTTACATTAGAAAAATAATTTTTTTAAAAATTAAACTGTCAAATTAGGCAATGTCTCTACAACGTTCTAAATTGTGTTCAATTTTCTTTATTCTTCGAGTTTATTACAATAGTTTCATGAGGCCATTCTTTGCACTGCAGCCTGTGACCAATGATCTTCCTTCGCTGAACTCCCATTGAATTTATCTTTAGTATTTTATAGTTTAGAGCTTAATTATTTCTCACATAGTCATTATCATTTCTTTGGTAGATAATTGAATTCTTCAAGATAATAATCATATTTTATCCTAGGAAATGTCCACCATGATACTGACCTCTGAGAAATATTCAGTAAATACCTGTGGATTAGTATACTTAGACCATTATCCTAGTTTCCACACAATATATTAATACCTAATATACAATTTATTTTGTAAAGATTTATTTATTCATTCATTCATTCATTCATTCTTTTATTTATTTATTTTTAGAGAGTGGGGAGGGAGGGAGAGAAAGGGAAAGAAGCACCAATGTGTGATTGCCTCTCATGCACCCCCAACTAGGGACCTGGCCTGCAACCCAGGCATGTGCCCTGACTGGGAACTGAACCAGCAACCGTTTGTTTTGCAGGCCAGCACTCAATTCACTGAGCCATACCAGCCAAGGTAATACCAAATAGGTAAGTTTAGTTTCAAGGGTAACAACAAATGGCCTACACATCAAAATCACTGCAGTATTCCATCATTTGTACCACAGTTACTTTATCCATGCTCTTACTGTAGGCTGTTGGAATTGCTCTTGATTTTCACTATAACAGTATCATAATAAACATCCTTTGATATGGGTCAGTATCTAATACTAAAATTCCAAAACTTTTCGGTTCGGGACTCCTTTACTCTCTTAAACATCATTGAGATTGTCAAAGAGTATTTGTTTATGTGAATTGCATTTATCAATGTTGACTGTATTCAAATTTAAACCCAAAATTTGAAGAAGCATAATATTAAATACAAATATTAAACTACTTCAAATAATAAATCCATTATATCTTAACATAAGTAGCATATTTTGTTAAAATAACTACATTTACACAAAAATAGTCCAAGAGAAAGCAATGTAATCCTGTAATTAATGTCTAGCTTAATAGAACATAGGTACTTACTCTATAGTGATACATAGCTTTGACAGAGAGAAGTCTTGTGTCACATGGATGTTTTGTTGTTGGAAACAGGAACATATTCCAGCAGCCTTTGAAATTTATTGTAGATGTTCTTCTTTGACACTATCCCAACCCTCAACTAAAAATGGTTGTTACTCCATTAACAAAAGCAACTATTTCAGCTCATAACCGAGTCACACAAATGTTTTTTGTTCTTCCCTGTACCGCAGAAACATTCGACGCACTTCATGCTTAATTGCATTTTTATCACACAGAATATTAAAATGATGTGCACTCAAGAGTCAAGATTTAAGAAATTTAGTACTTTTCACTGGTTTATCAAGGGCATTCTTTAGTAAAACTTTTTTGTTTTGTTTTTTAAGTGAAAGCACCTGGCAGTGAAGAAAAAGTAACTACATTAGATTTTGATGCTTCAGCCTTGATTTGTGTTCCACAGCCTTTATGCCATCAGTATAAAAACCAAACAGGCAAAAGACAAAAGAGGTCTTTTTATTATATTAAAGTAATTTTAACTTGCAGATATCCTGAAAGATCTGAGGGACCCCCAGGGATTTGTGGACCACACTTAGAAAACTGCTGCTAGCACTAAGATATATAACTAGAAAAGGAATGACTGGGATAGAGTGAGAATTTAGTTCTCTTTATTTTGCAACCTGATGGGAAAGTCTAGCAGCCGTGTGAAATACTCCCTTCTTCTGTTCACCCATGGTAACAACCGGTATTATGACATTCCTAAAACTTTGCCAAGCTTACGTGGCTATCCTAGTGACTAAATTGTTTCAATTCCCCTTCTATATTTGCTAGCTTTTGATAATTCACACATATCAATTGTCTATTTGGGTGTCTTCCGTGAATCTTGTCTGTTTTCCTTTCTGGTTATCTGTCTTTTCCTTAGTCCTCTTTGGTGTTTATATGCTTTTGTTACTTCCAGTTCTTTGCATGTTTTTCACATTGAAAGTATATTTTCCCACTATTTTTCAGCCTTTGTATTTTATTATATCATAGTACATTTTGATTTGGCCAAGTTATCAGCCTTTCTCATACAATTTCTATTCTTTGGGAACACGTTTTTGAAAAACTCTTTATGTGCCAATTCATAACCATAATTCTCTTATATTTTCTTCTATTTTCAAGTTTTGTTTTATACACTTAGCTCTTTAAACCAACTAAATATACTTGGTAAATCAGCCTACTAATTATGTTATCCAAACTATCTACATACTTAATATTTTTTCATCTTCCTCTATTGGTTCCTCTATGAGAAATGCTAAAATCTTTCACTATTAATAGGAATTTGTTTCTTTAATTCAGTCTGCCATTGTTTTACACAGTTGAAATTCTTGTTGTTAGGTGCATATAAGAGAGTAATTCTTATATCTCCTTAGAGGAACACTTCTCTTTAACAATATGTGGTGTTCTTCTTTATCTCCAATAATATTCTTTTGGAAAGTATCATTGTTCTACCCACCCTCACTTAGCTATTATTTACAAAATTTCTATTTACCTCTAATAGACTTTACCTTTTATTAACTATTTGGAATATATTCTTTGTCCTTTTATTTTCACATTCTCTGTCTTCTTATGCTTTATTTGTTTCTATTATGAACAGCATATAGCAGCATTTTATATATGTAATTGTACACAATTTTCTGTATTTTAACTGGTGAGTTAAAAGACACAGTGAAATTGATATTTTTAGATTTATTTCTATCATTTTAATATAATGCTTTGTACATACCATGTATTTTATACTTTTCCTTATTTATAACCTGCTTTCAAATATGTTTTATTTTCTTTCAAGTATTTTCATTTATTTTTTTTAAAGATTTTATTTATTTATTTATCTTTAGAGGGGAAGGAGAGAGGGAGAGAAACATCAATGTATGGTTGCCTTTCGTGCGTTTCCTGCTGGTAGTTAGCCTGCAAGGAACCAGCCTGCAACCCAGGCATGTGCCCTGACTGGGAATCGAACCGCAATCATCTGGTTCGCAGGCCCGTGCTCAATCCACTGAGCTACGCCAGCCAGGGCTATTTTTTTATTATAATGTTAGCTGTGGTTTAGATGTTACAAAAGATACATCTATCCTTTTAAAGGTAACCTTAGGCATTTTAGCATATATATTTAAATTAACATAAACACATGGAAGTTAGTCAACATGCTTAAATTCTAAACAGTATGTACATGTCTCTCTGGTAGTTTTAAACTTTCGACTCTCGTTGCGGATCAGCATATTAGTTGGTTGGTGATAACTTTCCCAGTAACACAAATGCTTCAGAACCTAGATAATTATTTTATCTGAACATTTTACTCATGGTATTTTCTAAGCAATACATGCACAAACACCATCCTTAAATCGCTTCTGCAGAGTCTACAGTGTAAAAAAGACAAAGAAAATTTTAAGTTCAAGTTTTATTTCTGGAAACTGATGATCACCTCAATCTCTACAGCAAAGGAAAAAGGTAGCATTCTTTCGGTACTATCACCCAGTGTGAAGACTTCCCTTCACCGATGACAAATCACTAAATTACGATTCAAAAGTAGCAGTTAAGTTTTGCTTCTTTCTGCTTTTATACTGGCATATTCCCGAGTTTGAATACCTGATCTATTTTTAACTCAATGACTTGAGAAACTTACTTATGCTCTCATTCTCAATTTTCTAAACATGATATGGGGGTAACAATGCCTAACAATAGGGTTGTTTAGAGAGTCATGTAAGATATCTGGGTACTTGTTAACTAGTATGATTAATACCATATTTCCTTAGTTCTAAATTGCTACCGAGTTTAAGATGCGCAGTTGCACTAAGATGTCTTTAGGACTATGGGTGGTATGAAGAACTCCAGTGCAGTAAAGGTATCCATAAAATACAGAAGAGATTGTTTAAGTATCATTTAAATGAGGAAAAATAAAGTATGTATCAGTCACTTTTCTGGACACAACATTCTATTTAATTAACTGTGCTTACTTTGCTCTTCCCTTTATGGAGGATAAATGATTATATCCGTTAAAAATTAGCGGGTCCCAGTTGGAGTTAGGAAGTGAAGAGAAAGATAATTAATAATGTTTTGATTCTTTTCTTTCTCTAGACCACTTCTCTGCAATATTGGCCGCTAGCCACCTGAAGCTATTAAATAGGTGGAAAATGGCTGCTCTACTATGCTGTAAGTGAAAAACACGCATTGGATATGGAACATTTGGTAAGAAAATCAGAACATTTTACTCCAGTTTTTAATTAGTAAAAACTTGGGTAAAATGATACGTAGCACAGCATTTTTACCATTGTAACCATTTTTAAGTGCACAGTTCAGTGGCATTAAGTGCATTCACATTGGTGTGCGACCCTCGCCACCATTTAGCCTCAGAATTCATCTCCGTGAATGAAAACGGAAACCCAGTGCCCATTCAACCTGCGCGCCCCGCCACAGGCCCCTGGAAGTTAACATCCTACTTTCTATTTGTATAAATGTGACTCCTCCAGGTTAAAAGGATACTAGCTGGGTTTATATTGAATTAAATAAAATATATTTAAATGTGGTTATTAGAAAATTTAAAATTACATATGTGGTTCACAATATATTTCTGTTGGATAGCATTATTTGCCACATATAGTTACTTAAACTTAAATTAATAAACATTAAATGAAACTAAAATTTTGGTATCTTATTTGCACCAGCCAGACTTCATGTGCTCAAGAGCTGTGAGTACCTATTGGTTACCACGTTGCATGATCCAGCAGAACACGTTTTTATCATTGCTGCTCCATTGTACAGGACTACAACCTAAAACCAAGTAAATACAGAAACAGCCAAGGGAAAAACAGGAAATCTGAAACCATGTGGTGACTCAGTAATTAGCTCCTGAAGCCAGCCAGGGAAAGTGACAATTAAATTATTATGCAAAAAAAATTTTAAAAATATTGTGAAATTTGCAAACTGTATTATTCATTTTAGAACATATGGGGAATAACACATGACTTCAGATGTTTTTCCCATGGATTTTTAGATGTTGCCACCAAATGTCCAACGCACTATTGTGTACTGTCAGAAGTGAGTGAAAACACATGTAAACGTGTCATGTTGATCATTAAGAAGAAGGGTTTAATTACACTTTTAAGTACGGCAAAGCATTTTGAAAGTAGTATATACTTTGCTAGAGCAGAACCTTTGTGAACGTATCTTTTCTGAGTGTTTATGCAGCTGACCATTTTCAGGTTTGTTCAAATCAGGAGCCCCACTGTGAACAAGTCAGCTGCAGACAAAAGAAGCCGTTTGTTCTTTAGGTGCCACTTCACTGAGAGAAGCAGAAAGGAAGAGTGAGGTAGGCAGAGAGGCAGGCAGACAGAAAATCAAGACAGGAGAGGGTACTGACAGATCAGAGCAAGCAGCTGGAATCTCTGTAAGTTCTATTCATATCAAAGAAAAAAGTTTTGTCATTTAATTTTTAATTTATGTATAGTTGGTATACAACATTACAATAGCTTTGGGTACAAGATATAGTGATTCAATATTTTTATCTATTACAATGTGATCACTCCACTAATTCTAGTAGTTAACGGTATCTGTTACCATACAAACTTATCACAGTATTATTGACTACATTCCTCTTCACTTAAAGGAATGAATTGTTAAAACTTGCTGGTGACCAAGATGTTAGTTAGCATAATATATACATAGTTTATCCTATAAAAGTAGATGTCTTTATACTTTTCTTTTGCAGCTCTGTTGAGGTATTGTTTATGTACAAATTAACTGCACATATGGACCATACACGATTTGTTGAGTTTGGACATATGCATACACCTGTGATACTGTCACCAGAGTCAGGGTAATAAACATATCCAACACCGCCCAGTGTTTTCTTGGGTCCCTTTGTCTCCGTGTATGTGTGTGGTAAGAACACCTAGTGTGAGATCTGCCCTTTTAACATGCCTGTAAGTGCCCGACACCATAGCATGAACTGCAGATACACCACTGCACAGCATGTCTTGGCAGCTCATTCATCCTGTGTAACTGTAACTTCATAGAACAGCTCCTGGTTTGCCTGCCAGCCACTGGTCACCACCATTTTATTTCTGCTTCTGTAAGTTTGACCATTTTTAGGTGAAATCATACAGTATTTGTCATTTCAGGACTGCTATTTCACTCAGCCTAACATCTTCCATGTCCATACATGTTGGATTTCCATCCTTTTTAATACTATATTTTATATGTATATCTGCATCTCAGATTCCTGCAAAGATACTACTTGTAGTTCTTTTACACTCTTCTTTGAATTAGATTATAAATTTTATTTTCCAAAAAGAATCAGCTCTCCTGTTTGTATTTCCCATATGGTCTAAATGCTTGTGATTGTTGATGAATACCCACGTTTTCACTTAGTGGTTTGGTGCATGTGCATTGTTATTAAGGATTGCACTCAGCACTTATTTTTTTTTAGCCATTAGAGCATAGCCATTGAATCAGACAGTCTTGGATTTGAACTGTGACTCTGCTAATTAAAAAAAAAATTACTATCACATTTTTAGAAGAAGAAGATTAATTGTTATCAGGTCTAAAATGAACTTATAAAAAGAACAAAATTAATTGTTATAATTAAAAAAATTTAAATTTTATTGATTTTCTGATAAATGATACTATGAGGTAGGAAATATTGATTACTGGAGACATTCAAAGGCATATTTACTATATAAGTCTTTAAAAGGGATCATATTTGGTCAGCAGAAATAAAGTAAATAAGTAAAATAATAAACAAATACGGACAGGAAAGCTGGATATCATAAAATGAAGACAAAAAAGGAAGTAAGAACAGCCATAATTGTGGAACATTTTCTTTCACTGATGGCAGGAGTGAAGGCAGCCGAGAACCCGGCAGTAACTTTGCCAAGTGGGGCAAAGGTTTCAGCCAAGGCCACAGAACACATAAACCACTCCCATTAGCCCCGGCAGCAGGAACATCCCTACACACAACTATCGTGCCAATGAGAAAAAACAGATGTGTAAATTAAGTGAACAGTAATTAGTAGGAAAGCTCTTGTGGGGGGATCTAGGGGGGCATTTGGGAAGGGTTTACGTCACACAGAAAGGTCGCAAGGGGAGGAATTTAAGTCATGTTTGCAAGGGTTAACCAGAGACTGCAGACCTGCCATGTGCTGGGTCTGGTATATATCCACTGTTTGAACCATGCTGCTGTGTTTCATTGTGGTACTATCTGCTCAATGATACATTGGCCTGACTGGCTGGAGAAAATCAGGTCCCCAGAAATGGGGGGAGCTCAACCTACTGGTTACCAGCAGGGTTGTCCCGAGTTGGGTACACCTGTGGCTCCCCTCCACCTGAACTGCTCCTCTTGTTCATTCCCTTGCCTGTTCTGAAGCAGGAAAACTGACCCCTTCTGAGTTATTCAGAGAACAGGGCATCAAAGAAAGATAAAGCAGAAGCCAAAAACTGCATAATACTCTTCAACACACAGATGAGAATTTAGAAATACCCTCCTTTCATAACCAATATCCTCTTGGCCTTATTTACTAGACATTTAGATTTACTAAACTACGTAGTCACATCCAAAAATTTCAAAATACCACCTCAACATTAGTCTCTTTTTGTTCCAGAACAAATGGCTCTCTTCAACCTGCAGAATGACTTCCATATAGATTATGATTAGAAACCAGTGGGTTGTGCATCAGCTGGTCTCACAGCTTAGAGCACAGCTTGCCCTTTGGAATGTCTGTCTTATAAAAGAATCCTAGAAGCACATTTTATTACCCATCATGGCCAAAGTGCTTTTTTCCGAGCTGCTTGGAGCATCTCCACATATACGTCTGTTATTGCAACAAACTGTGTGATGACAGGACCTTCTGCATAGATAAGTAACCATATTATTCACAACTTAAAGCGTGGGAACTATCTTTTGAAAACCTTTTCCCCCTTACATTTTTTTTTGCTTTTATTTTTTGTTTTTTGGGTTTTTTTTTCTTAGGGGCAGAGGAGAGGATGAGCTATTATTATGCCTGCCTAACTGATTGTTCTCTCAGCTACTCTTAATCTTCTAGACTAATCTATTTTTATCAGTGAATCGGCACTCAACAACTTTCAATGGTTCTCCAATGCCCACAAAGTAAAACCAAACTCCTTGACCTGTACTGAAGTTGGTACACAAATTTCTGCTACTATAAAATATACAACTGTGCCAGTTACAGCTGATATTCAGCTTATTTCTCCAGGTGCCTGAGGATATTTGCCCTTCTTGCTGTCCTGGTGCAATTTATTTGAGTGGAATACCCTGCTGCCTATGGAAATTCTACCCACATATTCAAGTTTCTATATTCTTCCCTAATAACTCAAGAAATTATAGTGTCCGCTGATCTAAAACCCTCCCATGTAGCACTTAATATAAAGAGCTTAGGACAGTAGTTACTAACAAAACAAACATAAAAGCCAAGCTTTCTATGTTCCTCCCATATGGTTGTGTGTTCTCCAGGGGAGTGGACCTCTCTAACTCATCTTTGAACCAGCACAGTACCTAACCCACTGCCTGCTCATTACCATGAGTCTTCCTTAACAAAGACTTGTTCAATAACTTAAATAGTGTCGTTTGCTCTTCATTGGAAGTTATAGATTCTCTTCACTTGCACAAATAGAAAAATATTTCAGGAGAGCTAGGTGTTCATGTAATACATACAAGGGGGGACCCAAGGAAACTGGAATGATCTTCTGGAGGGCAGGTCTCTTGTGGGACAGGCTTTGGCTGCTCAGTGAGTGTTCCAGAAACCTGTCTGCATCAGTGCACCATCTGGCATTGTTATGAGAGGCTGCATTTGGCTTCAGGAATTTTTTTGAAGACTTTCAAAGTATGTGCCCATTTTATGATGTGTGATTTACCAGCACATCTACCCACACCTCACTGTGTAGAGCAGTTTTTGACCCAAGACATCATGGCCCACCCTGTCTCACCCTGAGCAACATTTTTTTTTTTGTTTTGCTGGATGAAAAGTCTTCAAAGAAAAATGTTCTGCTGATGTAGAAAATACGAAACCAAAAAAAGGCAGAAGCACTAAAAGGCATCAAAATCAACAAGTTCAAAAACTGTTTTGAGCAGTGGAAAAAAAACATCTCAATGGGTGCATTGCACCAATTGGAGAGTGCTTTGAAAGTGGTTAAAATTCAAACAGGTAAGAATGAATACACAATTTTCATGAGTAAATTCTATTTTCCAGGGGTCCCCTCTTGTGCAGGTATAGCAGTTCCGTCAGCAACAAAGTGGCCCTTGGGTAGCAGGTCAATACGTTGGCTGAGCAATAATAACGTTCTATTGTTTTTATCTGTTATTTGTATCTTATTTAGCTTTACACTTTTAGAATCAAATATGTCCTCTTCCTGTTCTTGTTTTCTTCTTTGCATTTAGTCCCATTTCTCTTCTCTCAAGGATGGTCTTGGCTCTTCCCAACAAGTATTTTGGAGACGGCTCAGTTTTTGCCATATTTTCAGTCTCCCTGACACTCTACATCCTTTCAACCTCCTCCAGTCCTTGTTTACCCCATTTTACTCCCTCCAAGCTGGGTCCAAACCAGCTTCCATTTTCTAGACACAAGACCCAGGGGTTTGATAAACGTGGGAGAGCCTGACCTTCCCCTGTCTCTTAGTACCTTCTTTGTTTACTTCATAGAGATATCAAAGGAAACAAATAAATCCATGTGTATGATGATGTACAAACACTAATGTATAAATTAGATGTATACACATGTAGGATATTATTTTTAAAATTATGGCATTAAACTTATTCCTCGGCAGCCTACCTTCCATAGCACCTAACAATGCAGGTTATCCTTAGCTGGAAAAACATGTAAAAGGAAATGTGTTTTTTTTTATCCTGCAATGAAATTCTGTTTAGTCTTATCTCTCTTATATGGCCAGACCTAGGCTTTAAAACTGGCATTACTGGAGGCACTGATGACAATTACAGAAATGGAGAAAAAGGAGTCTCTTTCCCAGCTAGATTAATGGGAGACAGTTTAAAAAATATAAAGATTTTGAAAGTGTATGTGAAAATCCCTTACTGGGTCACCATTACTCAAATAATAGTATTTCCAGGCCTGCTGAAAATAAAAAATTCACAGCTATCCTGCTGACACTGAGAGAAAGAAAACTTCAAAGTAAACCTTGAAGAAATGATTTTTAAAGTAGGAGAGTTGAGGCTTGACCCAGTAATAGATTTTGAAAGGGTGTTTGGTGTTTCCGTGGTAAGTAGGGGTGTCCAACAGACAGGGCTCCAGACCCGAATACAAACAGACTGCAGGCACCTTAATAGTGATATTGATCAACTATAAACAAAGACAGACGAAAGTAGCCAGGATAGTGAGAAAAATGTATTTTGGGGAAAAGGTTATTATCCTCCTCCGGGATGACTAATACCACGGCTATAGAAATTCATTTTACAACAAATATTTTTTGAGATCCTACAATGTGCCAGGCACTGGATAAAAGACGCATTTCCAACCCTCGAGGCATTTTCCGACTAGTTTATGTGTTTTAGGGAGGTCGGTAAAAAGAGGAAAGAATCCATGGCCTATACACAAAAATCAAACCTGCCACTTTAGCGTTATCAGCAACCCACACTCTACTGAATTGCTCTGAAAAAAAGAACTCTGCTACACAGGATGACTCTCATTCTGTTTCTACCATGAAATAGCTGGGGAACTTAGAGCAGTTGCTTCATTTTTCTGGGCTTTAATTTCTTCTTGGCCAACTCTTGGGCAGGGTGGAGACAGGAGGGAGAGGAGGAAGACAGTAAAGAGAAGTTGTTTCTAAATTTTCTTCTAATCCTGTAATTTCAGTTCGGCAAGGAATGGACTGCAATGCAGTATTAGGATGTGATCTCGAGTTACCTCTGTAAACAGATTATAAAGTCTCACTCTTTGCAAGAATCAGTTTGCACCAAGCCTGTTGGTGGTCATTCAGGACAGGCAGGGTGTTTGCCAGAGCCACAGTCCTCATGACCAGCACATGTACCCCTGGTTTCAGGGTTCCTGTCTCTGCGATGGTCAGGAGCAGCCCCATATTGTACAGGAGAAATTGTGGAGCTGAGTGAAGCCCCAGTTCCTGTCCTCCCCCTGGATAGATATTTTCCAAAGACGGAGATTTCATGGGTTATTTGGAAGTTGTTTAATCTGGAATAACCCTATAGAATAGACTACTTACTATTGGCGGAGGTTTCCGTTGACCTGTGTATACAGTTACCTCCAAGCCTTGGCAATGGTCTCCTGTCCAAACTGCTGCAGCTGGAGTATCTCCCAAGCCACGCACACTAGGTGAATGGCAGCAACAAAAGTTGTGGAAGAAAACCCCGGTTGGGACCCCCATCCTAAAGAGGCAACCTTGTGCACTGTAGACATTTGGGACTTCACACATTAATAAAAAAATATTCAAGCACCTGGTATGGGACAAGTAGTGTTCTAGGGATGGAGCAATAAACAGTAAAAGAAGACAATCTGATTTTGCAACCTAAAGGGTGAGAGAGGCAGCACAAATGTAATGTCAAATCCAACAAAAAAAAAATCGCTTCAGATAGTGACAAGTGCCATTACCAATCACAGCTTCCTGCCTGACTCTGGCTATGGCTGTGGCAACGTGTCCCATGCAGGCTCCCACCAGCGCCATACAGGTACAGGGTGCTGCCACCTCTCCCTGGCTCCAATGCCTGCCCTAGAGCTTCTTAGCTTGGAGGTCATAGGAGCCTGCAGGGTACTTACTGCCAGAACTGCCACCCTTGGGCAAAGGGCTATGGGAAATAAACGTGCCTTCCATTTTGTCTCCATAGAGTTTGAAAGTTCTGAGCTGCATTTCATTAGGCATCACGGAAGGTTCCACCAAACTACAAATGCATCCTTGTATTTGCTTTCCTTCCCTGCTTCACTCTCCTGCCCCTCACTCTGCTCCTTGAGATTATTCCCAAATACACTGCCTTCATGCAAGCTTCTGTCTCATGTCCTGCTTTGCAAGAACACCTAAGCCACTGTGTCATCCAAAATACTTGTGCCACTGCAGATGTGTCTACTGATGTATTCCTTAGAACAGAGCAGAATATAATTGGGGTGAGCAAGGATGGGGGTGGGGAGAGGAGAGGGCAGGTGTGGTAAGGAACAAGCTAAAGGATTGTTTCAAATATGAAATTCCTTTGAAGACAAGTGGTTTATAATAAAAGTTCTTGGGGATATTGCCTTCTTCACAATATTTCCACATATGTTTCAATAGACAAATATTAGCTTTGTAACATCTCCATGATACCTAAAGTCCCGCAATAGCTTATTGGCTGGCCTCCCTGTTTCCAGCATTGCCACATTCAAACCGTGCTTCGTTACATCCCAACGCAAATTGGATCAAGTCATTCTTTTGTTTATAGCTCTTAAAGGAACAGACCATTTGATGAAGTTCTGATGACATTCAAACTCCTTCACATGATTTATAAGGTCTCATGTAATTTGGCCTATGTTTACCTCCCGAGACACTTGCTAGCTTCTCCTTGATATTTATCATCCAGCCATCATGAATTTCTTTTAATTCCCTCAACTCTCCATGTTCTTTTGCCTCCAGGCATCTGCTCATTTTGTTAAATCAGTCTGTGGTCCTCACCCCATACTCTTCAACCTGCCCACGTATCTGTTCTTCACTCCTCAGCTTCCTCCTACAAAAATGAATCCCTGTCTTCGTCTGAGTTAGATGTTCAGCCATGTGCTCCTGTTACATCCTAATCCTCACCCACCATAGCACATGTTTCATCCTTTTGTTCTTGCCAATCTGTCTGGATCTTCCATGAAATGAAAGCATTGGTCCCTGGTGCCCTGCACAGAACTAGGAACACAGCTAACAACTGTCAAGTTAAGGTCCTCAGATTCACTGAACTCAAATATTGTTCCTCACACCTGAGTTGCCGAGGCACTCTTTTAGTCTTAGTTTCTTTATCCTTAAATTGTGGGAAATAATAATAGCTTGACTATAGGATGACTAAGAATAAATGAGATAATTTATGCAATGTAGTACAATGACTGATCCATAGAAGACACTTACTAAGTGACGACTTCTACTATTCTAATAATAATAGCTATTATAATCATTAAATATCACTATGTAAGTATAAAATGACCAAATGACTGCAAAATTCAAATACTTTATACTTCATCTCATTTGTTGATGAGCAAGTTATTTTTTCATTTTCTATCAATTTCTTAAAAATCAAAGCTGAAATGAAGAAGGTAATAAAACATAAGATTTAACATCCAGGAATTTTTTTCCCTGCTCTTTTGTCACAAATGCACATGCATATGTGGATATAACTGGCATTTGTTTTTCAGCCTTTTTGTAACTAGGTAATTAGGATAATAACAAAGGACAGAGTATTAAGATGAACAACGTACACCCCCCGACCAGAGATGCCCATGTCCTAATCCGTGGTACCTGATTATGTTTTCTTACATGGTAAAAGGACCTTTACAAATGTCATTGAAATTAGGAATCTTGAAAGGGGAAGATTAGCGTGGGTTATATAGTTGAAGCCAATATAATCACAAGGTTCTGACAAAAGGCAGGCAGGAGGATCAGAGCCACAGAGAGAAGGTGTCATGAAAGAAGCAGGGGGAAAAATGGCCGTGCCACATGGGGCCGACAGCCAAAGAATGAGGACAGCTGCTAGAAGCTAGGAGAGGCAGGAAATGGGTCCTCCCCGGGAGCTTCCAGAAGGCTCCAGTCACCAGCACTGTTGACATCTAGAGCTTAGTTCACTAAGAATCATTCTACACTCTAACCTGTAGAACTTGAAGGGAATAAGCTACTAACTTTTGAGGTAATTTGTTATAGCAGCAACTGGAAGCAAATGCAGACTTGAGGTACACAGAATATTGACTCCAAAGTGGTTTAGCATAGAGTTGTTGGATATCTAGGGATGTAGAAATTGATAAGCATAAACTTATACAAAAAGGATAATCTCTTAGTATGTAAAGAGGCCTGGAAACTCTCTGGAGATATAATTCCATATTTTGTTGACTATTTAAATTGGCGAGAAGTGTTAATGGGGTTTTCTTATAAATTTCAATACATATTTATATACTTGGATCTGTAACCATGCTGTTTTAAATAATGTAGCTCTATAATATATTCTAATACATGGTGGAACTAGCCTTAGATCATTATTTTTCCTTTCAAAAAAATTTCTGGAGTCCTGACTGGTGTGGCTCAGTGTGTTGGACATTCCTGCACTGGAAACTGAAAGGTTGCTACTTCAGTTCTCAGTCAGGGCACATGCCCAGTCCTGTTGGGAGTGTGTGAGAGGTCAATGTTTCTCTCATACATCAGTGTTTCTCTGCCTCTCTTTCCCTTCCTTCCCCTCTCTCTAAAATAAATAAATAGTTAAATTAAATCTTTAAAATTTTTTTCTGGCTATTGCACATATATACTTCCAAGTTAACCCGAAATATTCTTATCATCTTATAATGGTAGCATTTTAATTTTCTTTTGGTTTTAGTGGACTTTGGAGAATTTTTAGAAAGTATAAACATCTTAATTTTATTTATTCTAATTCATGAAGAATATATATGTTTAGCCAATTTTTCATATGCATGCCTCAGTAGAGTGTTGTTTTTTCTTCAAAATGGGTCAGTATATTTAATATCTGGTACATTTGTAGGGATTTTGTTGTTTCTCTTATGAATGGAAGCATTCACTCCACTGTCACCACTATAGGCTGAAAGTTTGTTTCCTCCCCAAATTCATGTGTTGAAATCCTACCACACAAGGTGATAATGTTGGGAGATGGGGACACTGGGAGGTGATTAGATGATGAGGGTGGAGTCTCCATGACTGAGATTATTGCTTTTAGGAAAGAGGCCCCAGTGAATACGCTGGCCCCTCCACCATGTGACAGTGAGAAGACAGCCACCCAGCTATAAAACAGAAAGTGGGCTCTCACCAGACACCAAATCTACTGGTACCTCAATCTTGGATTTTCCAACCTCCAGAAGAGTGAGAAATAAATTTCTGTTATTTATAGCCATTTGTTTATAGTATTTCATTATAGCAGCCCAAATAGATAAAGATAGTCATGTTGTCTTTTTCTTAGCTCTGTCAACTTTCTTTTTATGTCGTTTTGCAATAAGAGGAGCTCATGTTTGATCTTTTCCTTTTCTACTTCGGTTTCCTTGCAGCATCTCCATTCTCTTTTGTTTCCAAGGGAAATGTATTTGTTGTCCATGATTTTCTTTTCTTTTCTGGAATAAATTTTCTGCTAGAGTCAGTTCTTTATCTTTTTCTCTTGGGCATTTTTATTTCTAAAGAGATTTTTGCCTTCAGTGCTTCTATTCATTAAAAAAAAGCATAAGCTTATTTATTTCTTTTTCTTTCCCCTTTACCCTTTTCAGGATCCCTCCACCCCCTTTTCTCTCTGGTAACCACTGTGCTGTGTCTGTGAGATGTTTTTCTTAATCTCTTCACCTTTTTTCACTTAGTCCCTCAATATCCCTCCCCTCTGATGGCTATCAGTTGGTTCTCTGTATCTATAAATCTGTTTCTACTAAGTTTGTTAGTTTATTTTGTTCATTAGATTACATATGCACATGAAATCATATCTTACATGTCTTTTTGACTAGCTTATTTTACTTGGTATAATACTATCCAGGTTTATCCACACTGCCACAAAAGGTAAAGTTTCCTTCTTTTTTATGGCTGTGTAGTATTCCATTATATAAATGTACCTCAGCTTTTTTATCCACTCATCTACTGACGGGTGCTTAGGTTGCTTTCATAGCTTAGCTATTGTACATAATGCTGCAATAAACATAGGGGTGCATATATTCTTTCAAATTAGTGTTTCAATTTTCTTTGTGTATATTCCCAGAAGTATAATTACTAGGTTATAAGGCAGTTCCATTAAGTTTTTGAGGTAATGTCATACTGTTTTCCCCCGTGGCTGTACCAGTCTGCATTCCCACCAACAGTGCATGAGGGTAAGCTCATTGATTTCTGATGGGTACAGTTGTGAGCATTCTACTTGCTCTGTAACAGAGTATGGTTTTTCTCTTCATTCCTCCCTTAGATTTCACACTCCACTGCTATCTTTCCTTTAGAACCAAACTTAAAACATGGCCTGGGCCTTTTTTTTTTTTCCCTATGTCTCCAGTAGCTTGGGAAAATCAAGGGTGGAGCAGATTAGCAGATCTTGGCTGCTGTGACTAGTAATACAGACTATCCATTACCCCAGGAGAGTAACTAAGTGCAAAACCCTTGTTTTACAATATCAGATTATGTAAAGCGAGTAGAGGTGGGTTCTCACAGCTCTAACAGACTGAAATACTGAAGATACCAGGATGCACACACTATTAGTGGGATCATGTTATCGTCCCAACCAGTTCAAGAAGACCCTTGGCTCTTGGCTTTTACCACATATGCTTATGTGATAAAGTAACGGTGCTTTCAACTTTTATTAAAGATTTATTTATTTTTGCCTGGTTTACATTTTTTCTCCAAAAAAAGGGTAATACTTGCCTTACTGTGTATATGAAATTGAGTGAAGAAAGTAAAATCTTGTTAGGTGCAGATGCTGTGCCAGAGTTAGCTGCTTTCACTAGTGAAGAGGCTTTCCTAAAAACCAGTCTACGCCAATTTAATTTCTTGCTGCAGCAAAACTATCAGTCACTGTGTGCCATGGGACTTGAGTATTCTGCAAGGATAATCGAAGTTGTGAATGCTAAATCTTGACCGTGGTAGGTCTACTACGTTCACTGCAGCTGTCCCGACTCTGAAATTGCATGAGTAAGTGAGATGTTTCATGATAAGCCTTGTAATGATGCCAGTTCAGACCATTTTGCAGACAGAAAAGATTTTGAAAGTGAATTATGTCATTTAAGGTAAAAATCATTACCTGTGCGGAGATCTCTATCATGTAAATATAACTTGGCCATTCGGAAGAGCTCCTATTCATAAAACAGCTCGCTTTTGTGTCTAGTTGTGAGGACAATATCTGAAATGTGATTTAAAAGTCCAAAGACTAAATAAAAATGAAGAGAAGATGGGGGAAGTTAGAAAAGATTTAGACTATGCCACTTTTTTATGTCGGTACTTAAGCGTTCCTGTTCACAGGCCCAAGGAAACCACTCCTTCCTGACACCTCATCCGCTCAGACTTGCACGTAGAGCTAAAACAGGCCCAGCAGAGAGAGTGTAAAGGTCAGTGAAGAAGAAAGCATCCAAAATTCATCTTACTGCTTTCCTGTGTCACTGCTAAGCAGCTTTGAAATCCCACACCTAAAGGAAATTTTAAAATTCCTAAAGAAAGTTTTCCTTTATTCTCTTTGGAAATCACCCTCCACTTATTCAAGGACCCAGTGAAGTAAGTACTTAAGCAATGTCACTTCAAAGCAATAGTCGATGAAAAAGGACAGACAGACACCCAGTAATGTCCTTTAAGGCATTCAGTAGGAAAGCATGTTTGAAGATGACCATTTCATCTTCAGAGAGGCAAGCAGCTAGTTTTTAAGTGCTACAAAATATAGAGAAATGAATCCCAACATGTAATGTTATCTTAGGCTTTGTCCCGAACTTACTGTAATCTTTTTCAGTCCTTACACATATTCTTATCCTCCATCATCATGTACTACAGTAAAAACATATCTCATTCAACACAAATGAAGAAATCCCCTACAAACTGAAGAGGGACTAACAGTTATAAGCTCTTGAACATCAATTCAAACATCCTGTTACACTGCAGGAAACCTCATTGCTGGAGGAGAAATAATTACATATCAGCAGGTGAAATTTTATTTGGGCAGTAAGATCTTTGACCATGTAGACGCTGCAGTTTTCTGATGTACCAGCCTGACAGCTGTTTCTGTGACCTTTAGTTTTTCCAGTGCATTCAACAGTGATGTTATTTCTTTGACTCCCAACATATCGCAGGGTTGTGCTCACCACTACAGATCTGGAAAGTCTGTGTGGATATGTATCTTCCCTTACATCGGAATGAAAAGATGCATCTTGAAGGAAAACACTCTTGGGTTGACATTTAAACAAGTAATTTGATTTGGGGGAGAAAAGTAATTTTAATTTATTGTCATTTTGAAGTGGTATCATCATAGTGATTGATAGCAAGGCAAGATAGTGCTTTTCAAAAATACCTATGTCTTATATAAGAGGTTATGTGTAAGAATGGCCTTGTTTTAAAGAATGAAGAGTACTTACTATGTTATTATAGTTTTATACATACACATATATTCACATATTTGTATTTGCACACCTACTGAATGCATATATATAAAGTAAAATAGGAAATATTAACCATTGTGAAGCCTAGCTCTGGATATAGAGGAGTTACACATATGTTTCAATTTTTGAATACTTAATGTGTTTTATAATTAAAATTTTTTCAATTCTGATGTTTGTATTAAAATTGGCATGAGCAATTTACAAGAAGACTTTTCTCCCCATAGAGAAGACCATGGACTGCAGAATGAAAGCTTCATGTTAAAAACCAGGAACGCAACCAACCAAACCAGTTTGCTTTTTGAAAGAGGCCGCAGTGCAGCGTGGCAGGACTCGGGGTCCTGAAACAGCAGTCAGTACACATCCTTCCTTTCTGGCCTCCGCGCTTCCTGATCCCGTCTGCTGCCTGCTTCTCTGCACTCACAGCCAATAACATGCTTGGGGTAGAACGGGAACTCTTTTCAACTGGAGTCTCCCATATGTTCATTATAGAAAATGTGTTTGCATTTTCACTGCAACACACCGCATATACTGACGCTGCCTGACTGTGAATTCGTAGCTGGGAGAGAAGAGGGACTGGCAGATAAAGTGAAAGAAAGTTGGTGAGAAGCAGAATTCCAGCCCAAGAGAGTTTCTGAGTTTCACAGGACTTTGGAGCTCTTCTGCTTGGCATTGGTCTCGTTATAGAACACCTGGGTTGTTGCCCACCCCACCCCCCCACTCCCCTCGGACTGAGGTCTCATTCCACTTAGACATGGTAATTTCATCAGTTACAGCAACATACGAACTTTCTTAGCTTGAGACCCTATGTGAGACGAATTTGTCTAATTTCTGCTTGGTTGATGTCTGTCTTTAAAGTGATTTTCTTTTACCCTAGCCACTAACTATTGATTTTTACTTCATGGATGCCAGCCATATTCTTTTTTACCTCTATACGATGTAGACAGATGAATGAATGGGTGGTTGGAAGTATGGCTAGATGGATGATCCGGAGAGAGTGAGAGAGAGAGTGAGCATGTTGACCATATTTGGGTCTTACTTTTGGCTAATTTTAGATCTTGCTATTAGACAATACATGAGAAGGGTGTAGCATACAAAGAAATCAGAAAAAAATGGATTTACTGAATCCACGTTTTTGTGCTGCTGCCAATAGACAGTTGTTTGGAGCTTTGCAGCGCCTGTCTTCATAAAGTCCATGGCCTTCCCGAGGTCTCTAATTCCCACTAATCTTGACTAGCACTGGCATATCGTGACCAAACTTATTTTGTTACAGATTAGTTGAGAATTTCAGTTGCCCACTATCTTGGTTCACTAGAGCCGCCACAGCAGTGTACCACAAACTGGGTCCCTTCAAACACCACAGATGCATTCTCTGAGGTTTTTACAGACAGGATATCTGAAATCAAGGTTTAAGGAGGGCCACATTCCACCTGAAGATTAAAGGAAAGAATCTTTTCCTGCCTCTTCCTAGCTTGTGGTGGTTGCTGGCAATCCCAGTGCTTCATGATGTGTGCAAACATCATTTCAATCTCTGCCTATGTCCTCACGTGACCATCTTCCCTCTGGGCATTCTCCTGTGTTTTCACGTGGCCTTCTTATAAGGACACTGCTCACTGGATGGAGGGTCCACCCTAATGCATGACGTCTTCATTTTAATGAATTGCAGCTGCAGTTCATTAATTTGTTTCTAAGTGAGGTTACATTTTGAGAAAATTTATTTCTCAAATGAGGTTACATTTAGAAAATTTATTTCTAAATGAGGTTACCTTTTGAGGTTCCCACTAGGCAGGAATTTTGTGGAGATTTTATTCACTCTCCTACACTGACCAAGAGGTAAATGTATGTTTCTAGTATGTGGATTTCAGTTTTGAAGAGCTCAGCGTAATACTTGTGTAAGATTTTTTAAAGATGTGTTTTTCCTTTTTCCAGCTGAGAAGATATTTCCTTGATTTCTTCTCGTGTTGTCCTTCTACTGATTGAATTCCTAAATTTTATTTTGGTTGTGAAAGATACAAAATCTTTCCAAACGTTCCCATTGACTCTGATTGTTCCTTCAGAAACGAAATGGTTGGACTGACTCATGTGCGAGCGTAATATTTACGGGGCTGGTTTCACTCCTACGCCCTCCTCTATGAGGCTGGCATCAAGCAATCCCAGATTCTGGTTCTCACTCTTAGCTTCATTCCAAATCCTCACGCCCTCTTCCCCTTGTCAAGCTGTTCCATGCTCTTGGGATACATTCCTCCATCACTATTATCAACATCCTACCCATTCTTCAAAGACCCAACTCAAAAGTTTCTCTGCTTAAAAGCTTAGTTCTCTTAGTTCTTTCTTCCCGACTCAATCTCCCCAAAGGCTGAACTGATGTCCCTGTCCTCTCCCTTCTCCTATCAAAGAGGTAAAGTCTTTGACCCCATTCCTTTGGTTCTATCTCCCAGCACCACCATTCTCTACCTGTGTGATTTTAAAGAATTTACCAAGCCTTTCTTGGACCTTGGTAAATTAAAGATAGTAATGACTATTTCTGTGTAACCTGCTTAGACTAATGCTTGGCACAAAGGAAGAAGTCAGTAAGTGTTGGTTGTCCTTTGCAATCATTTTCTTCTTTGTCCTGTGGTTATTTGTGAACAAATGTGCATACTCCACTAGACAGGGAGCTATGGGAAGCCAGGGGCTGTGCTTTCTCTATCTTAGCACGCCATATGCCGTCAAGTACATGCTTGTTATGTAGCTGTGCTCAGTACATTTTTGCAGATTCGATAGAGAAACAAACCCTTTTCAGATTCTGTACGAATTCTTAAGAAATAAAACAAGTTTTCCCTTGTTCTCTAGTGGAGTTCTCTGGTAGAAAACTTTTTTGTCTGCACGGATCATACGTGAGATACATGCATCAAACACTTTGTGTATTTTCTTTTTTTGGCATGTGGAGAATAGAAAGCTTTTAAAATAATTGTAATACCAAAAAGTTTTTTGCTAGGCACAGATAATATGTTATCTCAATTTCTCATCCTCACAAGAGCCATGCAACCTTTTTGCTATTATTCCTAGTTTACAGAAGACAAAAGAAAGCTCGGAGAAGCTCAACCAGCTATAACACAGAAAAGCACAATTGTAACAGGTGACAAGAGCGACAGCTGAACCAACTTTCAGTTGGCTCTGAAGCCCTGCATCTCTTTTCTCTATTGTGTTGTCTTCTTTCTTTTTTTGTTATGACACTACAAAAAAAACCTTGAGAACTAGAGGGAATTATCTACTATGATTCCAACACCTCAACAGGGATTGCTGTACATGTTTTGCATGTTATCTTATCTTCTCCATTAACTGATTTTCTCTAATCGATATCACAGTACACGCACACTTTTTTCAGTTGCTTTTTTCCACCATCTGAAGTGCTTTTTTACCACACATTTGTTGTATGTCATGCAACACTTATCGCCATTTTCCATTTTCTTTGAGTGACACATAAAATACATGGTCTGTCAAATAAAAATCTTGGTGTGTTGTTCATATCTTGGTGCCTTGATCTAATTTGGAAGGTGGTTTCTTTTTTCTTTCAGGGAAGAAGGAGAATTCAGAAGGAAACTCAGGAAAATCATAAGTGAGAGTAGAGCCATAGATAGAGAAAAGATGGCTTTTATTTGGAACTGAGAAGACATCATTTCCTGTCATTGTCTGGATACTATTTTCACCTGTTAAGAACTTCTGGGTTGCAAAACAAAACTAAACTATTGGGATAGTTTACTGAACAAATCATTTTGGGTGACAACACTATTACACAGCACACACATGCACACACTGAGAGGGGAAAGAAAGAGAATAAAAACCCCAAGACAACTTTTAAATAGAAACTGCTGGATTTGTTAGGTTAGTTCCATTCTAACTAAATAGGAAGAGAAATTATTAGATCTAAAAAGAAAAATAAAATCTTATTTTGTATGGCAGGTTATTTACTCATGTATTATTTTGTAACTACCAAAAGAAATGAGGAAGACTGAGTGCTTTTGTGCTTTTTCCTTATTCATGTCAAAAGCTTGGTTATAGACCTTGGATTCGGGGACAGTTGGAAAATCAGAAGATGTTTGGAGGATGAACCCTTTTTTAGGCTTGGCAAGAGCCAAAATGTTCGGAAGACGATTTGCCAGGATACCCAGAGAGAGAAGAGCTCTTTAGGGGTGAGTAGAAGGGAGAGAAGAGGGATGGAAGCCAAGGGCTGAGGAGAGAAAGAAAATGGATAGGAGGTGGAGAGGGAGTGGAGGGACAGGTGGAGGGCTGCCTTGTGGTTCTCTGCTTTGTTTTGAGTGGCTCCAGTTCCTGAGAACAGTAAGAACCACATAACGTAATTTTAGCTTTCATTTTCTAGTAGTCACACTGAAAAAAGTGAGAGAAGACAGGTGAAATCCATTTTAATAATGTATCTTACACAACCCAACATATGAAAAGTATCACTTCAACATGTAATTAATATAAAATTATTAGTCAAATATTTGATATCCTTTTCACCATACTAAGTCTTTGACAACAGCTGTGAAAGCGTGCCCTCCATAACACCTAGATTCAGACTTGCCACATTTTAATAGCCATATATGGCTAGTGGTTATTGTATTGGACCACACCTTTCATAATAAAGATCTGAAGTTTTAGCTTTTGATGATATCCTAAAGATTATTCATAATCTAATTATCACACTTTCAAAGTGCAATAAAAATACTTAGAGCAGTTCAGCAAGTAGTCCAACAATATGAAACAGGATAACTTAATGTGAGAATCTGGAGCTGTTATTACAGAACTCTCTTCACCCCTGGAGTCATGCCATACTTGCTTCTTCTCTGTAGTACCTACAAATATCCATTCTCTTCATTGTTCTAATAACTGAAGTATAATATTGGGCCTGGGAAGAAGTGACAGTAATGTACTCAGCCATAAGCCTACATTTCTAAGCTCCTTTTATAGGTAGGACTGTTCGTGAGACACAGTTCTGGCCAGTGAGTTAAGAGGAGAAATATAAAGGCAATTTCAGGGTAAGTTTCACTTTTCTGAAATAATGTCTCTTGTTCCTTACTGCTTTCTCTTTTCACCTGCCTGGTATGAGGCTAGAAGTGAGGCTGCCACCACAGGACATGAGACAGCCGTAGGAACAAAAGCCACCCTCTACAGTTGGTGGTGAAGCACATGGACGGAAGGCCAGCATGGCTGACGTGCAGGCGGTGTGTCGGGCAGGGACTGCCTGCTATCAAGCTTTTCCATTCGTCAGTATAAGCCCTTGTACGGCAAAGCTGCAGCAGGTACATGCAGCACGGTGTGACGCCTGACTGGTGTTTTCATTTCAAACATCGTTCAAGTGTTTCAACATCAATGGACTTTTACGGTTCAAAATTCCACTAAATACTGAGAAATCTCAGCAGGCTAATATTTATTACTCAATATGCTAGCTTTGGGAACATGAAATTTGAAAAAGAAAAAAAAAGAGCTGTATTATTTTTCCCTTTGTAAGGTACAAAGTCCTGAAAAGAGTCTTTTTAACCCTCTGTAGCTAATCAGTTCACCAGAACAAACGACGTCTACACCACAGCAGCCGTCCAACACTGCGCTCATTCACGTCCACACCTGTGCCGATGGAGCAAGAGCAGCCCCCTGGGTGGGTGATGTTCTAGAGTGGTGAGGTATTTGTTGTTGTGTTCTTTTACAGTTCTGTCACAAAACAAGTTGTCTTTGGGGAACTCAGGGGGCTTTTCTATAAGTTAGTTCCTTTATGTCTGAAGCAAAAGGTGAAGCTAGTGAAATCCTGAATTCCTTTGCGACTTCAGCATTCAACAAATCCATAAAGGCTTTTCTTCCGGGAGACAGGATGCAAAGCCTGATTTTCTCCCATGTTCAGCCTCTGGGGCTGTGCTAGTTTAGATTGTTAGATTACATTTTTTGGCAGTGATAACTCTTAAACAACCACCATTTGCTACTCTTGACAGTGTTCCTTCTGCTACGGAACCTACCCTTTTAGAAGACTCCATCGATTCCGTATTGCATAAAGCACCTTCATAAACTTTCAAGTGAAAAGGATTTCGAGGAAGTCAGATTTAGTACCATTTCCTCTTTCAGCGGTTCTGGGAAATTATTTTTAGTGAGCTGAGAAAACAGGGACTATTCATACAATTTAACATACTCTGCACATGTGTTTTAAAATATTAGTCTGATTTCTTTGGTTCTATTTACTGTTAGGCATTATTGAAAATTCTACCTCTTTTCATTTGCTCTTCAAAAAAAATCCCTAAGAGCCTTTTTCCAATTTTAAAAACTCTTGGCTAAATGCTGGTGCTATTTTAAACTTCGAGTAACTGGCAACCTCACATTTTGTAAAGTTCAAGAAGAGCAGAAACTGCCGCTCTGTCATCTGGTTAGAACGAACAGGAAGCAGACAATGAGAGGCAAATTTCTGGTGCCAAGTCCTTCTTTCCCTGAAAAATAGACTCAAAGGAGGACAAGTTTTCCAATCTCAACTTTCAGACAGTCACGTTGAGGGATAGATGGGACCCACTTCTTATAATTCTTCTCCCACTCAGGCCATCTTACAACATCCTATTAAACTTTCTTTTATTCATAAATTAATTCTTAAGTACTCTTTATGTTAATACCATTTCTATCAAGAAAGCATGCATTCTATCTCACAATATGCCTGCAGACCCTGGATCCAAGGAGACAATATTGTCTCATGGTTAAGAGTTCAGGGATAGCAGAAAAACAGATCTGTAGCATTAATAAAGTCTTCCCCTACTCACTAAGCCCTAGTTTCCTATTTTCCATTGTAAAATGGGGATAATTAGGTCCCTACCACATATAGTATTATTGTGAAAACTGTTAAGATATACATGTAAAATATTCAATTACTCTTGGTCATGGTCACTACTAATAATTTATTAGTTGTAATATTAGTATTATTATCTTTATCATAACTGTTTGAAGGAATAATAACATTAATAGCACTATTTTTTCTAATAATTTCCTTGTTGATAACATGACATACTTCCTCTCTACTTTTATGTAAACTAAATTGATTACTAGAGTCATCCCAATAATTTCAATAATTTTGTTGGTTCTTTGAAAGAGTCTGTGAAGGTCCTGGAGAGAAAGAATAAGTTTGACTTCATCACAGTGCATACAAGTTTACTGAACAAATCATTTTGGGTGACAAGCACCAGAATTGCTTTCTGGCGGCAATCACCAGCAATTTTAATTTATTTCATACAAAAGTACCTATTAATAAATGTAACAACATGTTAAATGGGTTTTTTTCATTGTTTTATAATTGAAGCAAAACTTAAACACTGAGCGTAACAGATAGCAAGGACCTCCTCATTCCAAATAGAGCAACTGAATATCTGAAAAACATCCTTGCACTTCTCATAAAAGCAGCAAATTTGGTACAGTGACCTTTACTGCCTACTCTCTTCAGGCCTCTGTAAGAAATATAGACAAAAAGAAATTGGGGAATGTTAAAGTCTTGAGTCAGAGAATAGGACATGAGGGCTCCCAGGGGTCCAGCGACCACCCCTCCAAATAAGCCAAGGGAGGGATGTGCAAGAAAAGTATGTGTTATAATTGATATTTACAAGAAAGTAAAAATGGCATCTCATTTTCTGATAATTAAGCATCTGCTTAAACAGTGTACTTTCTGTGCCTTCCTTTGACATGTGTGTGTGTGTGTGAGAGAGAGAAGAGATTCCCAGTGACTAGAACTGGAGACGGTATCTGAGGAGGGCAGCTGGGGAACATATCCACAACAGCGTCCTGTTAAAAAGAGGCGACCTTTCTGAAGAACCTACACAGCTGCCTCGGGGAAAGCCAGCCCTGGGAGGCTGCCCCAAGGAGGGTACCAGGTAGCGAGAGCCTTTGGCTCTTTGCTCTAATCCTCCCTTGCTAACTCCTAATTCAGAGGGTGGGCAGAGAAAAAGGAAGAGGCAGAATACTCAATGGCAGAGAGAGGCCTTGGATTGGATATAAGGTGGAAGTCTTGAGACTGAACTGGAGCATTTTCGTATTTCAATATTAAAAATATCAAGAGGAGACTGTCCTTATACCAAGGATGACTGGTTCCTTATGGAATATACTCAAGATGCTATCAAGGGACGTGAAAGGAAAGTTCACAGGAGCGAGCATGAAGGTAGTGATGGAAGAAAAAATGAATCTCTTTTCTCATGTCTCCCTAGGTAGCCAAGGCTGTTCACTGTACCAATTACACTCAAACCTTGTAAAGGACAGAAGGAGGGAGGGAAGTAACTGGGTGGGTGGGCAGGTCCATTAAGCTTAGCCAGCTGTTAATTGCAACCTCCCTCCCCACCCCATTCTTTCCAAAGTGAGTTTGCAGAAGTGTTGACTTTAAAACAGAACTTCTGGGTCTGTGTCAAGGTCTCTTTCCATTGCACTGCACTACCTCCTGTACTATGGGCTTCTGCTTATATTGAACTTTAAAATTAACAAAGCACTTGGGTGAACCACAGTCTTGCAAAGACTGTTCAGTTGGAACAAAGTTCTGTTTAACAAGGTGTCAAAACAACCATTAAAGATGTGTGTAAGAGCATTATTTTAGCACTGCAGGGTGTCCGCGTGATGCAGAAGAGACACAAGACAGGGAATCCAAGGAGGCTGTCTCCATCAAAGATCAACAAGGAGCATGGCAAAAGGAACCTGGTTGTCAGATTTGGACTGAGATCCAAACTGCAGCTCTGCTATTTAGCAGCTCTGTGACCTAAGTCATGATTCTTAACCTCTTTAATCCTCAGTTTATTCATGCATAAAATGGGAAAATGGCATCTGCTTTATAGGACTGCTGGAAGGAACAATGAGATAATATAAAGGTTTTAGGAGAGTGACAGGAATGGAGCTCAATAAAGGTCCAATAAGGCATAAGTTTTGTCAAATCTTCATCAGACGCTCTCTGCTCAAACCCCTTGTGATGGTAAAATCCAACAACACATACGAGAACACATTTTTAAAGTGAGTTACTTTAAAATGTTTATTTTTCTTGTTCTCCTTCTGGGAAATATCTCTCTCTGAACTAAAAGAGCATAGGGTGAAATTCCTCACATCTTCTTAGAAGATAAATTCCGATTATTAGATACTGGCTTTAAATGGATAAAGTTAGCTCTCTTTCTTTCTCCCCCACACACAAATCTGTAGACCAATCTCAGATGTATACACATATAAACATTTTAAATAAAATATTAACAAATTAAATCCAATGCATCAAAAATAATCCAATAACACATGAACAGGTATATAATTTCTAGAAATGCAGAGATGATTTAAACACATAAAATACTACTATGTATTTTGCCATATTTATGTCAAAGAGAAAAATCATGATTATGTTTCTAAATGATGATAAAACATTTAACAACAGTCAACTATAATTACTGACTAAAAACTCAATAAAATAGGAATTTATTAATACTGGCATCACATGAAAACAAATTTATGTCTAAATAATATTCATGGATAGAAATTAGCTAGATAGATAGGTACAAAATTCAGCTCTAAATAGAGAAATACTAGTATCAATGAGAAAATGCCATGAACATTTCCTAAAGTCAAAAATTATTGTTTAATATTGTATTAGAAGTATAGCAAATGCAATGAAATGAGGATCATGAAGTCATTTAAACCTGTACAACTTGGATTTAAAAATTTAAGCACAATTATGACTGTTTTACCTATGGGCTGATTAAGGGTTGGATGATAACTCTGTGAGCATAAATAAAATGGGATGGATTTCTTATGAGATAAAGAGATGTTTTTACTATCCATAGATTTGAGGAATGGTTCACCTTGGGATCTGAATCATCCAGAGAGTTTACATATGTTTGTGTCCCTCCAAAATTCATGTGTTGAAATTCAATCTCTAATGTAATGGCATTAGAGGGGATACCCTTTGTGTGATTAAATCATGAGGAAAGAGCCCTATGAATGGAATTAGGACCTTTTATAAAAGAGACCCAAGAAAGCTCTCTTGTTCCTCCACCATGTGAGGACACAGCAAAAAGACAACTGTCTTCAAACCAGAAAGCAGGTCCTCAAAAGACACCAAATCTGCTGATACCTTGATTTGGGGCTTTTTTCACTTCTAAGACTTTGAGAAATAAATTTCTGTTTTTATAAGACACCTAGTTTATAGTTTTTCATCATAGCGTGCAAATGGACTAAAAGAGATGTTGGTAATGACAAGTGAGGTACTGCTGTAACAAACACCTAAAAATGTGGAAGTGGCTTTGGAACTGTGTAATGCAGGAAGTTTTGAGGTGTGTGCTGAAAAGATCCTACACTGCCGTAAAAACAACTTCAAAGGCAATAAGCTGTACAGAAAGCCTCAGTCTTCTTAGAGAATGCCTAGGTAATCCTGAACAGAATGTTGAAAGAAATAGGCATGGTAGGGGTATTCTGATGAGGTGTCCTACAGAAGCGAAGAACATGTCATTGGAAACTGGAGGAAAGGTGATCCTTCTTATAAAGTGGCAAACAACTTGGTTAAATTGTGTTCATGTTCTAGTGTCTTGTAGAAGACAGAACTTAACAAGCAAGAGAGTTAGATATTTAGCAGAAGTTATTTCTAAGCAAGGTATTGAAAGTATGGCTTGCTTGGTTCCTCCTTAGTACTTATAATAAAATATAAGAAGAGATAAATGACTTAAAGGTAAAATTGTTTAGCAAAAAGGAAGCAGAACTTAAAGATTTGGAAAATTCTTCACCTGTCCATGTTATAAAGAGTAAAAATGCATGGTGGGAAGAGAACACCCAGGGTATGGCGAAGGGACCACTTAATAAGACTATTACGGATCAGCCCTCTTAGCAGAAGGAGGGAGCTACTCTCTAAGGCAATAACAGAATGACCCCAAAGACAATTCAGAAACCATCAAAACTATTACCTTGATTTCAAAAGGGAGGATCATGGCCTTGTTCTCAGAAATCAGATAGCGCTCCGCCCAAAGCTATGCGGGCAGAGCCACTGGGAGTCTTGGGGGCTGACCCCTGCCCAGAAAAACTGTGGGGACAGAGGCACCACCCAGTGTATACAGTGGGCCCCTTGGGCCTATGGGGCAGAACATTAAGCCAAAGAAGATTATTCTTGAGTATTAAGATCTTATGGACTTTGCTTTATAGTTTGAACTTATGTAGGGTCAAATACTCTTTTCTTCTTTCCTATTTCTCCTTTTGGTATTAATATATCTATCCTATGCCTGTTTTACCACTGTATTGTGGAAGCCTATATCTTACATGGTTCACAGGTTCACAGCTGGAGAATAATTTGTCTCACAAGGAATCATACCTTGAATTTCACCCGTATCTTATTTAGAGGATATTTAGATGCAACTTTGGATTTTAGATTTTAGAACTGATAGTGGAACAAGTTAAGACTGTGGGGACTGTTGGGATATAATAAATGTATTCTGCATATGAAAAGGACAAAACTTTGTGGGGCATGGGGGGCAGGCATATAATGTTATCAAATGAATGTTTTTGTCTCCCTAAAATCCTTGACTTGAAACCTAACCTCAACCATGATGATATTAGGAGTTGTAGCCATGGGAGGTGATTAGATTATGAGTGTGGCGCCATCATGGAATGAAATTAGTGCCCTTATTAAAAAAAGACCCTAGAAAGCGCCATGTGAGGGTGCATTGAAAGGATAGCTGTCTGTGAAGCAGGAACCCCCCACCAGACACCAGTTCTGCTTGCGCCTTGCTCTTGGACTTCCCAGCCTGCAGAACTGTGAGGGATAAATTTGTTTTTGTGAACTATCCAATCTATGTTATTGCTATCGCAGCCTGAACACACTACGATAATGTCTGTGTATCATATACCTCCTACATCTGTAGATACAGACTTCCACCTGAACCCTGAATAAGTAAGTCTAGCGTAGCTACCTGGGAAGCTCAGTTCTTACTATATATTTCAATGTACAAACATGGTTTCAAATAGTTTTATTTTACAAAGCTTTATTTGTTTGTTTCCCACCTTTTTTTCTGAATGGATTTAAGGTGGCTTACCAGACACATGAAATAGAGCAAGATCAATCTAAAATCAATTTACAAAGAGAGAGAAAAATTAAAACAGAGAGAGTGGAATGTTGGCCTGGATGAAGCTAACACAAAAGGCACCGGGGCCCTTCGCAGAAGCTGGGACACCAGGCCAACTCTGGGGTGTTGTGTGGAATAAATTGCATTACACTCACTCTCTACAATGAGTGGTAATTGCATGTGCATAGAGTGGTTTAAAATAAACATCAAGGGCTGCCTGTAGGGAAGGAGGCTACATAAAGGTTCATCATAGTCTTATAAGTACATCTACAAAGACTGGAGGAAATTCCCAAACCTAGGGTATTAGGCAGGGGTCTGGGGCCTGGATTTTACACACATAGCACCTTAGATGTTTATACATTTAATGTTTTAGTGTGGATGAACAGGGTCAACTATTTTATCTCCAAAATTTGTATCTCTGAAGCTTCATTATCTATGCCCTCTTGATACAATACATAATTTTTAAAAAGTTAAAACAAGCACACATAAACACATGTGTATATGTTTCCAACATGACAATTAAAATGCACATCGAAAAAGCAATTTCAAATTATATAAAGTAGGGAAAGGCAGACATATCTTCTAGATACATTCTATACATTTTTTACTGCAATTGATTATAACATCTTCATTGACTAGCCACTAAAGCAAAAAGGGAAATATAATAGAGATTGTTCTTCAGCTTCTTCCAAAACTCTTAAATTTCTTTAGGAAAGAGGTGGGGTGTTTTTTTTGCCATGCTATTAAATTCTAAAAGAAATTTCTCAAGTGGAGCTATCATAATTCTACAGCCTCTACCACCCTCCAGTGTATCCAAAGATGGGCTGTTATCTCACCAGTTTATTGTTAGTTCTTTAGTTAAGTCCTCACACGCGCTTCTCCATATTTAGATTAGGAGCTCTGAGAGAATCCAAATACATCTGCTCATCATCCTGATGTTGCACTTTTCTTGTCATGGTGGTACTAATAAATGATTATCAAATGAATGAATAAATCAACAAACAATACTGTGAGTGTCCAAATTGTGCTTCTTAGCTGTTACCCAAAGAACTGGGCTTGGGTGGTTTTTTAACAGTTCATTTGTTTAAATGGTATTTATAGGTCACGACGCTATGCCAGGCACTATGTTTAATACTGGGATATGGACGACAAACAAAAGAAGTTTTAAAAATTCCTGCATTCATAGTGTTTATATTCTAAGCTGGGTTGGGGATAAATAAATTATTAAAATGCATAACACGTTGGATGACAAGAGGTACTTGGAAGAAAACAAAACTGACAAAAAAGAAAAAGTAAATGAGTTCTGGGCTCTGGTGTGTGCACAGAGAGAAGAGAAGGGAAGGGAAGGGCAGAGCAGGGCAGGGCAGGGGAGGAGAGAATTCAGAACTAAGGGCATTACTTGTACTTCCTGACTTCTTATAGAGACTGATCTAGTTAGGAATAAAAACATCATGAGTTAGCTCTATTGATTCCAAGGCAAGTAACAGTGTGAATAAAAAGAGATTCAACTTATACCCAGAAACACACAGAATTGTACTGACAGGTATTTGCCACACAGAGAGATTTTGGGTCTATCCAAATCATACCAAGCTGGTGTAGTGCACACATTTTGGGGACTGGTCTCAGGAAAGAGGCTGGCGAGGAAGAAATTCTTGGGCACATTGGGACTCCTCGCAGAGCGCGACAGTAATGTTTTTCAGGAAAGGACTTGAAAATTAATTTCCAATTGGAAGTCTAAGTGTAATTTAGGTAGGTAAAAAGTAATTTCCTGGGTTGGATTTGAGCCAGGGCATTGGAATTAACACCTCATCTCTTACAAAAATTGCCCAGGGATCTTTAATAATCACGAGCAAGCCTGGCCTTAGATTTACAGCTCCAGGCTCGTCTCCTCGGAGGGTAGCCTCGCTCAGCACGCTGAACAAACTCCAGGTGGTGAAGGACAGCTAAATGCCACTCCCGGATTTACACGCACTCCGTGCTCCCAACAGCCCCCGTGTTTTTTCCTAGAGAGCTCCTGTGCTTAAGGACCACCAAGACTCTGCTCTGACAACTAGTACAAGATTCAATCAACTGGTACTAAGGGACCTCTGCAGCCAAGAAAACTAAAATGTAAAACATTAAAATAAGTCAAAAACTTCTTGCTATGGTGATTATTACTTTGAAGCAGGTAAATTCATCAATATGAATGGAGTACCAATTATACCAGTGGTGAACACTGAGTTAAGAGTTTCAGACTGGGTTTTCATCTCTACAGCTATGAAACTGCGTAAAATCCACAGGTCTCTTCACCGCTCGGAGCCTCCGCTTTCTTGTCCATATGCACCTGGAATACAATCCAAACAACTCACTTTCCCTAAAAAACCAACCCCTAATTTGTCACCTGAGAGTCTCTCGAACTTTAAAACCTGCTCCTATCCCCTTCTCCCCATGATCCCAGCCGGGCCGGCCTTTCATTGCTGCAAACCCGCCCCCCGTGTCTGGAATCAGGGCCTCTGCATTTGTTCTTCTTGCCACGTGGAACTCTGCTCCCCCAGAGCTGGCGTGGCTGCCCTCTTCCCATCATTCAGACATCACCTTTTCATCACCCAGCCTAATGTGGCTCCTCGTTCCATTTATTTTTTTCTTATAGCATCTCATTTTATTAACTTCACTTTCCAAAATTATCTGTTTATACAATCGTTTACTTATTTAATGTCCATTCACAACCCCTCCATTAGAATCAAGATTTCCTTAAGGGAAAGGGTCTTGTATAACTTTCTCACCAAGTTATTGCAAGAATTTAAGTGAGGAACTAGGAGAGAGCAGAGCTTTAAGAGATACGGACGGGTAGAGGACACGGGACTCAGCGGTTGTCCCACGCCACCCCGGCTCCAGCAGTCCGGAGGCCCATGCATCTTCAACAAGGATGCTGTCAACTCCAGGCAATGCCAGGAGCTAAGGAAGTTGTGGCCTCTTTCCCCACCTGTCCTCACTCCCTGCTCCTTCTAGTTATAACCTCTCCTCCCATCCCTGGGGTCCCTGTTGTCCGTTACAATCACAAAGGAAGTTGATGGGGGAAGTGTACCATGAGAAGGAATTAAAACACTGAAGATAGTGCCCAGCTCAGAGTAAGCACTCAACGTTTTCCCCAGTTTGCCCTCTCTTGCAATCGGGGACATTTGATATAAGTATTAAATAAAATGTAAAGTAATTTATGTTTTAATAAATACATCGGTAAAAATTTTAACTATGAAAACTTTCAAAGTATTGAATTTCTAATTGTAGATTTCCCAACGCCGTCCATTTCTCACGCTGGGATGAGAAGGACAGGGATTGAGGAAGAATGAACGGCGTTGATTTTTGAGATTGAGCCCAGGGCATGAGGGCTGTACGGTGTGAATTTACTGGGTGGGGCGAGTAGGACCTACAAATTTATGAAATTCAAGGCCAGAACGAACGCGACTGATTGAGGCAGTGGGAGGACTGTCAGAGCAAGAGTGGGAATATGGGAGAATGGAATGTGAGTGCTTCTTGCCAGATGGAGCGGTCGACTGAAAAAGTCTCAAACTGGCAGCCCAGAGGGTCGGATTTGGCAACAAGTGTGTTTTGTGTGGCTCATATGAAGTCATTAATTTAAAAACAAAAATGGAATGCACTCTTGTCAAGCACATCATTTCATCAAGATTCCCTCCGCCACCTTCTCACTGACTTTCATTACTTATTGTGCCCTGGAGTCAGTGTGGATTGTAACCACATGGCTTAAGGGTGGTGCTATGGCAAACCAGTAAGAAGCAACAGTCTCACAGTTGGGAACCTCTGAAAGCCATGGGTGTTGAGGCAGTAGAGCAAGGGCAAAACTGGTCAAACACAACAGCCGCTGTTTGCATTAGTGAGGCTTCTGGAACAATTCTGCCTTTTTAAGCAGCTGGTCTCAATATCTGGATTTACCTCTGCTATTATCTAAATTTGCCTTCTTTGCCCTAAAAAGGCACTAATATTAGTGACTTTTTAACTAACAGATTTAATGTGAAGTCATAAAAGATGTTTTTCAGCACAATTTACAATAGCCAAGTGCTAAAAGCAACCGAAATGCCCATCAGTAAATGAATGGATCAAAAAACTATGGTACATTTACACAATGGAATACTATGCAGCAGAAAAAAAGAGGGGATTCCTGCTGTTTGCAACAGCATAGATGGGACTGGTGAGCATTATGCTAAGTGAAATAAGCCAGTCAGAGAAAGACAAATACCATATGACCTCATTTATGACTGGAACATAATCAACAAAAGAAAAGAGCAAACAGAATATAACCAGAGACATTGAAATTAAGAACAATCTAACAATAGCCAGAGGGGAGAGGGGACACAACAGTGGGGGTAAGTGTTTTCAGGAACTACTATAAAGGACACATGCACAAAACCAAGGGGGGGGGGTGGAAGCAAGGGAGGGAGGTGGGTTTGCCTGGGGGGAGGGGCAGTGGGGCGGAGGAATGCAGACAATTGTAATTGAACAACAATAAAGTAATTTTTTTTAAAAAAAGATGTTTTCCAGGGACTAGGAAAGAGAGGAATTATACCTTTGATGCACCCAGACAGCCTCATCAGGGGAGGGAACTGCCACAGGCCAGTTTTCTCAGTCAGAGACCCTCCAAGGAAACAAAGCCCCCGACCCAAGTTATTCAAGACGGATAATTTAATCTGGGTAATTGGTTACTAGCGGTAAGAAGACTGTAAAATCAGCCAAGAGAATATGGGGCAGCAAAAAAGGTTAGCAACTGCAAGGAGCTGCTAGCATCCCACGGACTGGAGAGAGGAGGCAGTGTAGCTGGAGCCCAGGAACCTGGGCCACAGAAGAGCCAAGGGAGACCTGAGGGGTGAGTTGGAAGATGGAGCCAGCAGGTAATGTGCCACAGCCATTGTTGGATATATGCCTGGAGCAGATGGAAAAGGAAAGAAATCTGACTTATATCTTTTTCCCACCTTCCAGCCTCTATTCAGTACTTCCCAGTGCCCTCAAGGAGCCAGAAACTAGTTGGTAACAGAGACTGGAACCTTAGCTTGTAAGCAGGAGAACCGTATGGTACAGTAAAAAAAAACAGGAAATGGACCTGAGAGCTACCAGATCCCAGGAACAGAACGGGTGAGGGCTGAAACACTGGCTGCAGTTAGCAAAGCACAGTCTGCCCACAACTGCCTGTCCCATCAGCCCCTCAGGTGCTCTCTTCTTTGTTTACTTGTTTTCATTTACAAGATGCTCTTGATGGATACGCTGGCAATATGATATTGCCATTTTCACTTCTCACACAAGTGAAACCTTCCAAGGCCATTCTACCTAGATGGGTGGTTTCTTTCAATGCCAATTTAAAATTATTTTCGCAAATATATATGCATTTGAAACCGGGGAAGAAAAGAAAGGAACAAATTTGAGAAGAGAGCAGAGTGCTAACACAAACCAGAAATCCATTAGAGCGTACTTTGCAAATACTGTAAGTAATTAAAGAATTTTAAGGGCAACTGCAGTATTATTTACTTGACAGTGGAACTCTTACAGGCTATTATGTAAATACACATTGAGCACATTTTAAAAGTGCTTGCTATTTACTATTCATAAGTGTTGTTAATACGTATTTCATTTAACCCTAAGGAGCCATTTCAGTCTCTTGTGTGAATTTACATTTATGAATGTTTTTATAAAATGCTTATTATTTGCCCAATAGGCAGCGCTGCCATGAGAAATAGTAGAGTTGACTGCCAATTTAACTTCGCATGGGTTTCCATGCAATCGTTCCTTAGGTCTGCCTGCATGGTTGGCCGTCCCTAAACAGCCCTCCCTTCCGAAACCTGCAAGTCGAGACCTCTGAGCGGCTCAGATGAAGGAATTTTCCTGCCTGTTTGTTGGTTCNTCATTTAACCCTAAGGAGCCATTTCAGTCTCTTGTGTGAATTTACATTTATGAATGTTTTTATAAAATGCTTATTATTTGCCCAATAGGCAGCGCTGCCATGAGAAATAGTAGAGTTGACTGCCAATTTAACTTCGCATGGGTTTCCATGCAATCGTTCCTTAGGTCTGCCTGCATGGTTGGCCGTCCCTAAACAGCCCTCCCTTCTGAAACCTGCAAGTCAAGACCCCTGAGTGGTTCAGATGAAGGAATTTTCCTGCCTGTTTATTGGTTCTGGTGATTTTAGTATCACATAAAAAAGGCCAGGATATGTCTCATCTTAAAACTATAAGATAGATTTCAGCACTGAAGACAGAATTCTACCCAGCACACGTGTGTGATTGCCGTGTTTGCTGAGTGCTGAAGTCCTGTCCGCAGAATGAAGATGAACAGGCTCTAGAATGAGATACTGAAAAAGTGAACTTCCTTCCCCCCCAATGCTTCTTTCATGTCAGGATAGAACCCTTCCTGTCCCAGTCATTTTTCCTGACACCAAAATGTTCCCCCTGCCAACACACACGCACAACATATGTGGAATTTACAAAGGGAGTGAAGATTCCTTGCCAATACACACACCATATGCAGAGTTTACACATGGAATCTGTTCCGTGACTCCTGAACCCCTCAGCCAGAGCAGGGGCATAAACAGGGATTAGGAAAAAAACCTTGAAGGGAACAGACTGGTGAAAAGATTTCTTTGGAGAATGTCTGTCTAAGCTGAAAGTCCCTGCTCCTTCCTTTGGCGGAGGAGTAGATAAGAGTGACACTTCCTAACTCAAAGCCTGGAGGCACACACTGAAAACCTCACGATTTACTCTTAGGGGAGAAAGAGCCTTGGTGCTATTCCTATGGCCAACAAAGTTAACATAGATTGAGAACTGAGGTCTGATGCTCACCCAGGAAATCCAGAGAGCTAAAGGATTCTTCAAAGTTATGAAAAATTACAGTGAACTGTAAAAATTTTTAAATCCTCACCTGAGGACATTTTCCCCCATTGCTTTCAGAGAGAGAGAAAAGGAGAGACAGAAAAACCAATCTGAGAGAGAAGGATCGATGGGCTGCCCCTCCTTCCCCCACCATACATGCGCCAGACTGGGCATTGAACTCACAACCTAGGCATGTGTCCTGACCAGGAACTGAACCCACAACCTTGCAGTATTGAGTCCAACCAACTGAGACACACTGGCCTGGGCAAACTGTACAATTTTTTATATTAAGACTTTATTTTCTTGTTACTTGGTAACAAGAGAGGTACTTTTATCAACAGATATTAATTTAAGCTTTAGATCAAGCCATATGACATTGCCACTTTTACAAATCAACAATGTATAGACGTTAGAAATTTTACATGAGTCAGTCTACTATAATACTCACAATCTATAGGTTAGCCAACTTGAGAAAGAATAGAAAGGAAAAAAACAAGTGAAATATAAAAGATATGTTGATTTGTTCATTGGTAATCCAACACTTCCTCAATATTCCTCCACTTCCTCTCCCTCACACTTCCTACGGAGTTTGGAAAAGAAAATGGACTTTTCTAGCTGTAGTTAAGGATGATCATAGAGATTTTTCTGACTTGTACAATATAAACTGGAGCTTCTGGGAAGACATTTGTTCCCATAATAAAAGGGGTGGGTGAGGCTGGTACCACGCTGCTCCTTCTTTCTTCTTCCTAGCCTGGGTTTAATGCTATAGCTGTCCACCAGTTTGAAGGTTAAAATGCTGATCAGAAGGACAGAAAGAAGCAGGGTCCATGATCACATCATAGTCCCAGCACACCTGCCCTTCGCTTTCTACCTCCCGGCTTGTTATGTGAGAAAAACCTACCTGCATTTATTTAAGTCATGCCCAGCTGGGTCTTTGTAACGCATAGCTCAGCTTTTATTTTTCTGACTTAGCAGTAGACATGAATGTGTAGACAAGCCCATGTAGAAAATTATCAGGGTCTGGTTAGTAAGATCCTCAGTTAAAAATCCTTTTAACAAGAGTGAGAAAAGCATTTTTTTGTGGTAATCTCTATTTAAATTTGTATTAAATATGTCATATTTCTCTACCTTAGTGAATGATTTGACATTTTTTAGAAGATATTTCAACCATAATTTAGCACCACAGCCTCATCTTCCTTAAAAAGGTTACAAGCAGGTTAAACCCGATGAAACAGCTGCAGGTCACCCATTTGCGACCAGCATCAGTGACCATTTTGTGAGGTTCCATGTGACAGACAGCCCTGTCCCTGCAGGTGTGAGAACTTGCTGAAACTCGGCAGCAGCTGTGAGAATCACAGCACACACTCTGGAAGTAACCATTTTACATTGTATCTATCTACTTAATAAACTATGATTTGATACTTGCTTTGTTTCCCCTGAAGTTTCCTCTTACATATGAAGGGAAAGTGTAGCAAAACTTCCAGTTAATTATGGTTTAGAATCTCACAGTACCCAATATAGCACACAACAGCACATACATGCACATCTTAATATATTGTGGATAAAAATCTAATCACTGGATATGGGCTGGTGTGTCAAAACACTTCACACACACACATACATGTCATACATATCTTATAATGATTCTCTTTAGACAAGTTATTTTCATTTTAGGCTCCATTACAATTTCTTCAAAAAAAGTATTTGAAAACCAAAATTTCTACACATATTAGATGCCAGGAATAGTAGCATCACCACTGATAAGGCATTTGGTAGAATTTTATTGGTTATTCATTAATTTGTTACAAAAATGATCAATATTATTAAAGTTTTTCTTACAATACACTCAGTTTTGAAAGCTATCTGGAATGTCAAACATAATGCATTTTGCATTAGTTCTATATAAATTTTCATTGAATCCAAACTTTTAAATAAATCTTCCAATTTCTAATGCATCATATTATCAAAGCACAAAAAACATTATATGATTATAAGAAGAACCTCAGAACTGTCTTCAAATTTAATGGACTCCCAATGCTTTCCCCCCCTGTTTTTAAGGCATTTCACAGTATTTTATACATTATAAATGGATTCCATTCTTGGCTTAGTAATTCACCTAATGGACAATGGATACAAAAAAGCTGTAACTCCAGGGACATTAAATTGGTTCTAAACTCCGAAAATTACAGCTTTTACAAAAAGAAGAAAATACTAAAAACATGTCTAATGCAACACCGCATCTAATTTCCCACTACCTCCAGATTGTGTCTAAAAGCTCCTAAACTTCTTAATGACACAATATGTTAAAATTACGTTCCTGTATATTTAGATCTCAGAAATATCTCATCCATTTTATAACCCCAAGGAGGGCTTACCAGCAAAGGATGCGTGCCTGCTGGGGGATGGAGGAAGGAACAAGTGTGAGGTACAACATGCATCCCAGAGACGACGAATTCTCGTACTGGGGTAGGAACCAGGCACCCTTGTATGCCTGGCACCCTTTCACTCACCAAGGCAATTCTAAATCCAAATTCCCATCTTAAGTACTGATCAATGGTATTTCAGTAAAGGAATAGAAAGTGGGCAGAAGAAAATGCTTTCCTAGATGTACCTCATAATCAACTTTAAGCTTTAAGACCAACCTGTAATTTGATGATACTATCATTTAGGTCCTCAGTCACTCAAAGAACATGAGCTAATTCTCTCTGATTCTAAACAATACATCCTAGCAGTGGGGATCAAGTTATTCCATTAAAGAAAATGCTTCACATTTTGTGAATTCACATGCGACTGTAGTATGATATGACTAGTGTCTGGATGCAAAGAGCTTATGAATTCGCATAGATTTTAATACTGTTTAGCATGTTATTAGTTGGCTAAGTTCTTCCATCGGACATTCTAATTCTAAACAGAACACTCCCCCATTCCTTTTACCACTCTCTTCTGCAAATACAAGTGATCAGAATATTCTTACTGTATAATGTGTTCCTGCATTTAACCCATTTATCTTTTCTCTGCCTTATTCTGAGATTAGGAAGTTCCTCTGCCCAAGTAATTGTGTGTGTGTGTGTGTGTGTGTGTGTGTGTAAATTTCCTCCACATCTCCACAAATGGTTAGCATAATAAGTACAGTATGGAAAGATGCCTAGCTCACATCTGCTATCTTGGAGCATTCACCTTATTATTTGTGTTTGAAAAATGCACTATTTCATTTTAGTTTTCACTCACTACTTTCTAACTGTTGAAAGATCTGCAGCAAGGTTTGTACATATTTTGGAGAACTCTATATCTTTTAAACTAGCACCTTTTGACCATCTAGATAAATAAAAACTTCCCTATGTATAACATTTTCCATTACTCCTAATTTGACTTATTATAAGAGAAATTTACTTAGTCTGGGTCTTTTGGTGCAAGGAACACTTCATCTTCGTTGTCATATGTTCACAGTTTTCTAGTTTTTCTAAAGCTATAAATAGAAATTTGCCAAGCTTGAATTTTTAATTTACACCTAATTCCTTCCACTAAAGCCTGCTCGGCACCCTCCAATTCTCAAGGAGAGCACTTGATTTCAATGAGAAATTACATATTTTGTTACAGTCTCAGTTATTCTGTTCCTCCCTTGATTTGGTCTGAGAGATCTGCCACAGATAAATTCTTCCATCTTGTTCCTTAAAATTTCTTGGCTATCTTTTATCGTCAGCCACAGACACTACACCTTTATACTCACATTATGTGAGTTAACTGTGGTAAATAAACATTTGCCACCATTTTCACAGAAAACCATTTGTGTGAAAATAGGTCTTAGTTTCTCCGCTTCTCTCTGGCCCCTTTGTCCCCAACCATTATCACCTACTGTCTTAAGTTCCCCTGGATTCTGTTGAACCTAAACATTTGAAATCATTCCACTGTCTTCACCATCGTCCAACAATATCACAAAAATCCTGTGAATCAGATTCCCTAAATATCTCTAGAATCTGTTCCCTTTGCCCTCTTTCTTATGCCGTTACACACCTATAATGATAACTAATATATATAGCAAAGTCATAATGTATTAATGCTGTTTTATTTTATCATATTATTTTATTTTATTGAATCAAATAATTCTATCCTTATAAGAATTCTGTAAAGTAACTACTGTTACTCTGCTACTCTACAGATGAGGAAATTAAGGAACATATCAGTTTGCAATTGTTTGTGGTCCCAAAATCAGTGTTTGAACCTAGGTGGCCTGATTCCAGAGCCTGTGCAACATGGCTTCATTCTTGCTTGGCCTATTGAAAGATTCTCCAATGTGCTCTTCCAAACCACAATTTCACCCTCAAATCTTTAATTCTTCCCAAAGGCACTAAACCAACTTTCTGCAACATAATTTTGAACAAAGCCTCCCTCTGTTTAAAACACTTCAGCAGCTTCCCACTGTCTGTAGGGCAATGCTCAATCTTTCCAGTGAGCATATAAGGCCATCTGCAGTCTTACCTGACTTTCCCCACCCACCCTGTTTAACCCTTTCTACTCCACATCAATGCTCCAGTTACTGAAAGTGCCACCCCTCCTGAAGCATACCCTTCTGTGTCTTTCCCCCTAGTCACCCTCTGCTTACTGTGTTTTTTTGCTGAATTAACCACCTACCTCCCTCCTGTTCACAATGCTACATTCCTTGTACATGCCTAATCATAAATGTCACCTCTTCTATGAGACTTCCTGAAATGGCTTGTCAAAGGTCATCTTTCCCTTCCCTGAGGTGTCTGAGAACTTTCTTCTTCACTCTATTGGAGCAATTATTTACGACATCTTTCCCTTGCTTATGAACATGTCAAGGAACAGAATCACATTTTTGAGATCTTTTTTGTGTCTCTAGTGCCTGCTATACAATGTGGGAACCCAAACAATATTTGTCAAATAATGCTCTCATCCTTCCCCCCATCTCTTACCTTTTTAATTACATTATTTTACTTCTTAAATAAAAATCATATGCTTGAATATATTACCCAGAGAATTTTAATTCTCAGAGAATTTAAACCCCGAGGGATGCTAGTTGATACATTTTTCCCTTAGGTCCTTCAGAGCTCCTGTCACTGAATGTCCTGACAATCCTCCAGTTAGCCTCCCTGTAGTATAACTGCTCCCAAAGAATGTTCCAGGGCCAACTGGGGCGCTTGAGACACAGAGGTCTGTGAGGCCAAAATTATTTTCATGGTAAAACTACGAATGTGTTTGCCTTCTCTCTCTGTATCTGTCAGAAGTGCCCAGTGGAGTTTTCTAGAGGTTCCCTGACGTGTGATATTATCAATCCACAGCTAATGGAGTATGTGCTTGTGTGTTAAACATTTCTCAGTGTTCATATCTAACTCAGTTAATATTGATAGATAGGCTCCCACAGAAAGGTTCTTCAATACTTTTTGAGACTACAAAAAGGTCCTAAAACCAAAAAGTCTGAAAACCACGATTCTGGCAGTGTGCTGGTGAGGGTGGCATATAGAACAGAACCAAGATTCTGAAGGTTGCACGTCCACTTTCATTGTAGGTTTTCATCTGTTTGGCATTTTAAAGTCCATTTTTATTAGACTTGAAGCAACAGTGATTGTGATGTGTTGTGCTGTTTCTTTTCTAGTACATTAATTCCTAAGCTAGTTTTTGAAACATGTAATATCTGTTTCTTCATGTAACAGAGACAACTTTGTAGTTCCCGAAGTTTTCTTTCATTTAGTCTAAAGGCACAACCCTTTTTCAAGGTTGTACTCATTTCACCAGCTCCCTCACATTCTGCAAGTACGCACGTGTTAAAGCGAATTATCTTGTCCTTGTGTCTTACGTTTTCTGAAATGTGGTAACAGAGATGAATATGTCTTTAAAAAGCTTTCTAGGATGAACCTTTATCCTTTCTTTCTAATAATCCAGATTTAAAATTTATGATTTTTCTTATGTAATTTCTTTTTTTTTTCCACTAAGGCTTTACACAGGAAGAAGTGCTAAGAAAGATTTCTACTTATTTCTGCTTTCTAAAAATATCATGCATATATTCATCTTGGCTAATCTTTCCGTATGTGGTTTCAAATAGATTACTTTATAACATTTTGACTGAAATAAAAATCCTTTATGAATTTTCACTAATATTAAACTCATATGGAGTGTAGAATACTTACAAAGGAGTATTTGTTTCCTTTCAAAGTGGTGCATTATAAAACTCAACCTACATCAAAAGAATCACCTTTTGATAGAATTCAACAAAAATAATGAATAATTAGGAAACTTAAATGTTTCACATCTTCTGGGATTTGAGGAAGCCATCAAAAAACTGTCTATTTGTTCTAGCACAAAGAAATAAAATTAATTTCCTCCCACACTAACATCCTCATGGAAATATCTAACTTTCTAAGATGAAGCTAGACAGGGTAGAAAAACAATTTTTTACATCTGATCATACGGCTACCTTGAAATAAGTCTTGTCGAGTCTGAACCTTCCAGGATTACACCTAATTCTCAAGTTCATTGCCATGATACACTCTTTCACACATAGCTGCCCTTTAGGGCTCTGCCCAACCCCATATAGATACCCTGTTGTTTCTCACATTTTCTTGTAATTTGAAGAGATAAATGGTGCCAGCTGGCTTCTGTTTAACTCAAGGCAGGATGATATTCAGCTCTTCAAGAACTTGGTACACACCTCAGAAAACTTGCCAAGAGAAAGAAATGAGGAGTGATGGGTGTGTGCATTCAATTGGGGAGGGATGAAGTACAAAGAAATACCTGGATCAGGTTGCCATAGTAACAATATTCTTTGGGGATTTAATAGCCAGGTTATCAATAATATTTGTAAATCACAAGTGTATTGAGAGAAGTGAGTTTAAATAATCAAATGTATGAAAACAATTATCTAACATATCTGGGACACGCATTTTCTCAGTTGGAAGATCAATAGAGGAAAGAAGGTGTTAGGGTCGTATAATTACAGCAAATTGCTTTTTCCTTACAGAAAAATCTATTTTGAAACAAATAAGAATATCTGTAATTAAATATGAATAAATAGTAACTGATACTTCTTGAGTGCTTAACATGTACCAAGCACTCTTGTGATGGTTCATGTGGAATAATTAATTTAAATTTCACAAACATCTGAATGCTGTAACAATAATTATCCCCATTTCAGAAATGAAATGAAGACATTGAGAAAAAGACAGTTTTAGTCTTTTTCCAGAAAGCACAGAGAACAAGCAGCAGTTCTGGGATTTGAACCCAGGGAGTTCTGCTCCAGAGATCATACTCTTCCTCACTTCCTATTGTCTCAAGACCACGTGCAATGCCAAACTGAAACTTCTCTTGCAGCTCTCTCATGGTGTGCTTTATAGTTTATAATTTCGTATGTTTGAATGCTAATCACCTTTTGACAGAATTCAACAACTGCTAATAACTTTTGAGTACTCTATTGTTCTCAGTTTTATTACTCAGATCGTCTTCCTTCCTGTGTTGAACAAATCAAGAGAATAAGCTCATAACAAATTTCATAGAAAACTCAAAAAGTGACATAGATAATTGTGGCTAGAAATCCATTTTTATAGTGATCAGATCACAGTTTAGCAGTCCACACTATAAAACAAGTGCTCCATTTTATACTCATTCGCATGTGCTTTCCAAATCAATTTTCCATTGTATACTCATTTGCTTGTGCTTTTCAAATCAACTTCACAGTTATCTTTACATTTAAAATGTAAAGATAATTTAAAAAATTCTAATTATAAAATATGTTGCGTGTTCATTATAAAACTTGTAGAAAATACTGACATGGAAGGGCGAGATCCTGTTCTTAAAAATCAGCCTCTACTACCATTTTCTGTCTCCACAAGGAAACAACTAAGAAACAACTTCGGGCCTCTTCTATCCTAAGAACCAGGATAGATTGGCAGCAGAGTGAGAAGGGAGCTCTGTTATTGGAAGCAGGGTCTGAGAAGACAGGGAGACCTCTTAGCCCAATCCACCAGTTACATAATGTCTGGGGGGTGCTGATACACCAAATCTTGGGGTGGGGGCAGGTGGAATGTCACTGCTAACTGGAGTGTGTGCGCAGTCCCAGAGTGTAACTACCTACTCCCACCATGGCCAATTTCGAGCCATCACCATGTCACTGAATGCAGAGTCAGGCTAGAGACACGCATCAGCCCTTGAAAATCAGCAGAAGCCAGACGCAGGACCATGATGACAGTGTCTTTTAAGATTTTAACTCTAACCATCTAGGTAGGACTCTGTTAGCCAACACATTCTAGCTCACAACTCCCGAATAAAATTATTTTCCTTCTCTCCTTTCCAGGCCCATTTCACTGGCCTCCAAAACGGTACACTGGCATCAACCTGGTTTTCATTCTATTGGTCCTTCACAAGGCACCCAGGGTGATCTCTTACAGGTACAAATCTACACACTCCAACTTTCCTGCTTAAAAAATGCAATGGCTTCCATGGTAGGCTGAATAATGGCCCTCAGTTACGCCCTTGTCCTAATTACTAGAGGCTGTGGATGTTGCCTTATAGGGCAAAAAGGACTTTGCTAATGTGATTAAGTAAGGATCCTGAGATGGGTAGATTATACTCCATGATCTGGGTAGGTCTGATGTGATCACAAAGGCTCTTACAACAGAGATGCAGAGGAGTTCAGGGTCAGGGCAGAAGTGAATGTGATGACAGAAGCAGAGACTGAAGTAATGCACTTTGAAGATGGAGGAAGAGACACAAGCCAAGGAAAAGAGGTGACTGACCACTGGAACCTGAAAATGTAAGAAAACAGTCTCTCCCTCAAAGACCCCAGGAAGAACAGACCTGCCTACAGCTTGACTGTAGCCCAGTGAAAGGGAGTTTTGATTTCTGACCTCCAGAACCATAAGATAATACATTTGCATTGCTTTAAACAGTTATGTTTGTGGTCCTTTATTGCAACAGCAATGGAAACTACTAGAGTGCTCCTTCCTGTGAAATAAAGACAAAATTCCTTCCAATAGCCTATGTCTCTCTTATACAGTCTTGCTTCTACCTGCTCTCGCAGGTCAACTCATATCACACAGTCTCTTGTTCCCGCTGCCGCAGTTCCCACTGTGTTTTCCTTTCAGTCCACTCTATTTGTAATGTCTTGGCTGTCACAGGGCCTTTTCTGAAGCTGTTACATTTGCCTTGAATGCTCATTCCTTTGAATATTTTTTAGTTAATTCCTAATCCAAGTCAATTCAAGAATCTCTCCTTGGCCCCTCACACACACACACACACAGAGAATAATATCTCTCTCCTACACTGTACTCATAGCAATTAGAGTTTTTAATGTGTTTGGCCTTGGCTGACATGGCTCAGTTGGTTAAAATATTGTCTCAGTTTCAACTCCTAGTCAGGGCACATGTCTGGGTTCAGTCCCTAGCTGGGGCACATGCAGAAGGCAACAGATCAATGTTTCGCTCTCACATAGATGTTTTTCTCCCTCTCTCTCTCCCTCTATTCCCCTCTATCTAAAAATCAGTAAGAATGTCCTAAAGTGAGGGTAAATTTTTTTTTAAGAATTTTACATGTGTTTGTATAATTTTTTGTTCATTGGTTTCTCCTGCACTATGTAGGGCCCATGTTAGTTCCCACTAACCTTTGCATCATAGAGGCCTGACACATAATAAGCACTTAATAAATATTTGTTATTTGACCGAGTACTTCCTGGCTCATTCCTCTCTTAACTATTGTAACCAATGCACTCGGCTTTTCTATTGTGCATCCAACCACCATTTACCTAAAGTCAACTTTACACAAAATCTTGATCTCATATAGTCATGCAATTTTTCTAATAATAAAAATATGAGACGAGGCCCTGGTCAGGTAGCTTAGTTGGTTAGAGTATTGTCCTGATACAAAGGTCCAAGGTCCCAGGTTTGATGCCCAATCAGGGCACTGGGGGTGCCCTGGGAATGAGAAGCAATCAATCAACACATGCATAAATGGGACAACAAATCAATGTTTCTCTCTTTAAAACAAATCAATAAAATTTTTAAAAATAATGAAAAGATAGTAATAACACATCACTGCTCCTGAGAATTCACTATGTGTCAAGCATTGTAATAAATGCCTTAAATACACAAGCTCATCTTCCTCCTGCAAGTATGATTTTATTAAGATTAGCATTTTTGGATCAGGAAAAAATAGACCTTAGAGTATTTATGTAACTTTCAATGTATCATATGGCTAGAACTAGATTTATAAGTAGACCTGGCTGACTAAACCTTCATTTCTTAGCACAATATTATCATTTGTCCTTTCCAGGCCCCATACATGTTTACAGGAATTATTTACATATTTATGCTTATTGATTAATGTTTTCTATTTTAATCCATTCTAATGTTCTCTGTTTCTCCTTACCTCTCACTCTTCCTTCTCCCTTTACACAACATTCTGTTTTTAAGAACAATCCTTATTGCTGGATTCTGTACAGCTCATTGATTCGATAGCCACATTCTACTCAATAATACGTATTTATCGTAATCTTTCCGTGCCAGAGGGGGCCAATTCTCATCCAATAACCATTCTTTCACCTTCCTTTAGTAGTAGTGGACAGTTGAGAACATGGCTATCCAGTCAGAAACCACATTTCCCGCAGTTGCTTGAAGCTAGATGTGGCTATCGGCTTATATTCTGAATAATGATACATGAGTGTCAGTAACTGGTCAGACTTCTCGGTCATGCTCCTAAATAGAAGTTCAGGAGCACGACCCTCCACTTTTCTTTCCCTCTCTTCCCACTGTTTGAACCATCACCTTAGACCACAAGGTTAAAAAGAGGGGCTGGAATGGCAGAGAATCAGAACAGAAGGCATGTTTCATAAAGCTGTCATTATTAGCTTTGGACTACTGAAAGTTAGATGTGTATTATATAATGATATACACATTCTGTCTTGTTTAAGCCTCTGTTATTTTTGCTCTTCTAGCACAGATGTACTGATACTTACACCGACACATTTGTCCATTTTTCTGGTGGCAGACATTGAGTTTTTTTTGAACTCCCCACCACCACAATAACCATGCTGTGTAACATATTCACACATTCCCCTTATGAATCTATATGAGATTTTATCTAAGCTGTGTATGCAAGAGTAGGAGTCATGGCTTTTAAGAATATGTAATTCAACTACAAACAACTAGGTTGTTTTGCAGAAAGATGTTTTGTTCTTACACATTAGTCTCTGTTTCCTCTCTATGAATTTCCTTAACTCAACTCTTTTCTTTCAATGTGCAACTATAGTAATCCTAACCCCTGCTTGGTTTAAGTGCAAGATCTCCTAAGAGAAAACAAAAAAGGACAAAGTTTGTGGGAACACATGGAGAAGTGATAACTTTCCAAACTCATTTGGTCAGTATGGAAATGTTCTCCAGTGGCCTGAACTTCATGTTTACATCTTATAAGATTATAATATAATATAAATATGTTATGTATTATCCAAACAGATTAATTTTATAATCCTTTGTAATTTTATAACCTGACTTTGAGAAACCAATATCTCTTTGGCTGCCTTGGGTTGCGAAAAACTACACCCAGCCACTCCACACCCATTTGGATGGCTACTACAAAACAAAACAAAACAAAAAAACAAGTGTTGGCAAGGATGTGGAGAAATGGGAACCCTTGTGCACTGTTGGGGGGAATGTAAAATGGTACAGGTGCTGTAGAATGGTGATCCCTCAGAAAATTAAAAATAAAATCACCATATGACCCAGCAATTTCACTTATGGGACTCATGGCTGTGTGTGTGTGTATATATATATATATATATATATATAGCCAAAAGTCAGATACTAATCTACCCAATTCTTACATCTCAAACCTACCTGCGTTTAGGTGTGGCGGATCCTGGCTGGCAGGATCCATGTATGTTGTGGCTGCTCGAGAACAAATACACATGGACAATAGAAGTCCTGTGGAGAAAGAGGGATGGCATGGCCATTCTCAGAGAGAGAGGGCGCGAGAGGGCCAGAGAGCTCAGTCCCTGCCTGGACAAGCTTTTATTGCTTCTTCGAGTACATTACATGGAGGATGATCCTCATTTACTATGCACAGATTCACTGCAGGGGACTGCCTTTTACAGATAACAAAGGAAAGAATGCTGCTAATTACTTCAAAGAGAAGGATGTTGCAGACCAAGGGGAAAAGTGGTTGATCTGGTCACACTCCATACTTGGGAGGTTTAGCTCAGATTTTAGGAAGATACAGTAAGCCCTTCTGCCTCAATTTGGGGTGAGGGAGTTTTAGCAAAAGCAAGTCTCATATCAGTCTAGGTATAATGCAAGCATGATTCCCCATGGGAAAACCACTTCATGGGCTTGGTCCTGTGTGCCACATACACCCCACTGGTTTTCCACATGAGGGCCAAGCTACATTTCCACAGCATGTGAAACAGATTCTCACATTTAGGAAAGAAAACAGAATTTCTGGCAAATTTTCATTGGGAAGCTAAATAATGTACACTTAACCCCATCAGAGGATGTTTCCTCTGCTTGAGGGGCTCAGCATCTCCAAGTTATCATCGGAGGTACTAATGCTAGAAACTAGGGACAGTAGGATAAACTCCCTGTTAATCTGATCGTGAGGCAGGCCTCATGCTTGCAGTGCTAAACACACAGAGGTCCAGGTACAAGTGGGCTCCAATCACTGGACAATGTGCTAGCTGCGTCTGAGTCTTGCTGGAAGGAGATAGTCATGCTGGGAGAGATTTTCATGTTATTAGAGGTCTAGGTTACAACTCAGATACAGGTAACCAAGCAGATCTGTTTACAACTGTGTGATAGCCTCCAACACTTTGGTCTAATGCCCAAAGACTATTTTTTTCTAAGCAATGAATAGGATTTGTATCTGCCATGGAGTTTCATATATCGGTACTCCCCCAAGGCCTTTAAGTGGTTATGAAAAGCTTCTGTAGAAAACCTCCTGTAATAAAAGTTGTGAAAAGTGGTGATTTTAAAATGGAAGGGGAGCAATCTCTGTTCCTCCCCTGAAAGAACACTCACCTCCTTTGAGGCCCAGTGCAAGGCCCATGTAATATGCAGTTATCTTCCATTTTGAGGCAACTTTCTTCCTCTTCACTCCAAATCCTTTCATCACTATTTTCATGGAATGAATAAACACTGTTTTCTCATTAAACCCTTTTTATACCCAGCTTCTATATACCTTCTTGGCCTTGTCTCTCACCAACCCTGCAAGTGACCATTCCTCTCCCCACTCCTCCAGCAATTCTTTCTTGAGAGCTGTCTAAACATCCCATGGTGTGATCCTTCCTTTTGTACCTTTACACACAATGCCCTCTCTTCCTGGAATGTTCTTCCCACCACTCTCTCCATCCTTAATGCTAAGCTCCTTCTTATTTAGCACCTGGACTCAGGAGAAGGGCCAGTTAGGGAAAACCTCCCAAACTCCTCCCTGAGTTCTCCTCCCTAGTGTTCGAATCTCTCACTTTCCAGACCATGTATTAAATCTGTCTTAGAAAAACAGGATGGGTTCTGCTTTAAGCAGAATGTGCCTTCTTTGTAATTGTTTAATGCAATTTTGAAAACCAAAGAAAAGTTTGCAGGTAGATGAATAATAGTTCTAACACACAGTCTAAACTCCCAGACAACTCCCTGGTTTTCTATTGGCTCCTAAATAAATATATCATCAAGGCTGATATTCAACAGGTATGTGCTGATATTGTGCTACTCAATACCAGTTGGTAAACAGCTGCTCTCCTGACCCTGAATGCCAGTTCTCACTGTTGTCTCGGCATCTCACTTTGGATAATTTCAAGAACCCTCCTGCAGTTCAAGGGGTAAAGCCTGGCCCCGAAAGGGGCCTCTGGAACCCAGCCTCAGAGCTCCTGCAGCTGTCTATTCCAATTGGTTAGTGCCACATTCCTTGTTAACGTGTTTTAGATATCACATCTGCAGATCACAAAATTTGTCCGGGCTTTGAGGGAGCAATTGCAGGAATTCTCTGTTGACAGGTACAATAACAATGCACCATGAGATAAACTGAAAATCAAATTTGCACTCAGAAAAGTATTTGATATAGACTAATGTCATAAGCCAAAGAGACTCAAGAGTCTTGTTCCAACTACCAAGGAAATGCAGCTAGGACTGAGAAAATGAATGCCTTAAATTCGATGCCTTAAATGGTTTAATTGAAATTATCAAATAGGATAAATACCTTCCATCAGCAGAAACTTTTATTTACTGCAGCAGTTTACATGTGTAGGTGTTAAAGCACATTGTGGTTTAGCATTTAATAACTTGTCAAATACATAGTGAGCTTTGGTGAGTTTCTATGCATCTGGCATATGTAGGAGATAATAATTACAGAGAACTTACAACCGAGGCAGTCCTGTCATGGGACTTGCTGGCATAATTAAGGATAGTGATGAAAAATAGAAGGTGTGGAGGCAAGATGAGATACATAGATATTGAAAAAATGACTTTATAATAGTGCTTCTGACTATTGGAAGTATTCAATAATGTTGTTTCCAATGGTTGTATTATTTTTGAGAAACAAAAATAAATATGTAACACACATACTAGAAATGAATAAAGTGCAACTATAATATATGGACACAGAGAAGTAAGTTGATAAACAAATGTTATAGGGCCCGCGTTCATTTAAATGGATTCTACACTGATGCTAGTAGGAGGCAATTAAGACAGTGAAAGGATTCTTATCTCAGAAGACCATTTCTTAAGAGTGAGGCCTCAGGAAAAAGATGTAGATGGACTACTGAGGAGAAGGTGGGACTTTTGGAGCCCACATGCACATGTTGATCCCATGAAGGGATATTGAGATTCTGCTATGTGCTTGGTGCTCTGTTTAGCTGTGGGGGGACACCGACATGCATACAACATGATCCTGTCCCTAAATAATCCACAATCAGCACAGCAGACAAACACAGATCCTTACGATCTGGCCTCAACTGTAATGAATGAGGCAACAGAGAGGTATGAAGACACACGGGAGTGAGTAAATAATTCTGCCTGAGAAACACTAAGCAAAGAGGACATTTTGAATAGAGACAGGGATGCATGAGATGGGAGCCGTACTAAACAGAAAAGAAATATGTGATTCAGAGATGTAAAGTTATTTACTTAGAGTGATGTTGAAATAACCAACCCCATGTAAAATCTACAAACACTAGGAAAACTTAAAGAAAGCTCCTCCCCTGCCCCCCCAACATGAGAAACAAATCTAGGTGATTTTCAGAGTATTTCTATGATATTTTAGAATAAAGTACCATCAAGAGCCCAAGCTGTCCTGTTAGTTATAGTCCCCATTGCAGCAGCAGTGAATGGTGTGCCCATGTTCAGAGCGTCCCCTGACTTCAGAAGTGCACAGTGGGCACTGGTGTGTCCGGCCCTGGGGCCTCAGCCTGAGTGGAATAAGGAGAGAAAGGGTGGGACAGCGTCTTTGCAAGGGAGAAATCCGAATGAAAGGAGGAGATCGGGAGATGAGAGGCAGCTGGGCTCTGGCACCACAGAAAATGTAGACTAAACTGTTTAGTACAGTAGACACTGACTACCTGTGGGCACTTAAAGTTTAAATTTAAATCAATTAAAGCTGAGTGAAATTCAAAAATTGGTTCCTCGGTCCTGAGAAACTCTCATTATATTATAAAAGAATTTGAGGGCTATAACACATTATAAATAACATAACCCTATGTAAAATTATGGTTTTTACTTTTGATATTTTAGTTACTTTAGTTAAAATGTTTTCTAATCATATCTCTCTTAGCAGATAGTAAAGCATTTAAACATAGAAATTCAAAAACAGCTCCTCATTTCTAACAAAGCCAGGTCAATAATTTTCAGGATATTTATTAAAATTGCTTAGTGTTGCCCTGGCTGGTGTGGCTCAGTGGATTAAGTGCCAGCCTGGGAACCAAAGGGTCATTGGTTCCATTCCCAGTCAGGGCACATGCCTGGGTTGCAGGCCAGGTCCCCAGATGGGGGTGCACGAGAGGCAACCACACACTGATGTTTCTCTCCCTTTCTTCCTTCCTTCTCCTCTAAAAATAAATAAATAAAGTCTTTAAAAAATGAATGAAACAAAATCACTCAATGTTAAGTTTAAATTTAGTAGTCAAACATATCAGGGCACAGCAGATTCAGTACCTAAGGAGCAGCACTGAGATGGAGATTAGCATGCAGGTATTTATGAGGAATTTCCAGTAGAAGGAAGGAGAGGAAGCAAGATTGGACAGAGAGTGAAGCTGAGCAGCATTGCCATCCCAGCTGAGTTGTTAGAAAACCCAGAGAGCTGGAATAATTCTTTAGAGTTAAGGTTAGGGGTCTCAATGTCCCTGTGTTGTTTGGTGTTTGGCAGTAGACTCTCTTGCTGAGGTGTGACCTTAGATGAAGTAGTTTGCCACCAAGGCAATGCCCAAGGAAGGCTGGCAGCCAAGGGCTAGCTTCTGGCCAGGCTCCCAACTGCTGAAAGAATAGTGCTTTATCTCTGGGCAGTCTGGGTGATGTACTGCAACATGCTCTCCAAGGAAGAAAAAGAGTGAGAGAAATGCAAAACAGAAGAAAGAGAAACTGAATTTGGCGATGCAGAACAACATTAGTTGATCTGCTAATACTGGCCGTTTTCACACTGAGCTAAGAAAACTGACTGAATCTTTTTGTTTGAGCATCACCATCACGTGACAAAACAGAAGGGCATGGACCAACTGTGCTGTCCACTGTTTTCTACAGCTAGACACCACCAACAACGTTTTTTTGCATAGGACCTCCTTACATGATAAGCAACGTTGTCAGCAATGCCTTTTTAGAATAGGACTGAATGCAGACTCTAGAGGTATTTCAGAACTTTCCAATGCCCTACTGATCCACCTAGAGGTCATTTTATATTTGCAAACATACAGGAAATTGTTTCATTTCTCCATTTAAACAACAAAGGAAGGAGAGAGGGGAAAGAAGGACAAAGGAAGGACAGAGAGAGAAAATAAGGGAAGACAAGCCACACAGTTTAAGATACAGATACTACAGATCAGCATCAGTACAACCCTCTCCCATCCCACTTTCCCACTCTCCCCACTATTGTCCCCCCGTTCCCCTCACCACCTCTGCCCCTACAGACACCAACTTGTATTTTTACAACACAGTTTTACAGCTTCTGACACAGATCAACTGTACGCTTTTGCTTTTAGGTCATTTAAAATCCTTAGATTCTTTCCCCCCATTTTCTGATGGCATTGAAGTAATAGATTGAACAGTAAGATGAATAAAAATGTCACAACATTTTCTGAGTTAAAAATTTCAGATTTTTCCATATTGTATTAATAGATGACTCAAAGTACCACTTTAAAATTTGCCTAGCATTTTTTATAAAAGTGAATGATTCTTTTTAAAATTTTGATAAATGAAAAAGATAAAACAATTCTCAACTGTTATTCTCAACTACTCTTTCTATCACCTAAAGATGGGTTGCTTAAAATATAGCCATAGACTTTGAAATATTTATATTTAATTCAGGAACTTACCTGATACATACAATGTTGAATACATTTTTTTTCAAAGAATCATTGTTGGTTATTTTACTTTTAACCAAGCCCATATACTTTAGATTTTCTTATTAAAGATGCATTTGCTTCCATATAGATAAATATGGTCGGTCTCTTATCTCACCCATATTGTCAATGACAACAGGGAGCAGGCAAGAAATTGTCACCACCACACGTAAGCGATTCTGCTCCATTTTGACTTTGAATGTACTGTTGGACTGTTTACTGTAAGCCTAAGACTTGGTATTTTTTTTCAGACTCAGGCAATTTCTTATGAGAACTTTATTCTGGTTAGAAACAAACATGAAACCTGCCCTTGTTACTTAATTCTATTATTTACTGCATAGCTCAAAACCTTGTGTAACCTTGAATCACTTGCATTTTTATTTTTTAACTTCTAAAGCAATCCAAGTTAGGAATACTTTGGAACAAGTATGAAAAGCCTGATGGTTGTGCTGCAAAATCACTGTATGGAAAGTGCCTTAACCGAGGCAGCAGAGAGAGGAAAGATGAGCACGGATGGTTTTCAAAATTGGGGGGAAGCCAACTAAATGAACACAGTGACATCTGCCTTTTTAAATGTTTGGATTAGGAGAACATCTTAAGAAATGTAGTTTTACTCTTCATGAATTTTAGGTTTTTTGCAGAAGTTCTGAACAAGGCCATGTTATGGACTGAATATTTGAGTCCCCCCAAAGTACATGTATGATGAAGCTCTAACCTCTAATGGATCCTTGTAATGGGATTACTGTCCTCATAAAGAGACCACAGCTCTCTTCTACTCCCCCAACCACCACCACCACCACATGAGGACACGACAAAAAGGCAACTGCCTGTCTGCAAGCCAGGAAGATGGCCCTCACCAGAACCCAATTATGATGGCACCCTGACCTTGGACTGACTTCTCACCTCCAGAATGGTAAGAAATAACTTTTTGTTGTTTAAGCCAAGCAGTCTATGGCATTTTGATAGCAGCCAGAGTTGACTAAGACAGGCACCACTTGCCAAGAATAAAACTTCATTACTTTAGCATATAATAAAAGTCTTTAATGATGAGCATAGAGTGACACCTTTAGGGATATCAAATCTTTTTCCTCTCCCATTTTCTTTCCTGCAGGTTCTCATTGGCATGATTCCTCACCAACAAGAATGCTGCATTCACCTCCTAGGACCTAATCCTATCCACCATTAAAGTCCAACTAAAGTGTCTCCTTCCCTAAAGAGCCTTTCCTATGTCCCTTTGCAAACTTTCTTGCTCCTTATCTGTTTCTCTTAGTGCTTCAAAATACATTTATTACGTGACAGCCAGAGTGTGGTGGGTATCTGTTAGATGACCCCATGGTCTTGGCTCCTAGTACTCATGCCCTCCGTAATCCCCTGCCCTTCACTGAATATTGTACTTTGTAACTTGCTTCTCACCAATGAGGGGGGTGTCTTTCCTGAGATTAGATTTTTAAAAGAATATGGCTCTCATCTTGTTCACTTTCCCTGATTCTCTGGCTTGCTTGCTCTGAGGGGAGCCAGCTGCCGTGTTGGGAGCTTCTGGCACAGGCACTATGAGCCAAGGAACTCACTCCAATAACTTGTGAGGAACTGATTCCTACCAATAGCAACATACGCTGCATCTAGATCATGGCCTTACAAAAATTGTGAGATAATAAATATTTGTCTTTTAAGCTATTAGGTTTGGGGGTAATTTGTAATGTAGCAACAGATAACTAAAACATAGACCTAAGCATACTAATATGATATTATCCTATCTCTTTAGTATTATTATTTTTATTCAGGTCTTTTGCTTGCTACTGGGTGGTAGGGCATATTGAAAAGAGGATACTTCTTTAATAACATAAAAAGGACAAGCACGAGAGTGCTCACCACACTCACAAAATGCCCTCCTTCACCCAGCCTCCCAAAGCAAACTCTGCAGTTGCCAGCTCAATTTCTCTGCTTTCACATCTCACCTGCTTTTCCCTACCTCCACCACCCAAAGAGTGTGTGTGTTACCAGAGGGGTCAGAGATTTTGTAATTCTGTATTAGGAAAGGGCATAGAGGGAGTGACCTGTGAGGCCAGAGGTGACAGGAAAAGATTTAGTTAAAAATGTTAAGAACTAGAAGGAAGAAGGAGCAGGAAATGTTGTAAGTAAGCAAATAACTGAGGATGGAGAGGGAGAAATTTGTTGGTGTTTGACAAGTGAAATGCCCAGAAAGATGCATTTGAATAAAACAAAACTGCTATAATAAAACAGCAACAGCAACAACAACCTGTTTAGATTGTTATCCAACAACCCAAACAGTAGACATTGCTCAACATCCTTGCTCAGTCACTCATTCCGTTCACAGGCATTTATTCAACACACTCTGCCTTCATAGAGCTTATATTCTTATGGGTGATTCTGAAAACAAATCAATAAAATATTAATTTATTAAACAAATCAATAAAATATTCATTGATTATATAATCATATAGATATATCTAATTGTTTTTTTCAATTTCTTACTTCAACCAACACAGCACTTTTACAAAACAGAATATAACACTTTAAGACAAATGAATGAATGAATAGATGAGAACCTACATTTGCAAGTTTTAAAACTGTTTATTATTATGTCAGAGAAAGTCTCAGGCTATATGTATTAGTCTGCTAGGGTTACCATAACAAAGTACCACAGACTAAGTAGATCAAACAAACGAAATGTACTGTCTCATAGTTCTAGAGGCTAGAAGTCAGAGACTGAGGTGTTGGTGAAATTGTTTTTCTGAGATGTCTCTCCTTGGTTTATAGATGGTCATCTTCTTCCCATGTTTTCCCATGGATGCCCTTCTGTGCATGTCTGTGTCCTAATTTCCTCTTTGTTTAAAGACATCAGTCACATTGAATAAAGGCCCAATCTAATTACCTCATTTTAGCTTCATTATCTTTTTAAAGATTCTATCTCCAAATACTGTGACATTTTGAGGCACAGGTGTTCAGAGTACAACATAGGAATTGGGGAGGAACAGTTCTGCCTATAATACTCTCTATGATTAATATTATAATAAAATGCCTTTTTCACCTAGAAGTTCACATTTTTTCTGATTAAAAAAAAATTAAACCATTTTCATGGTCCCTAAAACTACTCTGGGCCCTTGGCACTATGCCTACTGCTGATAAGTTTATCCTGAATACACAAAGAAATGACACTTCATTTGAATTCTGGAGGATGAATAGTTGTCTAGAGTAGTTCTTCTCAACTTTACAGGACACATAACTCATCTGGAGTCTTACTGAACTGCAGGTTGAGATTCGGTAATGTCTATGCTGGAGTGTAAGATTTTGAATATCTAGAAGTTCCAAGGTGGTTCTACTGGTATAGGAACCAAACTATACACAGAAAGAATCCAGAGCTGTGTTGCCTAGTAGCCACTAGCCATGTGAGGTTATTTAAATATTAACTTAAAGGCATCAAAATGAAGTAAAGTTTAAAATTCTTTTCTTCAGTTGCCCTGACAACATTTCCAGGGCTCAACAAGCATCTGTAGCTACTGGCTATCTTATTAGACTGCAGGTTTAGAACAGTTCTATAATTGCACAAAGTTCTACTGGACAGAAATGATCTGGAGGAAAACAGGAGGGAAGAAATAGGATTTGGGTATAGAAGTAATGGAAAGGCCAGAAAGATGAGCCACACAATAGAAAGCCAACTATGAGAGTGTGTTTTTGTGAAGTAAAGCAACATCATAAGCTTAAATAGGGTAAAGTTATCTCAATTCAATCTATTTCTTTACTCCTAGCTTAATAATTATCACAGATGTATTTGTTGTTAATGGTGAGAGAAATTCAGTTGTAGAATTAAGTTACCTGAATATGTACTCTCAGATGCTCCTAGATGGAAGTTTAATCAGATTAAACCATTAGACTTCAGTTTCTGTTGAAGGTGATATGAATTCAGAGTAGGGAGACATGAAACCAAAGACAATTCGTGTGTGTGTGTGAATGCATGTGTGTGTTTAAGACTGATGGCTTTGTACTTTTAACTCTGTTTTAGAAAAGCTGAATGTCCGTTCTGAGGGAGGTGAAACGAGTGGTCCCTGTCAGCAAACCTTGTGCCTTCTCTTGCATGTTTCCCACATTTGTCCCACAGATGTGCTATGCTGATAAAGTATTTTTCACTTGGTGTGAGTCATTCATATAATTGCAAGCTCTCATCTTTTTCAAGTTCATAAAGGGAATCAGAACCTAAGAAAAAAAGCACATTTAGTATAGTCCACATGACAGAACATATCCAGAGCATCCATTCTCCTGATGGCTCACACACTAGGTTTTCATCACAAGTCAGGACATAACTATGCAGAAATTGCATTTCATAACTCCTGGGAACCACATCGCACAACAAAACTAATCCTTAATGGTGGCTAGGACCGCAGATTAAGTTGGACATCTCCCTACGATGCAGATTGTCTTCGTGTTAAACATCCCCCAATAATGAGGTGCTAATTTTATTTTTCTCATATGGCTCATTAAACCAGCCCAAATAATGAAACCCAAAGGCTTTGTGCTTTACACAGTGTCAAGTGAATCTGATCGCTTTACAGTCCATCAACTTTAAAGATTTCAAGTCAGGGTTGGTTCAGCTGGGGGAAAAAAACAAAACTTCCAAAGGAATATGATAGCATGCTTTGGCTGCAGGACACGTGTGAACACAAAGAACACACTCCTCCCAGCTTAAAGTGCATCTGGCTGGGAAATTCTGCTTCAACCTCTCCAATTTGTCACTAAAATACCTATAAAAAAGTAGAACAAGATGAAAATTCACACCTTCCAAAAATAAAGACCAATAGAAGAGATAACACTTAAGTCTTGACTTTCTAATTGCTACTCAGCTCTAAGTGCTGAAATAAGAAAAATACAGCTATAACTCTACAAACAATTTTTTTATGAAACAGAAAATAAATAGGGTAGAAAGTTATTTCACTTATCCTCACTGTCTGCTCCATGCCAAACAACAGAACCAGGTAGACAGTCCTCTACTTCTACAGGAGAATTCTGCCACCCACCAATAATTTTTTATATCTATTTCAGCACTGAGAGACAAAATAACACAGAATGTATGTGTTTGTTTGGAGGAATAGTAGGAACTAGGAATTGTATTAGTAGTTACTTTTCCTCAAGTATTGGGTATTACAAACAAAGGAATACATATATTTCTTTGTCTTTTACCAGTTTGGAGGATTATAGAACCAAATACAAGCATAAGAGAAAAATCCTACCTGTAATATTTCACAGGATGAATACTTGGTAGACATCAAAAATCAGGGTGCAAGTTCTATATAACTATTATTGTTCATGCTAGAAATAAAAAGGATATGCCCTAGACCAAACTTAAAACTATGCCCATATAAAGGAATAGAAGTCATTAATATAAACTGCCTTCCAAAAAGTCCACATATTGGATACCAGAAAAACACTTTAAAGCAACTGTAATAAATATGATTAAGAGCAAAGGATACCACAGACAGAGAACAAAAATAAACCATGAAAACATGTTTTACAAAATAGAGAATATCAATAAAAATGATTTCCATATTTTTATTTCTATTAAAATATAAATTCTGTAGTTATCTATAACAATTAAAACAAAAATTCACTAAAGATTTTTAGCAGATTTGAGAAGGCAGAAGAAAGAATCAGTGAAGGAGAAGGTACATCTATTAATATTATCCAGTCTGAGGAACAAAAGAGAAAGGAATGAAGAAAATGACAAGAGAGAGAGAAATCAAGACAAAGGAAAAAATTTTGAGGATATAATAGCCAAAAACTTCTCAAATTTGATGAAAAACTAATCTACACATTCAAGAAGCTCCACAAGTAGAAATAGGATAAATCCAAAAGGACATACACCAGGGCACATTATAATCAAACTGTCAAAGCTACAGGTAAAGACAGAATTTGAAGGCAAAAGGCAGAAACATTTTGTAATGTACAAGAGGTCATCAAGAAGATTAACAGCTGATTTCTCATCAGAAGTCATTAAGAATAGAGCCAGTGGTATGGCATGTTCAAAGTCAAGAAAGAAAAAAATTACCATCTACCCTGGCTGGTGAGGCTCAGTGAATTGAGTGCCAGCCTGTGAACCAAAGGGTTGGTTGCCAGCTCAATTCCCAGCCTAGGGCACATGCCTGGGTTGCCAGCCAGGTCCCCAGTAGAGGGTATGTGAGAGGCAATCACACACTAATGTTTCTCTCCCTCTCTTTCTCCCTCTTTCCACTCTCTAAAAATAAACAAAATCTTTAAAAAAAAGAAAAAACAACCATCTAAATATTCTATATCCAACTAAAACCATGCTTTAAAAATGTGTGAAAAATTAATCTGTTTTCATATAAACAAAAATTGGAATTTGTTGTTAGTAAATGTGCCCTACAAAAAATGCTAAAGGGAATCCTTCAGGTTGAAATGAAAAGAAATAGATAGTGATTAGAATCTTCAAAATAGAAATAAAAAAAACACAGTAAAGTTAACTATAGAGGTAAATATAAAAGTCAGCATTTTTGTTTTTAACTTCTTTTTTTCCTGCATGATTTTAGAAACAACTGCATAAAACACTATATTTATACATTTATATATATTACATTTATACATTTATACATTTATATATTTATACTACATTTATATTAATGAGTACATTAATGCAACTTGTGATAACATAAAAGAAGGACAAGGGCTTTATTAGAGCATCCTTTATACTATTATAATTAAGATGTCATTAATCTAAATTTAGTTATAACTTAACATGCTAATGGTAATCCTGAGTAAAACTTAAAAATAACTCAAAATATGTAATAAAATAAATAAAAGTGAATTAAAATAATATGCAAGACTTATAATTGTCAAAGAAGGCAGTAAAGGAAGAATGGAGAAACAAAAAAGATATAAAATGCATATAAGACAAGTTCTTATCAGTAATCACATTAACAACAAATTGATTAAAATCTCCAATTAACAGGTCAAGTGCCAGATGAACTGACTTTTAAAAGCCCATGATCTAATCATAATTTGTATATGAGATTTACTTTTAATCCAAAGAGACAAATGACTTGAAAGAGAAAAATTCAAAAATGATATTCCATGAAAATAGTAACAAAAAGACAGTTGAAGTGGTTATATTAATATCAGAAGGAATGGACTTTAAGACAAACATTTCTTTGAGAGAAAAAATACCATATAAAAGGGCCCATCTACCAAGAAGACATAGCAATTATAAATACATATAAACATAACAACAGAGCCACAAAATATATGAAGCAAAAGCCAACAGAATTGAAAGGAGAAATAACCAGTTCAATGACTACCACCAGAGACTTTAATAACCTACTTTCAATAACAAGTAGAAATACTAGGTAAAGACCAACAAAGAAAGACAAGGCTTGAGCAACACTGTATAAACTACACTTAACAGACCTTCAACAAAAGCAAAATATACATTCTCCTCAAGTGCACGAGAAATATTCTCCCAAATAAATCATATGTTGGGCCACATAAATTTATCTTATAAGTTTAAAAATACTGCACTACTATGAAGTATGATCTCCAAATACAGTGAAGTAAAATTATAAATTAATAACAAAAGGATATTTAGAGAATTCACAAGCATATGTTTTTAAAATTGATTTGAGAGAGAGAAAGAAAGAGAGAGAGAGAAAAACATCGACTTGTTATTCCACTTATTTTTACATTTATTGGTTGCTTCCTGTATCTGCCCTGATTGGAGATCAAACCTGCAACCTTGGCATATAGGGACAATGCTCTAACCAACAGACCTACCTGGCCAGGGCCTAGGTATATGTTTTTTTAAAAGAGCACTGTTAAATACCCAATGTGACAGAGAAGAAATCAAAGGAAAATTGGAAAACACTTTGAAATAAAATGACACTAAAAATTAAAAAATCACGGGCTATAACTAAAGCAGTGCTTAGAGGAAAATTATAGCTTTATATATCTACATTAAAAAAGATAAACAATTTCAAATCAATAATCTAACCTTCTACCTTAAAAATAAACTAGATAAAAAAACAAATATAAGCAAAAACAAGAAGGAAAAATAGTACAGAATAGAGCACTGGTACATTAAGGGATCTAAAAACAATACAGCCATTAAAACCAAAAGCTGGTCTTTGAAAAATATCAACAAAATTGACAATCCTTTAGTGAAACAGACCAAGAAAAAATGAAAGAAGCCTAACCTCACTAATTTCTGAAATTAAAGTGGGGCCACTATTATTGTCTTTAGAGAAATGGAAAGTTATAAGGGAATAGTACAATTGATTGTATGACCAACAAACCAAATAACTTGCATGAAATAAATAAATTTTCAAAACTCACAAACTAGAAAACTGACTCAAGAAAAAGTAAAAATTCTTTTAAATAGACCCAAAGTTAAAAACAGTAATCTAAATAAAAACTTCTGACCAACAAAAACTCAGAGTAAGAGATCTTTATTGGTGAATTCTACCAACATTCAATTAATACCAATCCTTCATAAACTCTTCTAAAAAATACAGGAGGAACAAGTACTAATTGACTCATTTGATAAGGCCATTATTACCAAAACAAAGCACAAAAAGAGAAAGGTACAGATCATTATTTTTCATAGAGATACACAAAATATAATCAGACAAACACTAGCAAATTAAACATGTCAATATATTAAAAGTAATAAATACTGTGACATAGTGAGATTTATCCCAGGAATGCAAAGATGCTTCAATATACAAATATCAATCAATATAATACATCATAGGAATGGAGAAAAACATATAACCATCTCAATAGATACAGATAATCATTTGACAAAATAACATTTTTCTGTGCTAAAAACAGTCAACAAACTAATAATCTAAGAAAAATGTCTCAACTTGATAAAAAAACATCTATGAAAGACCCACGGGTAATATCACACCTCATGGTAAAAGCCTGAAAGTTTTTCCTTTAAGATCAGGACCAAGAAAATGATGTTTACTCCCACATCGATTCAACTTTGCATTGGAAGTTCCAGCCAGAGAAAATAAGAAAAACAAACAAAAAGACACCTATATTAAATAGGAAGGGATAAAACTACTAATTATGAATAATTATCAATAGACAATCTACTAGGGATGATGCAGATGGTACAGTCTTTATATATGGAAATGCCTAAGGGATTCACTTAATATTTTTAGAATATACAGGTTCAGCAAAATTACAGTATATAAGGTGACTATCATACAGAATAGTTGTATTTCTAGGCACATGCAATGAATAAGCTGTAAACAAAATTTTAAAAACAATCCCCTTTCAATAGCATCAAAAACTAAAATATTAGGAATAAATTAACCCAGGGCATCTAATATGTGTACACTGAAAACTGTAAAGCATATTTGATAGAAACTGAAGACTTAAATTAAATATGGAAAGACATAATGTGTTTATTCATTGGAAGACTTAGTATTGTTAACATACCAATACTCACTAAATTTATATACAGATTTAATGTAATCTCCATCAAATTTGTAACTTCTTTTTTTATTACAAAAAAGATTAATTTGATCCTAAAACACATATAGAATTTCAAGGAAACATGGGTAGCCAAGGTGAGCTTCAAAAAGTACTACAAAGACAGAGGCCTCACACATTCTTATTTCAAAACTTAATACAAGTCTACAGTAATCAAAATGGCATGGTACTGGCATAACGACAAACATAATGATCAATGGAATATAATAAAAGCTCCAAAAATAAACCTACACATGTATGATCAATTGACTATCAACAAGGTTGACAAGAGCTTTCACTGTGGAAGAAATTATCTTCTAAATAAATGGTGTGGAAACAATGGGATTTCCACAGAGAAAAGAATAAACTTTGACCCTAACATCACATGGATATAAAAATTAATGCAACCTAAGTGCCCATCAGTAAATGAATGGATCAGAAAACTATGCTACATTTACATAACAGAATACTACACAGGAGAAAGAAAGAAGGAGCTCCTACCATTTGCGACAGCATGCATGGATCTGGAGAGCATTATGCTAAGTGAAATAAGCCAGGCAATGAAAGACAAATAACATTATAATCTCACCTATAAATGGAACCTAATCAACAAAACAACAAGCAAGCAAAATATAACCAGAGACAGTGAAATTAAGAACAAAGTGACAGTAAACAGTTAGGAGGTGGGAGGTGATAATGGGGAGGGGGAAAGGGGAAGGTCTTTCAGGAACATGTATAAAGGATACATGGACAAAGGATAGATGTCCCAAAAAGATGGACAAAACCAAAGGGGGATCAGGATAAAGCCTGGGAGGTGGTGATGACTGTTGGTGGGAATGGTGGGGGAAAATGGAGACAGCTGTACTTGAACAACAATAAAAAATAGAAAGAAAATTAATGCAAAATGGATCAAAATTTTAATGTAAATGCAAAAATTATAAAACCCTTCAAAGAAAACATAGTGTAGGTCTTTGTGACTTTGGATTAGCTAACAGTTTCTTAAGTACAATACCAAAATTCACAAGAAAGAAAATAAACATTAGGTATATTGGACTTTGTCAAAATCAGAAAATGTTGTGCTTCATAAAACACTATCAAAAAGTGGGAAGACGACCCGGAGAATGGGAGAAAAATATGTGCAAATCATATATCTGATAAGGTGTTAGTAATCAGAACAGATAGAGGACTCCTAAAATTTGACAACAAAAAGACAATTTATATCTGGCCAAAGGACATTTACCAAAGAATATATACAAGTAGATAGTAAACACATTGAAAGACGTTGAACTCTGTTTGTTATTAGGTAAATGCAAATAAAGTACTTGAGATATTAATTCACACCCATGAGGATGGCTATATTTTAAATGAACAAACAAACAAATTAAAAACCCCAGAAAATTGCAAGCATTGGTGAGAAAGTATTTTGGTCTTTCCTCAAGACATTAAACATAGGGTTATTATATGACCAAACAATTCCACTGGTACAAAGGTGTAGCAACAAACATATTAGTGGTTGCCAGTGCCTGGGGTGAGGGGTGGTGGAGAGTGACTGCTTAATGGGTATGAACTTTTCTTTTTAGGGTGATGAAAATGTTGTGGAATTAGAAAGTAGTGATTGCCGCCCAGGCTGGTGTAGCTCAGTGGATTGAGTGTGGGCCTACGAACCAAACAACTGCAGTTCGATTCCCAGTCAGGGCACATGCCTGGGTTGCAGACCAGTTCCCAACAGGGGACACAGGAGAGGCAACCATACATTGATATTTCTCTCCCTCTCTCCTTCTCTTCCACTCTAAAGATAAATAAGTAAAATCTTTAAAAAAAAAAAGTAGTGATGGTTTTACCACATTGTGGTATAACTGAATTAAAAACTACTGAATTATACACTTTAATTAAAATGGTTAAGATGCTGGTTTTTTTGCTGTGTGAATTTTACATCAATAAAATAAAGAAAAACTTAATAAAAATCTAAAGGGATTAGTGTTTCTATTTTTAAAATGACTAAGAATAACACACTTTATTCAAAATAGTAGCAAAAAAACATACAAAAACAACCCAAAGAAAAAGTGAGCATCTATTCAGCATGTTATTTCTTAAGGTGTAAGGAGTTAGAGAAACCACTGTTAACTTTTCCTTAATAGTCACTCAAATGACTAATTTTTGCATCTTCCCACCATCACCTAAAATTTGAAATGCTCTTCCCAGGCAATATTCATAAGAAAATTCCTGGGGTTCCTCCAATACGCAGATAAATACTGAGTCAATACTGAGGGGAATACAAACATTCCCTGAATATTAACAGTCTAAATCCCCTTTTCTTGGAATTGATAACATTTTAGATGCTTGGGAATATAGAGAATATAATTCAGGAAGATAAATTGAGGGATATTCCTGGGTGGCTGAAATAGCACTGGCAGGAAATGATGGCTCTGACCAGACAGACCCTCAGTGGCGGTGCAAGTCTGCTGTTTGTCCAGCTGTGATCTCAATTCAGAACTTGGCCCCAGCTGTTCTCTTTCAGTCATAACCAATGAATACTCTTTAGAGGCAAGTTTAAACATCCTACTTATAAGTGATCTCTGAATATATCAAGTGGAATATAGTCTGTAGTTTTACTAAGACCTCCCTAAATGTTATATTTTTCTTTTATATGAATGTATATATTTATTGGCAGAAAAGATGTTGAGTTAGAAAAACCTGCTGTTTCATTGATTTCCAAAAGCATTTTTTTTCATACTGAAGTCACAGGGTGGCTTGCTTTCACTCAACAAAATGAGTCTGAAAATGTGTTTGGCTCAATTGGATGCTATCCAAGGGGAATAATCTCCATCCTACAATTAGTGGACTTCAGACATATTTGTTTATTTGCTAGTCTGGTAAAATTTAAGTGATAAGAAGTTCTGTCTTGAGATTATGAGCCAAAAAGTGGGACTTGAATTGGACAGAGGAAGATCTTTTGTGTTAAAAACAACAAAAAGTTGAAGGGATATAGATGTCAAAACCAATGAAGGCAACTGTACTTCCCCTGGAGGTGATTATTAATTGTCACATCTATAATGTAAACAGTATAAAGAATTCTAAAGTGTAGTATTACATATCGCAATGTGTTTTCAAGTACAGTATCTCACTTAATCAGTTTTTCCAAATAAGAAATAAAAATCTAAAAAAGTTTATGTGATTTACCTAACATTATTCAGTCAATAAGTGATAAAATGTGGAATGTAAATCTGCTCTTTTGAAGAAAGCCCAGGATTCTTTAGAAAAATTTTAGTATGAAAATTATTATTCATATACTTAAATGACTCAAATGAGAGCTGTCTTTGCTGAGACACTGTACAGACCAATATTACATATTTCATTTCTATAATGATAAGTATGGAAAAATACAAAACTTTACATAAAATATCATGACAGACAGCGAGTTGTTTTAATTATAACAGTTGATTTTACTTTATTACTGGGTCATATCCTACCTCTCATTCTTTTTTTTCCATCCTTTTTGAAAATTAAAAGTGATGATATTCATACATTTAGGAAAGAATATTGCAAATATCATGTTTTAAGTTTTAACTCAACAGAAAAAAGAGTACATACTACTTTGCTCTATGCTAATGACTAAAACCACTGCTTTTCTTCTTGTATATATTTACAGAATACAGTAAATCTAACCAAATACTTACACATGATAACCGTGCTGATCTCTGAAATCATGGAATAGTTTAGTCACATATAAGCATTGTCTTTCACGTGTTCACTGTAATCTACTGGTGTAACTGTAAATTAGTAATTCCTAGATATATGTATCTCATGTGCACTCATAAGATATTATTTTAAAATGCTGTAAATTAAAGGTAAGTTTGGACATAGAAAATAGAAATCCTTTCTAACTCATGGACCATAGTTTTATGAAGTCCTAGATAAAATGTCTATATTTCAAATACTGCTAGGAAAAAGATCTTAAACATTGGATAAAAGCCAACTAGTAAGTTTCTTACAGTCTCACCTTCTCTATTTTTTAATTTCTTTTTTCTAATTTTTATTTTTATTTCATTCTTGTTCAAGTACAGTTTTCTGTATTTTCAATTAGTCCAAACACTCCTCATTTCTTCTATTAAAAGTCCACTTACAAGTATAATGTGATTTTAAATAAGTTTAATAAATTAAATTTGTGCAGCTTGCACTTAAAATTTGAAAAAAGGCAAAGAGACAACCTGAGGCAGTGGCGCAGGAAGGCAAATCAAAAATAAGAAAGACATCACTCACATTCACTAAAAACGGCACACAGAACAAGAAAATGATATCACTGACTTGCTAGGAAGAAGAAACTTTCAGAACGGTACAGATGAACCAATATTACCTGCTATGAGAATAATGAAATATTCCACTCTGGTGATTTCAAATCTAGAGATTTGTAAGAACTTTGTCAATAATACTACTAAAGATGTATTTAACAAGTAGGACATTTAAGGCTTGAAACCAGATAACAAAGAGAAATGCTATAGAAAAGTCATTACAATAAGACTGAAAGAATACATATCAAATCAGTTTGTGCTTTGAATTTATTTCTCTTTGTAAAGCTTTGTAACTTTTCTTTGTAATTTTCTTTGGTATTTTGAATAAAATATATTTTTTGAGTAAATATACTTATCTTTTTTATAATATACTTATCTTTTTGCTAGGTCATGCTAAGATATTTGTTTTATTTCCCTGTGATACTTAGTTTACAGGGCACATTGATTTAGTAAAGTCATTCAAAAATTTTGGGGGTTTCAAATGGATCCACAACACTTTGTTAGACACTAACAAAATATGAATTTACAAAGTCCTCATTTAAAAAAAACAAAAAATATATAAATATATGTTTCCTAATAGTGAATATAAAATATATACCCGAAATAATACAATACAAAAACATTTAGGTGCTATGGAAGGCAATAAAGAAAGGAATAAACCTTAGTTGGTAGTCAGAGAAGGCAATGAGGAAATAACATATGAGATAACTTGGAAGAAATTGGTTAAGTAGAAGGTGGGAGGAGAAGTGGAGCGAAGAGCTAAGAATGAGAATAAACAAGGCCACAAAAGACAGAGGCTCCCTGTCCACATCCTACTTCAATGGCCAACTTCCAAACACTGTTATCTTAATCCATTTACTTGAGCACTTTCTCTGACTTGGCAGCGTGTTGCTCTTCCCATAGATGTGACTGGTCGAAAAGCTGAGGAATTAATACAGCTGTGTTCAGCTGCCTTGCCTGTAATGATTAATATTTTCCCATCACATTTAAGCTTTAGTATCCTGTAGTAGAAGAGACTCTGTAACTCTTTATTCATTACATTTTATTGGCTGCTCCCTCTGCATCAATTTTCCATCCTCTTACTGATAGTAACTGCATCTGACAAACAAACTTGAATCTTTGCCCCAGCTTAGGAGGAAACCTAAACTCAGAAATATGAATGTTCAAGAAGAGAAAAAATTCAAAAAGGCAAAGGAACATGATTTGTATTTAGATATCCCAAAAAGCTATGACTGGAAAGATAGGTTGTATCTGTCGGTACAGGATTTAAGCATTTAATTTACCACAGTGTTAGACAAAAATGTAGTACATTAACTAAGGACAGTGCATAGAGTAAGAGCAAAGTCGGGATGGAAAAATAAAATACTCTTTTTTTAGAACAAATTGTAAGAATGGCAAAGCATCTCTCTATACATGCGTCAATCGGTGCTTTGCCATTGATGAATTCATATCAGCTGAGTGATGGAAAGTGCAGGGTCTGGGAGTGGAAGGAGGTTTGGCACGAGTGTATTAGAAATTGCTCTCTTTAATTTAAGACAGAAGGTTGATACTTCTTTTTTATTTCTTTAAATTATATTCTGTTGATTATGGTATTATGGTCCTCCCAGTTTTCACAGGGCCTAGTGCGGGGCAGGCACTCCTTGCCCCCATCCCCTCCAAATTTTTATCCACCACATGTGGCTGTGGGACCAGCCAGTTCCACATCTTCGCCCCTCCTACCAGTCTGGATGGATGTGGTTTCTTTAATTCTGGAGTTGTCAGATTTCTATTCAACTCAATTTCTGACAGTTCTGAGTGATGATTGTTCTAAATTTTAGTTGTAATTTTGATGTGCTTGTGCAAGGAGGTGAGCCATGTTTACCTCTGCCACCATCCTGACCAGAAGTCGATACCTCTTTTTTAAAGAGAACTAATATATGAAATTTTCTTTCATCATTTAAGAGTTATGCTTAACATAGTGCTTTGAGCATAGTGGTTCCTCAGTAAATACATTGTTAAATCATCTTTAAAAATGGTTAATTTTTCTTTCTAAAGTCTATCACAATGTACCTTTATTTCTTAAGAACATTTTTAAGTCATGATATCTCCCAGCTAGGCAAAACATAAAAAGATTATTTATATATATACACACACGCACGCCCACCTCCACTCTACGGTTACTGTCCTTAAGCTCTTGAAAAATATCAGCCTTCTTATGCTCAAATTTAATTGACTCTTTCCCAAAAGTTTAAATGTATCTTAGTGTTTGATAAGTATCCAATGACCATCTTTTAGCTCCTTCATACACATGTATCACAAAATTCTATGAAATAATTTGTTGACATTTTCCAAAATGACCAAGGAGACCACAGAGAATACCTCAGCCCTCAATGGAAACTGCTTTTTTCATGAACCACTTTCTTTATCTTCAATCTTTAATTTTAAAGAATTCTTAATTTCTGTCTCAGAATTTTTAACATTCTGGAAAGCAAATAAAAACCATGAAAAGTGTAACCTGGATTAATTTTAAATTCTTACAAGAAAACAATCAAACGAAAGCCCTTCATCCTTGTGCTAGAAGCCACAGGTCCTTAGGGAAGCTAGAGGAACACGTAAGAATTGTGATCTCTAAACTTTTCAAGAAATGCTCCTACTTGGGGGTATGAAAGCTTGTGTCATTTTAAAAATTGAAATGTAAAAGTTTGACTTATAGTAAGACATCTCAAAAAAAAAAAAAAAAGCCAGGGTTATTAAGAGACAGTCAACCTAGGGAACTGTTTCTTTCTATTTCAAAAGTCTCCACCTTTCTCTCCCTCTGGTTTGGACTGTTCTTAAATTCAGTTAATAAGCAATTTTATGTATTTTTAAAGGTCTTCTCTCAAGAGAGAGAGGAGATTATAGTTCACTGTGGTTGTAGGTAGTGACTTTGCCACGAATAAAGTTGAGTTAAATTGGTTTGCCCTATGGAATTTATAAAGAAAAACAGATTCCGTCTTTGCTTTTTCTCCTGAAGTTTAATATTTCTTTACATTACCGTGCTTTAGAATCACTTACAGAGGTTAAGAGGCAATAACTATAGTGTATTTCCTTCTATCCTCATTTGTGAATATCATTAAAAAGAAACTGGTAAACAAAAAAATGCCCACTTTATCCCTGCTCATTGCTTTAAAAATGGAATTCCATGACCAAAGCCACCACTGCTGACACCAAATAGATGCGTTCTGTCAGAGGCGAACTTGGCACTGCAAGGTCAGCTCCCTCTGAGTATCTTGTCAGGGCATAATGGGAATACATTGCCACATTTATGGCAATTTCTTTCCAGAAGGGACATGGTTTGGGATGGAATTGAGTAGAAAGTTCACCTTCAGAAACCAACAGGACGGTGACAGTATTAGACATCAAAGCCACATAAGGAAAGGCACTTCTTGAACTTAAAACAGGAAGATCATGTGCCTGGGTCCAGTACACACCCATCCCAACTCGTCCTATGAGGCAGGGAGCCTGAAAGTTGTGCTTCCCATTGAGTCAATGTTAAGATTCTTGAATGTGTTAGTGGTATTGTGATTACATAGGAAAATGTTCTCGTTTTTAGAATATTCATGTTGAATTATTTAGGAGGGAAGTGTCATGATGTGTGCACTTGACTTGAACACAATTCTGAGAAGACTAAGTCTTGTGTGTTGGGATTTGGAGAATAAAGCAGGTATTTATGATAGAAAAACAGAGATGGAGGGACAATGGCAGGTGCTAAAATTTTTAAAAGTGAATAAGGAAATAAAGAAATTTATATTAACTTTCATCTCAAATTTTAAAAAAGTATGTTATCTTTAAATGAGAGTTCATTAAATGTAAATCATAGTTAATTTTGGTTTTCTTTATCAATCTTAGAAAAAAATGTCCTTCCATTCTGAGGACTCTAAATTTTCTACCTAATACCACCCTTGTAAAAAAAAAACAATATAAAACAAGTGTGATTTTATAAAATTTCTAATTAAGAACATTGAGTGACTTAAAACATTATAAATGTATTATCTTATTGTTTTGGAGGTCAGCAGTCTAAAATGTGTTTTGTGAGCTAACAGTAAGTTGTCAGGAAGGCTGTGGGTCTGGCAGGGACTCCAGGGAAGAAGCCATGACCTTGTGTTTCTTCCACATCTAGAGGCTGCCCACATTCCTGCCTTCACATTTGTCTCTTCCCAGCATCAAAGCCAATGATCACCAGTCAAGTCCTGCTCACACCATTTCACTCTGACTCTTTGAAGGATCCTCATGATAACACTGTGTCTACCCAGATAATTCAGGATAATCCACACATTTATTGTAAAATCAGTTTATTAGAAACCTTAATTTAATCAAAACTAACTCTGCTGTCTTATAACAAAACATGCTAACAGGTTCTAGGGATTAAGACATGAGCCTCTTAGAGGAAACCGATATTCTACCTAATGTAGATAGGCTGGGAGGATTTGAAAAAATTAAAGGCATGTTTTTTAAAAGACCAGTAAAATGAAGATATACACACACACAAAGCACAAAGAATAAAATCTCTGGAGACTGTACAGATTTATAAGACTCTAATACAAAAATTTATGACAATAAAACTGAAATCTTGGATGAAATAAACAAGTTTTGTGTAACTATGTACAATGTATTATGCCAAAAATGACTTAAAAAGAAAACAGAAAAAAGACCCATGAAAAGAAAAAGAAAACTATCCATAAAAATGTGGCTTAAAAGGTCTAAATAAACATTACAACAAACTTTTTAACAACAGGTCTTTCTCATGAAGAGTTCAGGAAAAACAAAATAGAGGGGCAGGTTTTCAACTCATTTTTTATGATGCTATTAAAATGTTAATACTATCACCTGCAAACACCCTAACACATCCTAACCCTACTGTGAATGACACACTGGTGCGCTTGCCTTCCCATATCATGAATGTTCTTCTGGTAAGAAGAACAGACTCAGCCAGTTAAATGTATTATCTTCTACTGAAGATCTGCTTTCTGACATCATTTTTCTGTGGAGTTACCTTAAGTTCTTGTTTTGCGTAAATAATCATTACTAATAATGCCATAATCTTGACAGCTATGCAGGCTCAAGTTCTTAGCTTTGTTCTTGATTTTCTTTTCCCTACATTCCACTGCTGAACTGATCATGAAATCTTAATTCAACCACAACACGGATCTACAAAGATAAATGGCATTTACTTATTTGAATTTTCGTTCATATACATAATGTGAATTTTCAGTGTCTCCTGGAGTCGCTAGTCTCCAAAAGTGGTCCCAAATGAACCACTTTTGATATTCACATGCTATGTAGTTCCTTCCCACACTGAAATGGGCTGGCTGGTCCTATGATATGTATTTACCTATAGAATATGGCATCGGTGCTAATTCCAGGACTAGTTTTCCAGGGAAGAGGAGGATCACATTCTCTTACTCTTAGAATGCTCCCTTTTTGGAACTCTGGATCATCATGTAAGACTTGCCTTTCTGATGGATAGTCCACGTGGAGAAAAGTGTATGAAGAGGCCACACGGAGAGGGAAAGAGTTCTAGCAATTGGAGTATCTTTATCAATTCTATTCATGCCTTCATTCCTAGCCAACTTCTATTATATGAGGGGGCATCACGGGAGACCAGAAGAAAATCTACCTAGTAAACCCAGAGAATTATAAGAAAAAATAAATGAGGGTACTTTCTTAAGCCATTAGGGATCATTTATTTTATTTCGTAGAACAGGTAATGTAAGCTGTAACCTAAAAAAATGTGTGAAAATGCTAACATTGCTTTATCTCATTGGAGTAAACAGATGAAGCTGAGAGCGGGCCAGGGTGAAGCTCGGCTTGCCTGGAATTTATTTACAGCAGTTATTCTCTAAACACCCAAACACCCACACTCTCCTATCCCTAAGTCCATGATCAGGTGGGCCTCTGATAGTGAGGTCCTTTGGGCTTCAAGCGTAACGAATCCCACATGCCTGTCAGAAACACACAAATCCTTCAAGACCAGGCTTCATAAATCCCTTTTGCTGTTAACCTCCCTCAAAGCTTCCAGAAGAACGTGGTTTTGTCCAGCTCTGCTTAATCGCCAGATCATTTTGCTTCTCCTTAATGTGTGGTTGATTTAACTTTATTTTAATGACCTCTTTAATTATTTTAAGAGGAGATCTTTTTGTTTTCTACTAGATCAAAATATACTTCATCCATACCTTTCAACAGTGCCTTTCAGAAACAGGAGAATATTTGCTGAATGAGAGTATAAATCATCAACGAGCATCTAATTTTTCAGGGTAAAATATGCTTGTGGGACTGAAAGCGAAATAATTGAGTTCTGTTTGAACAATGTTAATGAAGATCAGGCTGAATGAAATGCAGGGAGTGTCTTTGGGTTCAGATACATTTTCAAGTCTATTCTGGCATCACATTTTAAAGATTAGATAACCATATTTATCAAATTTCCCTGGAAGTATTTCTCTGATATTATTTCCCATTGCCCCCCTAAACCATTAAAATACACTGATTTATAATATTCTAGCATTTTAGTGTCCTTGCTCTCTAAACTGCCTTTCATACCCAGGAGAATCATGGCAACCCTTTGTCGTTCTATCCGTCTCAGTTTCTATTTCAGGGAATAGAATTGCAAAGCAAAGACTAAACCATTTCATTCTCTCTGTGTCTCTTATAATCATAAATAATAAAAATAGAATAAATTGTAACATAAAACCCATGCTTAATTAGTAAAAAATAGACACTTATTTCTTAGTACATAGGGACAAAACAAATCCATAAAGTACAATGTGGTGACTGTGGGTGTGGGGTGGAAGTGGAAGAGGGTATATATAGGGGGTAAATGGTAATGCAAAAATATAAAAAAAATGAACTGTTTAAAATGTTATAAATTACAGTGTGAAATGCTCCCCCCCCACCAAAGAATTATTTTGCACGGGAAAATATTCTCAAATTTAAAATAGTAGTTTTATAACAACTATGAGTGAAGAAAATTGCATTAGCATCAATAACACAGCTGTTGACACCTCACAACATATAACAAGCTGTGCTGCGGCACAGCAGCCAGAATGAGTGGGAGCTTAATAAGTGTTATCCCTGATAATAAATTAACATCGCGTTTTGAATATGTGCAGAAAATTGACCAACACAAGCAAAAAAACATTTCCACTTTCCCCATGGAATTTTTCCTGGCAGTAAAACAAATGAAATAATCACTTGACTCTCCTCACCTGGCACCAGGTACAATGCTGCTGTATGAAAGCCTCTAGTTTCGTACTACTTAAAGCAGCATCTGTACCACCTCATGGCTCAGTAGAAATGCAGAACCCCAGGCCCACCCAGCACTGCTGAATCTGAATCTGTATTTGAAAAAGGTTTCCCAGGAAACTGGCTTGCACATTAAAGTTGGAGAAGCCCTGATCTAGTTCATCTCACTTGGTTTTCTCGTTTGATCCACTTCCCTACAGGGTGTTCTTGCCTGAATAAAGCATTCTTTGCACAGGGCAAGTAGGCAAGTGGCTATTTTACAAGGAGAACAATATGTTCATAACCTGCCCTTGCTGTTACTTTCTTCTTCTAACATTGTACCCATCAATGCCTTCCCTGAGTCATCAAGCATGCTGGCCTGATTCAGGGCAAACCAAAAGATTTTTATCTCTCTGTGATGATTCATACCCTTTTCACTAGAGCACAGAGAAAAGGGAAGGCAATGTTGGCTGCTCTTACTCTTCCCCGACAACTTCCCTATCCCCTGCTGCCTTCAGAAATAGGGGCAATTAACACCCGGGGTGAGTTCAAAGAAGGCCCACTAGTATTTTTATCCACTTGCAAAATCATCACAGAACCTTCCCACCTTTAGCAGAGTCCTAGTCTTGGCTTTAAACAGACAGACTGCTATCCAGAGGTCTGAACTATTACAGATGTAGAAATGATTGGATTTCCAGAGCAAAAGACAATCAATGACTTTGGTTGTTTCTAAGGAAGAAGACATTCTCATGAACTATGATTGACAAAATCAAGTCTAGGTAAAACAATACAGAGCTTGACTAAAGTTATAATTTATTTTAATACCTCTAAGATTCTTTTCTGAAAAGGAAATTAACATGTTTATGATATAGAAGAGCGAGCTTTTAAGAAACCAATCCTCCCATAAAGAACAGTCATCAGTCCTGCCAAAATGCAAAACAAACAAGCAAAACCCCCAAAACCTAGCAGAAACATCTTGAGAGACGTGGAGACTAAAAAGCAGGCATGTTGCATAATATTCTATCATGTAAATGTACCATAATTTTTTGATCCATTCATTTACTGATGGGCATTTAGGTTGCTTTCAGCACTTGGTTATTGTAAATTGTGCTGCTATGAACACCAAAAAAAAGCAGGCATGTTTTGGGGGAGAGTTGAAACTAGAACAAGTGACCTGCACAGAATTCCTTTAGTTTCAGCTTTACCCCAAGGTGAAGCTGCTGTGATAGTTAAAGCTATGATTCACACACACACACACACACACACATACACACACATGCCCCCCCCCACACACACACACACATCATCCTTTTTTCCAGAGAAATCAGAGAGAGGAGCCCTAAGGTAACCACAGTCACCAGAGAGTGATAGAAGATAGAAGAACCCCAGAATGGAGAGACTTAGAGAAAGAAATCCTGGATGATCTCTGAGTCGAGCTCGCACAAGGATGACTGAAAGCAATAAAACTGAGATTTACATAACTGAATGTAGAAAAGAGCCATCCACTGGCCCTCACAGGTGTGATGGTCTGCAATTTTCATTTATCTGAAATAATTGTCTGACTGAACATAACTATCATCACTTGGAATAATATAACAATCTAGATATTCCACAACATGACATTCATAATACCCAGTATCTAATACAAAAATCACTTAGTAGATCCCTAAAACACCAATTCAAAAGAACCTATGCACCCTAATGTTCATAGCAGCACAATTTACAATACCCAAGAGCTGGAAGCAACCTAAGCGCCAGTCAGTAAATTAATGGATCAAAAAACTATGGTACATATACACAATGGAATTCTATGCAGCAGAAAGAAAAAAGGAGCTCCTACCCTTTGCAACAGCATGGATGGAACTGAAAAGCATTATGCTGAGTGAAATAAGCAAGGTGTTGAAAGACAAATACCATATGATCTCACCTTTAAAAGGAAGCTAAACAACAAAACAAACAAGCAAGCAAAATAAAAACAAAGACACTGAAATAGAGAACAGGGGGGACAGTGACCAGAGGGGTGAGGGGAGGGAATTTCAGGGGAAAAGGGGAAAGGATTTACAGGAACTAGTATAAAGGACACATGGACAACAACTAAGGGGGATGGAAATGGGAGGGAGGTGGGGAGCACTGCGGGGGGCGGGTTGGGATAGGAGTAAAAGACAGAAAACTGTACTTGAACAATAATTAAATAAAAAAATTTAAAAACACACTCTTTCACCACAAAAAAGAAAAAAATCACTTAGTACACTAAGACCCAAGAAAATGTAACTCACTTCCAAAGGAAAAGACAATTGACACAGGCTGACCCTGAGATCAACCAGACACTCAAATGTTAGATGAGGACTTCAAAGTTGCGATTTTAACCATGACCAGTGAGGTCAAAGGAAACACACTGCTGTTGAGTGAAAAGATAGAAACATCACATAAGTAAAAAATATGATTTAAAAAATGGAAATGTTACAAATGAAAATATAACGATTTCAAATATAAAATACTCCAAATGAGCATAATAGCAGAATAGATATAAAAGAGAATGAGTTAATAATCTTGAAGATAGATCAATAGAAACATAACAATTAAAGAAGGGAGATAAAGACATTAGACAGAAGAATGAAAACAGCCTAAAAAATCTGTGGGGGTGAATTCAAATATACAAGTATTTATCTTCGAATATGAGGAGGAAACACACTGCTGGGGCAGAATGGGATCTTTGAACACATAATGACAGAAATCTTCCCAATCTGGTAAAAGATACATTTATATATTCTACAAGTTTAGCAAACCTCAGATTGGATTAATTTCAATATCCATGTCTGGGCATATCACAGTCAAATAAAGAAAAGCTAAAGAAATTTGTTCTAACAAGGCAACACTGCAAGAAATAATAAAGGAAGTTCTTCAAGCTGAAGAGAAATTATACTAAAGAAAACCTGAGATCTTCAAAAATGAATGAAAAAGCATACATGGACAACCATAAAGGACTAGTTTATCTCAATGTATTTAAAGTAGACACACTTTAAAGAAAAAAATTGAGGCTTTTATAATATATTTAAAGGGCTAGAGCTAAATAGTCAACAAAAAATTAAAACAGAATTATGTAAAATATTCAGAAGAAGGTAGGAAAATAAAATAGAGATAACAGACTATAAAAATAAAATAAAAATAAATGTAGACCTAAGTCCAAACATAGAACTAATTCCATTAAATGTTACTAGACTAAATTCTCCAATTAAAAGGGATTATCATAATGAATATAAAAGCGAGATCCAACTGTATGCACAGAAAATGTTTAAGCAAACACAGAAAAACACATGATACAAATAAGAAAGCTAGCCTATATATGTTAATGTTATACAAAATAAACTTTAAGAGAAAGAGTATTATCCAGGATGAATAAGTACATTTCTTAGTGATAAAATGGTCAATATAGCTAGAAGCTATATCGATGATAAATGTGTACATGCCTGAAAAAGCTCAAAATGCATAAAGCAGAAATTGACAAAGTTAAAAAATACACAACTGAACAATCATAGTAGGAAATTTTAGGATCTTCTCTCAGCAACTGACAGAAAAAAACCCCAAAATTTTAAGACAGTAAAGAGAATGAAGAAGATTTGAAAAACTGATGAATGAATAAAGAAAAGGCAGTATATCTATAAAACCGAAGATTATTTGGCCACAAAAATGAAGTCCTGATATATAATATTGTTATGAATAGCAATGGATGAATCTTAAAAACTTGGTAAATAAGTCATTTACAAAAGACCACATGAAATGATTCCATTTATATGAAATGTCCAGAACAGCACAGCTACAAAGATTAGTAGTTGCTCAGGGACTTAGAAAAATGGAGGGATGTGGGGTGATGACTAAATGGTACTGGTTTTTTTCTGAGGTGATAAAAGATGTTCTAAAATCTATGTTGATGATGTTTTCACATATCTGTGAATATAATGAATTGTATAGTTTAAAACCAATGAATTGTATAGTTTAAATGGTTAAATTGGCCCTGGCTGGTGTAGCTCAGTGGATTGAGCGCGGGCCTGTGAAGCAAAGGGCCACTGGTTCGATTCCCAGTCAGGGCACATGCCTGGGTTACAGGCCAAGTCCCCAGTAGGGGATATGTGAGAGGCAACCACACATTGGTGTTTCTCTCCCACTTTCTCCTTCCCTTCTCCTGCACTTTCTCCTTCCCTTCTCCTGTCTCTAAGAATAAATAAATAAAATATAAAAAAAAAATAAATGGTTAAATTGTATGAATCATACATCTCAATAAAGCTGTTTTAAAAAGCAAAAAACCAAAGTGATATAGAGGATCTGAATATTGTCAACCCACTTTCACTTAATGATATTTTTAAAACACGATACAACATATGCATAACCTTTTCTTCATGCCACCCGCAGGGACCTAAACTCCTTTGTGTGATAGTATCCAGGATAGATTCAGGTAGTGTTTAGACAACTAAGATACAACCACTGGTTACACAGAGCTGAAAGTACACAGCTGTGCTTCCCAGTAAAAATTCTGAATATTTGTAGAGAAATATTTGCTTATTATAATGATCACAAGCTTCCACTAGCATATAGTGGGCAGAGGCTCAAGATGTTGAACATTATCAGGTCATTGGATATATCACATGGGAAGAAAAGAAATATCCCTTACCCCACATGACTTTCCAACCTGTAACAGACACTCGTAGAGTAAAAGCTTTTTTTCTGACATTATCTGAATACAGACGTTAACCAGTAAACACAAAAATTTTTCATTCAGCTTAATTTACAGAGAGAACTCTCCAAGAATGTAACTATCACAAAAATCAAGGGATAATTGTGCTTTCATTTGGGTTATTTCAGGAGAAGAACTTACCAAGAGTTCCACAGAACAAATGTCATGCATGATAATGACTTTTTGGTATTTGAATCACCAACAAAACATACCTGCTTTGGTTTGTACAGGTAGCTGTCACATTCATAATGATTTATTATAGGGGTCAGTGCCTTAAAATTCTAGTTGTCTTGGCATATAACCATGCCCAAATATTTACAAATAGAAATAAATATTTTATTATAATTGACTGTCATTGCATTTTTTTCACACATTATAGGTAGGGCGTTGTGTTGATTTTTCAAACTGTGAGTGTAGGTGAGTTTCATTGCAGAATAGAGAAAGGTCCATGACAAGATAAGTTGTTAAATCTGATGCAGTAGAGATCCACTAACCCAGAGGGAAGGTGAGTACACAAATAGTCATGAAAGCATGAAAGGGTTGCTAAAATGGAGGAATGTACAATGCAGAGAAGGTATATCAGTTTCCTATTGTTACTGTAACAAACTTCCACAAACTTTGTGGCTTAAAACACAGACATGTCTTCTCTTGTAGTTCTGGAGACCTGGGCAAAACGAGTTTCATTGGGGTCAAATCAAAATGTTGGCAAAGCTATTCTCTCTCTGGAGTGTCTAGAAGAGAACCCATTTCCCTGCCTTTTCCAGCTTCTAGGGGCTGCCCGTGTTTCTTCCTTCATCCTTAAGATGCGTCACTCCAATTTCTGCTTCTGCTATTGCACAGCCTTTTTCTCTAAAGTCTAATCTCCCTCTGCCTCCCTTTTACAAGAACACATGTGATTACATTTAAGGCCATGTGTACTATCCAGGGCAATCTTATTCCAAGATCCTCAACTTCATCCTACCAGCAAAGTTACACCTGTCCTACAGAGTAAGATTCACAGGTTCCAGGGATCAGGGCCTGGACATCCCAGGAGGGCGTTATTCAGCACCCCCCACCCTCCGGAGATGTAAGAAGATCTGCCCAAGTCACCCTGAGTGGTGAGTAAAAGCCTCATGAAGGAGGAAGTTTTAGTGTAAGGCATAGTGAGCATTAATAACAACAACAAAGTAGGAGAGGGACCAGACAGAATTTGGGATAGAAGGGTTTTTCCGGAGTAAAGAAAACTAAGGGAAACGTGTAGGGAGGCATGAGAAAAAAATGTCACGATTGAGGAAAGAGCAGCGAGTTCAACAGTACTGCAGCTGAAGACGAGAAGGACTGCAAAATGGGTCTCACATAATTCTGCAGGAGATATAAAACAAAATTTAATGGGTTTTTTTTCTGTAGACAGCTATGAATTATTGAGAATTTCTAAGCAGGGCAGAGATACAATCATCTTAGAAAGATCACGCAGATAGAGGTCACTCAGGCCAGAGGCTGGTAAGCACACTGGACAGTTGCCCAGGTTAGAGATAATGAGGACCTGGATACTACCCTCTGTATATGCATTTTCTTTTATTTTTCTGTTATTTCTGTTTTCAAATAATTCTCTTATTTACAGCCCTGTGTCATTTAATGACAGCCCATGAATTGTGGCATTTTCTTTTTTAAACTCATTATTTCAGAATTTTAATATGCTGAGGGTCACGCTGCATGTCACAGCAGCTCTGAAGAGAAAGAGCGGTAACAGGCCAATTCTCAGAAACCTCTGGGAAAATAAAAACAAACCTCAGTCTCAGAAAGAAACACATTACTGGACCTTCGGCCAACTTGATGGAAAATCACCTTTGAAGAACTTTAATTTCAATACCGAAAGTCCAAAGGGGGCCCATTTTTCATATCATTGTATTTTTTCAGTGTTGTACTGTTTTGACTCAGAAAATCGAAAAGAAAGGGAAAGTCTGTATTGCAATGTTCCCATTGACAGCATCAGAGAACGAAGATATGACTACATTTGAAAACCTCCAGAGGACTGTTTAACTATTCCTTTTGTAAGAAAATTAAGGTTTAAAGTTGGAAAATTTGTTCTTGGCAGACAAATTTTTCATTTATTCAACATGGTATTAAAAAGCACACTTCCGAGTCTAAAGTAAAATTAAGCTCTCAGAGCCCCCCTTTTCACGCATAAAGCTGGGTTAGTAGAAATGTTTTGCATTCTCCTCAACTGGTGTAAATTTTCCCCACTGGATAACAACGGATCATTATTTAACATTCTCAAATGCTTCCCTCTATCACTGGAATATAACTTAATATAAACAAAGAATATAGGCCTCTTCCCAAAATTCCCTTCTTCCCACCCATTCTTTCACTTTTGTTCCTTTCACCCTAGTTTGTTTTTAATCTGACTAGTAAAATTAAATGAAATAGCAGTCACTGCGGACGCAGTTTGGGATCAGAGGCATTCACTGTTTCTCCTGATCCTGTAGAGGCCACGCTGCCCAGGCACCCACTCAGCCTCATTCAATGATGGGGAGGCCGGAAGGCAGCTGCAGTGTCAGGGTTTCCAGAAGAGCAGCGCCAACATCACCTGGGTCCTGAGAGAAATGCAAAGTCTTAGATGGGTCTGACCCGGATTTTCTGGGTCAGAAATTATGGGGGTGGGACTTAAGCCATATGTGTTTTACGGATTCTTCCAGATAATCCTGATACACCCTAAAGTTTAATGAGTGCCATTATAGACAACACAAGGTGTCTCAGGTTGTCCTCTGCAAAATGAGATAATAATAATGACAACTACACAGCACTACTGTCATGCTTAAATCAAATGATATTCTGAAAAGTATCTAGCAAAAGGATTGGAAAGTATAATAGGCATTAAATACATATTTGTTCAGACCAAATAATTTTGTACCCACTGATTGTAAGGCATGGAGTAGGCACTGAAAGAATGAGAATCAGAAACAGACTTCAAGCAGTCCTTGGTCTGGGCCAGGGAGGGTAGGATGTGAGTGACATGCAGAATAACAATGGCAATTAGAAAATGAGTGTCCTGATGAGAGTGCAGGTAGAGGACTGGTGTGGGAGGGATTGGAGTAGGAGGCCACGTCTGGAGAGAAGGCGTTGTTGAGGGAGGCTCTAAAGGCTTGGTAAGACCCTTAGAAACAGGAAGATGAACATCAGGAAACCTCAGACTTCTGAAATGGCTGGTGCAAAGATATGCAACTTGAAGAATACAGCACACGTACAGAGAATAATTTAGTTGGCTAAAATGCAAGGAGCATACCATACCTTGGAAGAGTGGAAAATAAAGTCAGAAAGGCAGATTAGCAACAGATTTTTTAAGACGCCAGGCTGAGGATTTTCCACTCTAGCATTTAGATAACAGAGACCTACTTAAAAGTGTTTGGGCAGTGGAGCAATATATACAGAAGGAATTCTGATGCAAAGCTTAAAATTTGATTTATTAATAAATACAGAGATCAGGATGTAGGTTGATTTTCTTATTAACAGACTTTTAGCAAACATCTACTCTTTATTGAGGTAGATCCATGGACACACAGATTCAAAATCACAGCACTTGCCACCAATGAGTGAATAATCTAGTGGTGAAAATAGACTATCAGCAGTTAAGCAAGAGAAAGTGTAGGTAGTCCAAAAAAGAGATATTTGACTACTATAAAGGGTCAGGCATGAATAAACTACTTTGGAGCATTCCAAATTAATGCTGCCTCCTCTACCTCCTCAAAGTCTCTAACAGGACAATAAAAAAAAATGTTGAAGCGGGGATTGCGTTGCACGATGTGGAAAGAAAATATCCATTGTGACTTACAATCAGATGTTCTTTTACCTTCTTGGTGACACCAATAAGCAAACTTGCCCTTGATCTTCTCCAGAAAGAGAGAGAAAAAAAAAGATAGATCATACAGGGACATCAAAAGAGCAAGCAGGAAAGAAAGAAATAACGGGGGACTAGACATTACATGTTCTCTTCCCTGATTGCAAATAGAGAGCCTGTCTCTGGAAAGAGTGAGAGCTTTTTGGTTAGGCTGCTTATGAATAATAATCATGCATAATAATAATTTTCACTTGATCTGCTTCCTATTAAGAAGAAAAATGGAGGTCAGGAGGCTCTCAAGCCCCATGCAAAGGATTTTCCTAAGTGTCTACCTTAATAGAAATTGTACTGCAAAGGAGACTGATTCAGGTTATATAGATAGTAAACGGCAACTTTTCACCAGCTGGTTCCACGTGAAATGCAAAGACAGAAAGATGTTTCCAAAATTTAAGCTCTTCGTGCCATAATTTCCATTGCTAAAAATATGAAACATTAGAAGCTTAAAGAATCCACTCACAGATCATCACAATGAAAACTTTCAGATATTAAAATATTACATGTAGCTCAATTCATGGCTAAGGGGACGAGATAGTATGGTGCGTCTGCAGAAGCCAAAAATAACAAGATATCATAAATTCATAGAAGTGAAGGAAATCTGGGGTCAGTGTTTGGTCTGGGGGATGCTTCCATTGCAGGCAGACACACTCTCTACTTCTCAGCTTCTACACTCTCAACTTCTCTACAGAAGTTGTCTTTTAATGTCCCATCCACTGTGATCCAGAAACAAAGCCTGAGATGAGCTAGGGTGCAAGGTCAGTTTTGAGACCCCCTAAATAATTTTAGGCTGTGTCAAGTGAGCCAACTATAAAGGGTGAATTTAGGAGGGTAGGGAACCCATACAGGGAGACAGTAAGGATACTTACTATTCCATCTTTCTCCCCCTAAGAAAGATTTTTTTTCCTTCCCCCAGCTCCTTGGGAGGTAACCTGTAAGCCCTTGGAATGTCCTGTTTAATAAAAATGTGTTTGTTTGCTTGATATTCTTGAATAATGTCAGATAGTCCACATTAACAATGTGATTTATAGTGAAGGCCCTGAATCATGCAGGAGCAACTTGACTCCTGGAGAGGCTAGAGACAATGCCAGCCACACAAAGAGTTAGTTGGCCATGTCTGTATGACCTACCTACCCTCAGTAAAATCTCTGGACCTCAAGGCTCTGGTGTCCTCCTCTGGTGCACAATGCTCTGTGCACGTTACCACACATCACTGCTGGAAGCAATAGTATCAGCATGGCTTTGGTGAGAGAACACAACTAGAAGTTCATGTGTAAAACTCCCAAGGATCCTACCCTATGTGCCTCTTCCTTTTGCTGATTTTAATCTGTATCCTTCAGTTATAATAAACTGTAACCATGAGTTAACAGCTTTTCTAAGTTTTGTGGGTCCTTCCAGCAAATCATTAAAACTAAGGGTAGTGAAGGCATCCACCCAGAGTCCACATTTCTCTGTTGTCTTTGCTATAGGAGAAATAAGAAAAACTGTATTCTCGGAGAATTACTAACCTAAGTCTGATACATGTGGATTTGAAGCCAGAATTTATAATAACTCCTAGTCTGAAAGATCCTCAAAGTTAGTTTAAATTTGGCCTGGGTTGGTGACTGCCCTGAGGTGCCTATCATAACGGTATAAAATACCTTTGGGGAGGAACATTCTTAAGATCTGGTCTTAAGCATCATGGAAATTAAAGTAGGAGATAACGTTGAAGAAGGTGTGATTATTGCATTTGGCAACTTGAGAAGTTTCCAAGTAACCATATTGAAGCATTTTATTACTTCTTTATACTTTTTTTGATATGCCTGATCAAAGTGACTTTCTCCAAAGGAAATTTTATTTCCTTGTGTTGAGATGAATTTCAAACAGAGAGAGGAGCTGTGGTCAGGCTCCACCTTGTTCCAGGAGTGAATTTTTCCCCCTACGTACACAGCACTCAACAACTAGACATTTCCTTTCCCATAATGTCATACCCAAGATGTAGCGGTGGCTTTGGGAGATCAGAATAATATAAATTGACAGGAACAACATAAAAAAGCAAGGGTGGCCGAGCCTGAGTATTTTGTTACTGTTGTTTATTGCCATCATTTTTTGATGATGATTATGGTATCACGAATTACTTTGGAGAACGTAGGCCCAGAAAACTTAGTTTAAATAAACTCTTCTTAGTGTTCTGTCCTCGGATGGATACCAGGCAGGATAGATGATAGAGCAATTTTTGAAGCTTTGAAAGTGAGCAGAAAAATGACAAGTGAATTTAATATGATTTTAGTCCAAAGCAAATATCTAAGGAAATTTTAAATTGAACTCTTTAGGGAATGCTGGGCTCAAAACAATCAATTAGGATTCAGGAATGAAAGCAAAGAGTTATCATAAATACTCACTCAAGATGAAGCTTTATGGAGGAAAAGACAAAAAAGAAACCCATTAATTATCTAATGCTCAGAAGCAAAAAACATTACTGTCTTTTACAACATGATAGCAGTTCTACTACTGAACAGTTTATGGCACTCTGATTGCTTTCACTTCAAGACGTAGCACAGCTTAGAGGACAAGCACACTTGTGGTAGGCTAAAAATATTTTTTGTTGGTTTGCTTCGTTGGCTTGGCACCTCTTCGGGGAAATCATCTCTGCTACATTTTTACAACGTGCAGTTCTGGTAGAGTAAACCTGAATTAATCCCATACCATCTCTGTTGTGAGGATCTGCTTATGACCCACTGCGATCCAATTAGTACCCAATGCCACAGTGGCCGATCCAGGGAGGGACATGAAACGCAATTCAGACCAATGAGTTTTCTACATGGCTCGTACTTATGTGATAGGGAGAGAAAGCCGGTCTTTCACCTGGATCACTTGCTGGGAATGCCCAGGGAGTGTAGCGTTGCCAGTGGCTCTCTCTGGGATCGTATCTCTGGGATCACAGGGATGTTGCTTCACTGGGAATGAAAAAACACACAGAGAGAGCCGAGCTGAGAGAAATAGGAAGCGTGGGAGATTTCTGATGACATGATTTCAACTGCCAGATAGAGTTCTGGCCAGGATTCCAAATTACATGTGTCAGTCAGTTCCCTTTATCCTGACTAAATACACAATTTAAAAGTAACGATTTTTCAATCTGCCAAAGGGATACAGTATAACCAGAAAGTCTTGAAGGACCAAAATAGTGTAAAACTGGACTGGATTTATTCAGCGGATTTTAGAAACTAGTGCCATTGACTGAGGTCCCTTTCCACCAAATTTTGTAATGAATTAACATTTACAAAGTGTGAAATAAACATGTAAATTCCATGGCCCAAAGAAGTGGTGCCAGCTAAAAATATCTGTCATAAAAGCATCAGTTGTATTTACGGATGTTCTTTTTACAAGTGTGCCTTAACAGGGAAACAAGACTTATTTGGGTATGTGTTTTTTAAAATGTTAAGTTTATTGTCAGAGACAGAATTTGGGTTTTCTCTCATATATTAATTCATTTATTCAGTAAATAATTATTAAGCACCTACTCTGGTGCCAGGGAATGTGCTTGATTCTAGAGATGAGTAATAACAGATTCATTTACTGGTTTCAAGGAGCTCTCCCTGTGGGAGAGAAGATAGGCTTATTTTCAATAAACGTTATTGAATGCAAATATTTTTGAGTAAATACTAGAAATGGTGGTAGAACAGAGGAAGAAAAAAATATAGTTTACTTGGACAAAAGAAGAAAAGTCCTAGAAGGCTTCACAGAAGAAATAATAAAGGACTAAGTCCTTGAAAAATAGGAAAGTTAGGCAGGCAAAGTGTGGGAGGGAAGGAGCCACCTAAAGTGGGCTGTGGCCGGAGAGGAAGGCTGTGGGAAGTGGGGGTTGGGGGAGTTGTGCTGGGTGGGCAGTAGAAGGAGCTGGAGAAACGGCCCAGGGTTATGAAAAGCTGGACTTGATTGCAGAGCATGAACCATACTCTACATGGTATGGAGCTGTGAAAGTATTTGAATCAGTGGGGTACTCTGAATCATGAACTTGACACATGTGAGAATTCTGCTCTTCGGTTTTTGAATTCTACTGCTTCTCACTCTTCCCAGGAAGCAGGATTGTTGGGTTTTCTGAAGATGGCAGTCCAATTGGCTCCCGCAGATCTTATTTTGGGGGATGTTGTTATCTAGAAATGGAATCTTGTTAGTATACTTCTTTGTCTAGGGGGCCTTCTTTGGTAAAACAAGAAAATTAGTGTTTGATTCATATGATTATGCATATTATTTACGAGCTGTCGATTAATGAAACTATCCTGTATTCTACCTCACGATCTAAGGTTGGCGTTTCCTCCCAACAATGACAATAAGGTTCCCCAGGAGTTCTGACACTAACAGGTAAGTTCTGGGGTCACAAAGAGAGTGAGGAGGAAACCCTCACATGGAAGAATAATTTCTCTTGCCTGAAATATGTTTCCTTTAAACCCTTCTTTATAATGGGAGGAGGCAGGAAATGCTCTAGCCCTAACTTATTTCTTCCAAAAGTTTTCAGTGAGAGAGATCAAAGCTGAAGGAGTATAAGGATTTCAGTCATCAGACATTTGAAAGTGTCTACTGAGGTGGGACTTGCCTACAAAATTAAGGGGGTCTGGTTGGTTAAATAAGTTAAGAGGTAGACGTAAATACAAAAGGCCTTAGTTCTAGGCAAGCAGCTTCTTCACCCTGCCTCTGCCACTGACTGGGTGTAAAGAATTATATTTGAGGAAATATTTTGCTCTTGACATTTTGAAATAATTTCCTAGCAATTTCTTTTAATTCTTCCTCCTCTACTCCTTTTTCTAAAAAAGCACTTTTATGTCATCAGCCTTTATTTACCGGGTTTTTGTGAGCATAAAAAACCAAGATGATATGCTTATTAGCTTTAGTTTATCTGTAGTTTTTGTCAGGATTCCTCACTCTGCTAATAGCTTTGAATCTTCATTCATCTGTATTACTCAGAATTAAATTTGAAATTTTTACTAACATTTAATCCATTTGTCTCAAATGAAATTGTTTAGTTGTTTTTAATTCAGTAAGAAAAATAATAATTTAAGTGGTATGAAGAGAAGGAATGAAGAAATATCTTTTCCTAGAGAGAAGGCACACAGGTTCAGGTAGTTCAACCAAACAAAAACTGTTCCATCCTCTCAGTTTCTATTTTACTGTTTTAGTTTCAAGTTTGTGGAGGATATAGAGAATAAAGTACATACCAGTAGGTAAATCATAATGTCACTTGATGAAAAGGAGCCTGTTTTCAGGACAGGAGATAATATTGTGAAATGATGGCAATGAGAATTTCCCCCCCTATGGAGATAATGGAGATTATGGAAAGATTATACTTGGCAAGTATAATGATCTAATTTACTTCTCCACTTAAAGTGGAATAGGAACTTTCTGTGTCATCTCCCACCTCTTATACATGTTTACCAGTTAGTTTAGATGCTGCATGGTAAACTAGTAACTGCACTAGATAGGGCCAAGAGATTTTTATTCTTGCCCCACCTCACTCTGTGATATGTGACCACAGGACAATCACATATCCTGTCTGAATAACAGTGTCCTCTTCTGTTTCAGTGGTTCCTCATGATATCCCTAGAATGCACTGCCCACTCACAGACTAGACATTCAATCAGACAATGGCCAGACTATATATAAAAGTGGGATTCTGACCCACAGTTGCAACAAACAGCCCAGAAGTCAACATAATATATACAGTTCTGAGTCCAAGATGTCTAACTACTATCTCTGTCAAATAGTCCAGAAAGCCAAATGATAATCCCTATAACTATGACTCAAAATACCCAGGGCTTGATTAACAACCAATGGCTTCTCTAATTTTTTCCACATTTCTAACTTAAGACCAAGAAGAGAAGGCCATATATGCACCCCTAACCAATCACCTTGCATGCCCTGCTTCTTAGCTGCCTATGGCTTTTGCATGTCAACTGTCTGCAATCAGGGCACACCTGAGACGTTCCATTTCTTTTCCCCATAAAGTTTCCATGCTGTTCTTCCTGCTTCTGCCCCTCTGCTAAATGCAAGTGATGGTACCTGACTTCCTCACTTTAGCAAGCTTTGAATGAAAAGCCTTTGCTTTATAGGGTGAGGTCATATGCTATTTGTCTTTCACCAACTAGCTTATATCACTTAGCATAATATTTCCAGTTAAATATGGGAGTGGGTGGTGGGATGGGGAGAGGAGAGCAAAGGGGGAAAATTGGAGCAACTATAATAGAATTACAATTTTAAAAAAGGCTTTGCTTGTTCTCATCAGGGTGAATCTTCATTTAGTTCCACACCAGTGTTTAGTTTCCAACCCCATCCACAATCAGCTAATCTAAGAACCTCATAAATTGTCTCCCTTCTCTCAATATCATTCTTCCAAACTGTCTTTCATGTCAGTGACCAAATGATCGAAATATATGAGAGTTGAAATATATCAAGCCTTGTTTTAACACTTTCATTAACCTTAGAATAAGTTTTAAAAATTTTAGCTAGACTGATTTGGTCTCTTTTTACATGCCCATCTCCTTCTTTTGACACTAAACTCTATGATCACATGATGTCAAAATTCTTGGTGTTCTCAAAATGAGCCATATTCTATCACTTCAAGCCCTTTGTAAATGCAGATTTCTCTACCTGAAATGTTCTTCATTTTCTTCACGTGATAAATTCTAATATCTTCTTAAGATTTAACATAGCCATCTTCTCTTTTGTGAAGCCTTCCCTAATTTTGCTAGTCTATGCTGCCATCAACCAAACATGTATTTTCATTTTATATGATTTGCTTAAATATCTCTCTATTCAACTCAATGTTAGTTTTTGCATTTTTAGCTCCTGTTCAATATCTGGCATATTATAGATATTCAGTAAATATTAAAGTTATGAATGAATGATTAAAAAATGAATTTTTACATAAATGAGCTCCCATATGTGACTAAGTCAAAGTCATAGGACCTAACTACTTTTCTTTGGTGGCACTTGTATTAGTATTAGAGAAGTTACCCATTAACTCCTATGATGGGCCAGGTACAATGGTAGCTGTTTTCTATTGATGGTCTCTTTACTTTTACAATAATTATGCAGGATTAGGAATTATTTTCTCCCTTTTCTAGATGACAAATCTGAATTTTAAAGAGGTTGTACAACTTTTCCAAGGATACATAGTTAATAAATAGTAGAACTGCTATTTGAAAGCATATTAGTATAAAAATCAACATTGAGATCTAAGGAGGACATGGAAATTTACCTTCTCATATTAAAATCATAGGACTGATAGCTCTCACATACATGTTACAAGTAAAGAAACATGGTGAATGTTGGGAACCGCCCTACCTGGTTTCTGGAGCTATAACCTCCTACTCTCCCCCACTCCCCCCCACCCATCCGGGGTTAAGGCTGAGTGAGTGACCTTCAGACCATAAGCCACTAAGGAGATAAAGCTTATCTCCCTCTCAGGAGCTCTGCTTCTGCTCCTTTTACTTCATCCTCGATTGGCCTCCAATGCTTGATCAGTTAGCCAATGACTGATAAGATTGCCCAAGGGGGGAATGACCTAAGACAGGCATGATCATGTGGAGGCCCTAGGGAAGAACTTGGGGGCTATGGAGAAAGGGGGTGATGGGCCCTCACCCCTCAGCTTTGACATAGCCTGAGTCCTCATTGTGTCTGTAAGAGTTGCCTAATCTCTTGGCTATCTTGCCTCCTCTGCCTGACTTAAGCCTGAAACAATGACAGAGGGCAGTGCAGCCCTGTGCTGGAAAGGGCCGGCTCCCCAAGAGATCAGGTGTGAGAAAGAATATGTAAAATCATGTGAAGACTGCTTTGCTAAGAATGCTCTTAGTTAAATGATAAAGGCCTGAGCAGGAAATGAGTTTGTTTCCCAAAGTCTTGTAGCCTTTTAGCTGATAGACCCTGACTCAGAAGAAGCTCTAGTAGTTCTTTGTATGCTATCCACCATTTGATCCTTACTGCCTGACAATGGTTAATGAGCTGTACCTGTATTCCTGTGCAAATTAAACCCAATAAAAGCCTGTCTAGGAAACAGCACACGGTGCTCTTCCCTTGAGAGAGTGGCCAAGCTGTCCTTTTTTCTCCACAGGACTCAGTAGTCCTTGTGAATTTGTTTCATGTCTCATCCATAATGCTGTGGACAGTCCGCGTCAGGTGGAACTAAGAGTGGAAAGAAAGAGAGAAAGAAAGAAAGAGAGAGAGAGAGAGAGAGANCCCCCCCCCCCCCCCCCCCCCCCCCCCCCCCCCCCGGGGGTTAAGGCTGAGTGAGTGACCTTCAGACCATAAGCCACTAAGGAGATAAAGCTTATCTCCCTCTCAGGAGCTCCACTTCTGCTCCTTTTACTTCATCCACAATTGGCCTCCAATGCTTGATCAGTTAGCCAATGACTGATAAGATTGCCCAAGGGGGGAATGACCTAAGACAGGCATGATCATGTGGAGGCCCTAGGGAAGGACTTGGGGGGCTATGGAGAAAGGGGGTGATGGGCCGTAACCCCTCAGCTTTGACATAGCCTGAGTCCTCATTGTGTCTATAAGAAGTTGCCTAATCTCTTGGCTATCTTGCCTCCTCTGCCTGATTTAAGCCTGAAACAATGACAGAGGGCAGTGCAGCCCTGTGCTGGAAAGGGCAGGCTCCCCAAGAGATCGGGCGTGAGAAAGAATATGTAAAATCCTGTGAAGACTGCTTTGCTAAGAATGCTCTTAGTTAAATGATAAAGGCCTGAGCAGGAAATGAGTTTGTTTCCCAAAGTCTTGTAGCCTTTTAGCTGATAGACCCTGACTCAGAAGAAGCTCTAGTAGTTCTTTGTATGCTATCCACCATTTGATCCTTATTGCCTGACAATGGTTAATGAGCTGTACCTGTATTCCTGTGCAAATTAAACCCAATAAAAGCCTGTCTAGGAAACAGCACACGGTGCTCTTCCCTTGAGAGAGTGGCCAAGCTGTCCTTTTTTCTCCACAGGACTCAGTAGTCCTTGTGAATTTGTTTCATGTCTCATCCATAATGCTGTGGACAGTCCGCGTCAGGTGGAACTAAGAGTGGAAAGAAAGAGAGAAAGAAAGAAAGAGAGAGAGAGAGAGAGAGAGAGAGAGAGAAAGAAAGAAAGAAAGAAAGAAAGAAAGAAAGAAAGAAAGAAAGAAAGAAAGAAATATAAAGAACCCAAAGAAAGAAAGAAAGAAAGGAATATAAAGAACCCAAAGAAAGAAAGTAAGGAATATAAAGCATCTTTGTAAAAATTCAGATTTTTTACCACAACCCCCAATATTGTGGTTCAGGAGGTCTGATGTGCACCACAGAAAACTTCAGTTTAACAACTCTCCATTCCTTGGCTCCTAATAGCAGTGATCGACAGATCGCTCTTAAAAACACAGCTCCAATTGCTTTGGTAATTATAAATCATTAAGGTCATTTTATAAAGGGTTACCTTTTAGCACAGATCTGGATGCACAGTGATTGATGGAACCCACCTTTTGCGCTCATATGATATATTTCCCAACTCTTTCATTGAAAGACAAAGACATTTTTAAAAACACTTTTATGATTTCTGCCATTCAGTCCTGGTAGTCTCTTCTATTAATGGGTCTCTGAGATAGTTTCAGGAATAACAGAAGTGCAGCAAATGTAATAACACTCTTTACAACCACTTAGCAGACTGTTAAAGGCAAGGTAAAGACTTCTTAACCAGTTGAAGTGACGGACAGTGAGCTTCAGATAATCAGGGTGTAATTGCATGAACTGGAATCGAGCCAGGAAGTAAAGGCCAACAAAGAAGGAAGAGGAAGGGTTTATATAAAATACATAACTGATTATTTTTGTATTTTACCTAGAAACATGCCTTCAGAATAAACTGTACCTTACCCAACATTCACCAGGAAAAACTTAAGTGCCAAAAGTCCTTAAAACAGAGAACTCTGCTTATGGAGCTACCCATTCTATTTCACCTATGTAAAGTAGGACTCCTAAATAACACTTCAGCAGAATGGCATTTTCAACAATATTTTTTAATGTCTTTGTCTTGCTATCCTTTTGTTTTTATTGTGCCTGAACAGCCTAATTCTGCAGAACTGCTTTAGAGATAATGACACCACACCCATTCCTTAATTTCCCTTGCACAAATGTGCTCTCTGTTAAGACACACCTTTTCCTTTCTTTATTAGGGAGAGGTTCTTTCTTGACTTAGAAGTACTGACGACACTTGGTTACCTTCTCTAGGTCTAAGAGTGGTGCACCCCATGCTGCCACGCTGTTCCTATTCATCCTTGGCAATGTCTCTTATCTTGGCTTCTGTCACACTGTCTTCTCCTCCCTATAACTTTGGTCCCTCTGTGGGGACACCATTCAAGTTCCTTCCTATGTGCTCTTCATTCCTGAAAAAACCATAGGAAGTGGCTAATTACTAGAAATTAGAAAATATCTAGTGCTGTTCTGCTACCAATTAATCAATCAGAGTTGTGCTTTAGCCCAGCCATATATACTTGTATATTGTTACACATGGAATATTTGTATAACTTGGTATCATGCTTTTTCACATTATATAATGCTTATTTTATTTTCATCTTTATTGTATTTTTCCATTACCATTTAGTTCCTTTATACTCTCCTCCCGCCACCAATCACCACACTGTTGGCCATGTCCATGAGTCCTTCTTTTTTGCTCAATTCCTGCACCCCCTAACATCTTCCTGCCCCCAGCTGTCATCCTGCTCTCCACAACCCCTGCTGCCTAGAAGGAGCCATAGTCCTCACTTGCACCCTTCTTGCCAGCCTGCTTAGGCACAGGGTAAACATCTGACACAAGGGGATCCTGTCCATAAACTGGGCTACAAATCATATCCTGGATAAAGTGAACTTCACATATGAAAGCAGAGTCAAGCAGAAAACGGTGGATAATGAAGCAGTAATAGCACACAGATGTGAGACCCAGTCTACAGAGAGAATTAGATGAAAGGAATAGACCTCCTATGTGCCTTCTGCTTGCATACGTAGCACAACAGAACTTTCCAAACACCTTGTGGTTAAGTGGGGGCACAGTGACAATTTTTTACTAGTGGGTTAGGAAGGAAAGTGATTGTTACTTCTTGGCAGAGAATTTAACTGTTGGTATGAGATGCTACAAAGCTCTCTTTCCCTCTTTAGAATATTGTTTAGACAGTATTCTAAACATCCTGCCCTGTCATCCAGAATCCAGAGTGAGGACCAAGCAGGGAAAAGTCACAAGCTGATGTTCAACAGACATTTAGCATGAATGAAAAATAAACCTGAGGAATTTTTTAAAAGAGTGCTCCAATAAACCAGAGTCCCCCAAATCCAGAAATGGAACCAAAAATTTTACACCTGAAAATATAATCATATAATTAGAGTGAAGAAGAACTCTTCTGACAGCACAAAAAATTAAGAGGACTCTACAACTCTTGAAATAGCACCTTCTCTTGCTGCCTAAAGACGAGGCTAGAGTGCCCCTCTGATGGGCTCCTGCTCTGTTGTATATTCTGGGTGAAGTGTTTCACGCTGCAAAGCCATCACCTGCTGTTTTATTTCTCTTTCTCCACTGAGACATCATTGTCCCACTGACAGGAGTAGTTTCATGCTCACTGTGGTGTTCTATTCCAGGTGAGAATGTTCTGATGGCAAGAAACAGAAACCCATTTGAGATAATAAAAATAATTATTCAAATCACTCTTTTTATATATCTCTGACCCCACCATGTCTTCTATTTTCTATTCTCTGAGAATCAGCTTCATTCGTTTGCCTCCTTTTTATCATATTCTATTGATTATATTGCATAAAGCCTGCTAGCCTTAATTCAACAAAACCTACTAGGTCCAACATTAAACACTGACTGATCAATGACTTCAAAAATTTTATTTGTACAACTCCTCTCTGTGCAGAGCCCTATCATCAGCTTGTACACAGTTCCCTACAGGTCAGTTATAATGGGGGACCAGGAGCAATGGTTATATGGTATAATTTTCGTTGCTCAATGAGCAGGGATTTTGCAAATGAGCAGATTTCCTGATAAAGGGGCATAGAAAAAGTAATTCTGTCAAAGGTGCCTAGTACATATCCTTAATATCTGGCAGCTAGAGAGCATCAAATCTTTATGTTAAATGAATAAATAAATCAATGTGGCAGACATTGCAGGTAACACATCAGTCTCCCCTTATTTCTCTCTAAAATAATCCCACTTAAGCTGGGGACTGGGGCAACACTAGCTCAGGGAATATGGATCCAGTCTGGCTGGATGCTGGAGATAGCTCACACTGGTTTGTGGGAGCTGGTTATGCACACGAGTTTCAACTCTGCCTTAATGAAGTCATGCTGGTAGCTTGAAATTGGCTATGAAAAAAGCGCTTGTACCACGGAAATCAGCCAATGTACAATCAACATTAGCTCTTTTTCTCACACGCCCCCCCCCCCCCCCCAGGAAGCAGATTATTAAACATTTACCGGCATACCACGGGCCCAGGCAGAATCAAAGGTGGTCTAAACTATTCATGGAAACCCCAAGCCTCATTTTTTATAATTGGGTAAAGGGAGATCCTGTGATGTAGTTCTATGAATGAAACCTTGTCTTTCTGGGATTTTTTTCCAATATAATAATAGGAAAGGTGCTTGGATTTCCTGCCTTTGACTGTTGTCTTTTAAGAACATTAAACTTGTAGCCAAATTGTGATGGAGAGGCAAGTCTATAAATGAAAATCAACAGGTTTACAATGAATGACAAGAAATATGGGAAAAAACCTGCTTTTTGATGACTGATTAAGTAACTGCACCAAACTTGAGACTGTCCTTCCTCAGGGAATCTTGTTATGAGTTAATAAATGACGTTTATTTCTTTGGGCATTTTTTGTTGAATTATACAACTTACATCCAAAAACATTCTTAATACAATGGATAGGTGGATTAATGAATGAACCATAATCTAGGATAAATGGTCGCAATAAATGAGACCATTTATCTAGGTGTGTGCTGGGCAAAAAATACCTGGGACAATTACATGTAAGTACAACTATGTCGCACCTGTCCGGCTGGACTCCTATTTTATCTTTCAGAGTTGAAAAACTGAATACAGTTGAATAGAGAACTTCTCATTTGTGTGGGCAACTTCCCTCGCAAGTCCCCCTGCATGCCACAGATGAGAATGAATATGACTGAGACATGATGTGATCTGCTTGGGGAGGAGGGGTGGCCATTTTCCCTGCTGGGAAAAGGCCGTGGGCTGGTGGCCAGTTTCTCAGGGGAAAAAGGCCAGCAGTGGCCAGTTTCTCTGAGGAGAAAAAGGCCGTGAGCTCCCTCTTCCAGGGCCTTTTATTGGGTTCTAATACACAGGAATACAGGGTGGCAAGGATCAAACAGTAGATGACATTTCAAAGAAATCTGAGGGCTTAGTAAGAGTCAGTCTGTCAGGAACAGAGTTTTAGGGTTTCCTGCTCAAATCCTAAACATATGAATGAAAGCACTCTTAGCAGAGCAGATTTCACAGGTTTATCAGGAAATCTTTGTGATGCCAGATTTTTCCCCAGGACTCGCTCTAGCAAGGCAAGGAGCTACACCTCTCCCCAACAGGTATTCAGGTTTAAGGGGATTAGAGCCAGGAAGCGCTTCTCCCAGAGAACATGGGGACTCGGGCTATGTCAAAGCCAGGGGGCGAAAGTCCATTGCTCTTTGTTGCAGCCCCCCCAGTCCTTCCATGAAGGCCTCCCAAGTGATCGAGTCTGGCTTAGGTTGCCCCCCACTGTGAAGGGTCTTACCCGTCATTGACTTCAGACCAAGCTTTGGGGGCAGGGAGAGGAAACTGAGGCAGCGTTTGCTACCAGAGCCAAGCTTTGTCTCCTTCGACCTGCATTCCAGAGGTCATCCCTCGCCCTTAGCCACAGGGGTAGAGATACAATTCCTAGAACCAGGGAGAGCGGTCTACAACACTCATTTCTATGTATATTTAGAAACCTTCTTCCTGGAGGACAAATCATTCTTTTCTGCTACTGGAAAATAAATATTCTAGCTTTAAATAAAAGATGTAAAATTCCAAGACACAATTTTTGTGTGCGCCTGAAAGTTTGTTGGAAATGATAGTGTTTTTTATTTTATTTTGCACTTATAATACAATACGCTATTGTTTTTACAATGAACAAGATTGAAATACAGAAAAAATTTAAACCATTTTATGCCTGGAGAATAATTTATAGCACAGTTTTTACTTTGACTTATTTCTTTCTCTAGTTTGAGTCCAGGACATGGGCTTAGGCAAACACAAATCTTTCCTGGCTGATGAGAGAGGTCACTAGCCCATATTCTAACTGGTCAATTGCAATGAGTCATTGTTCTCCTCCCATATTCTTGTCATTGAATCCAAGTTCTCCCCAGAAACTCTAATGAGTTTTGATTCCAATGCACATTTGACCACGGGTGCTACCCGAGGGGTACCAAATCAAAGAAAATATGCCAAAGCCTGACCACTTTATCCTCTGGGGAACCAAAAAAAAAAAAAACCCCACAACATCAGGTAGCTAAAGTGAAAGAGTTTTTTTAAAAATGACAACCAATTACGTTCTCAGAATAAGTGATATGCATAACAATAACAAAAATGTTGTTCTGGGTGTTACTCCTTTCAGTTTCTATTAAAACTGTAAGAGTGCCTGCTTCCATTATACTTTCCCCTGTATATTTCAATCAAAATGTCACTTAGCCACTATTCCTAGAGTGCACTTAATATTTTCATTAAAGCCAATAAAACCAAGAAATGAAAAGGGTGCAGGTGGGCGAGTCAATTAAACTCCTCTTGTATGCACTATTAAATAGCAGTTGAGAAAAGAAAGAAGCCCCACTGAACACCTGTCTCTTCTCTTTTGAATGGCAGCTACCAGAAATCCACTTAGCCAGCTATTGTCTGCTTATTTTCCTGACAGATAATGTAAGGAACAAGCGGTTACGGGACCAGTAATTCAGAATTAATTTTTCCTTCATGAGAGTGCTATATGGATACGGAGTGCAGTGACGGTGCCTGAGCAGGATTCTGGGGGCGGGGCGGGGGGGGCGTAAACAAGACAATTGGAGATAATGGGCAGGAGATAACAGCCCAGTCAGAGCTGTTGTTTATGCTGACAAATTTTATTACTATTTTTAAATCTTTCTTGAAGGTATAAAGATTTAATCATTAAAACATTTGCCTGGTGTGTGAGCTAAAAGACAGGTGAAGAAGACTCTACAAGTTGTTCTCCATCTTTTCTCACCATATTAACAATGTTAGTGGTTGCAAAAGACAGCTGTTAAGCCACACATTGAGACTGTTTATGGAGCTTCCTCCTGTGAGCTTCTACTTCAATTGAGAAAATTACCACATTTCCTTTAATAAACTGGGACCTTTTTGATAACCCATCATTATTATTTCATTTTGACAGGAAATACCCACCCCTTACATGCACAACAAAGATTTGTTCCCACCAGAACAATTTAAAATTCTCTCTTGCTCCTATTCTTTCTACCTTTTTCTTGTTCCCTCTCTCCCTGTCTTTTCCTTCATGTCCCTCCTCTAAGCTCCTGACTCTAAACACTAGCCACCCAAGTCTTTCACAGACCAGCTGAATCAAGACTCTCTGAGGATGAATTAAAGAGTAGAATTAGAGACAACTGTTTTGTGGCCAGCCTTTGAGACTCTTTGGCAGAAAAATGGCAAACAGATCTTGTGGATTATCTCTTAGTCACTGATACAAACTACACAAAATAAATCAGCATGTAAGATTGATTTCCATAACATTTTTTTACTCAGGTAGAATGCATTGATCTGTTGTGTAAAGAGGAAAAATTAAGCCAAAGAGGATAGGCCATGCTAAAAGAGCAAACATAAAACCACCCATAAGTCCTCTCATTTCAAATATTTGATATTTAGAGTAGAATGTGTTTTTGGAGAAGTTCACCTTTGTTCAGTTTGTGTTGTTTGGGAGAAAATGTACAGAACCCAAGCACTTTAATGTCCATTAGTTAGTTATTAAAACATAGACTGATTAAGTATAACCTTAACTTCTAAGCCCCAAATCATGACACATATTTTGACAAGGCTTTTTTCTTCTTAAAAAAGTACTCCGGTAATATATTTTAAAATTCTCACCCAGAGAACATGTTTACTGATTTAAGAGAGAGAGAGAAACATCGATGTGTGGCCTCTCTTACACACCCAGACTGGGCATTGAACCAAAAGCCTAGGTATGTGCCTTCACCAGGGATTGAACCAGCAACCTTTTGGTGCACAGGACAATGCTCCACCTGACCAGAGCAATCTGGTAATATTTTTGACCATGAAAACATTAAATCTAAATAAGGTCAGTTAAAGTTACATGTTCCCAAAATATCTGATTTATAGACTTTCCATATGAGCCACCTCTACTTAACTCATGAACTTCTTAACACTGTTCACACTCATTCATTTCATGAGCACCCCACTTATTTATTCAGTCAGGAAGCCTATAATTAACAACAGACATATTCATGGGACTGTGTTGCTGCTCTGGCAATTGTACACTTACTGAATCCCCAAACATTTTTTGAAAAGTTAAATTCTATTTCTTGCATAGAGCAAAGTCAATTAATTCTTAACTTGTACATATCATGTATTTCTCTAATTCACTGTGATCCTTGCAGATACTGTCCATGGACTAGACAACAGGTGCTTAACCAATGCAGCTCTTCTTAGCTGAACCACCCCCCACCAACAATTCCTATCCTACAATTAAAACTCTATCATCTAGTCCACTAGTTACACATTCCCCTTCCCCCATATCCAAGTGGACTTATGTAAATTGGTGTTTGAAATATATAACCTCGTGTCAGTGTTTATGGGCATTATTTTATTTGACTATTGAAAGGTTCTTGAAAATGTATCCACATAAGTATTATCTCTTAGATTTGGAAAAGCTCCTAATTGGAAAGAGTTTTTGTACATCTACTAACATAGTACCAAGAATAGTTGATTAATGGAGTCCATACTTACTTCTATTAATTGATGATAAAATGACAGATGCATGATAATGGGTAGTCTAGAGAATTTTAGAGGACTATTGCAATTAGATGAAAGAAGCTTTAACATTGGGAAGAATGAGAAAGTAAATCCAGGAAAGAGTCACTCTCATGCCTGATACATATTCAAGACATTTCTATCATAAACAGTTGTGTAAGCAGCTAATTTTATGTGTCACCAAACAGTGAGGATGTACGTGTGTTATGGCAATACTGCAGAGTGAGTGGGCATCACATGGTCGTCATCACACAGAGATTACACACCATGCCCAGTGGGCAAACACCACCCATCACTGATTTATAGATGGAACTCTCACTCAGCCCTCCACGCTTGCTGACATATAACGATATGATAAAAATCAAAACATTTTTTAAGTTGCGATTACTTGTGATATTACTTGCATAGTCCTTTCAAAAATCTTAAAATTGTATGTAAATGAATATGTTATACTTAAATTAGAAGGGAATACAGTATGTGAAATATCTTAAAAGAAGTATGTATTTCTCCTTATATTTCTAAATCAGTTAAAAGTGATAGGTAGAAGAAAATTCCTAATAAATGGGAGAAAAGGAATATAAAACCTTTATGTAAAATTTATAGTAATATTGAGTCATTTTAGGTAACATTATTTGCTGTCATGTTTATCAAATTATATTTTAAATGTAGGATATAAAATTACTAATAATTATAGATGAAACTACACAGAAACTTGGTTAATATGACCTTTTCTTCTTTTCTTTTGATTCAGAATGGCCTCATTCAGCACCCTAACTCACCTGTCTCCTCCCTCGCACAACTATTCTTTTAACTGTTAAGGCCTCAGGACAAGGAGGTCCTGGTCACTATCAAGGCCTCTCCTCTGTTGACCTCAGAGACAGAGTTTCAGTCAGTAGAGGTAACATTCTAGGCCTTACTTGTGTTTCAGCTCCAGGCCCAGAAGAGTAGCAAAATCAGATGAAGAAATGCATGGCTGACATCAGGATTAAACACACTGATCAATCACCTGTGCTACCCTAGCACTGGCCAATCAGTGGGGACCATGACCCTGACCAGGACCCTAACTTCCTTAGTCACCTTAATCAGTGATTACTGATTTCCCCCATATGTATAACCCATCCCCTGGAAGCCTTCACAGAGCAAGGTCTTAGAGCATTAGCTCACCTATGACTCCAGGAGTGGGCCACTTCCTTAAAATAAACCCTTACTTTCTTTGCTACAAACTGTGATTGATTGGGCTTTGATGCACACAGGCAAATAGACCCCTTAAGTTGGGTAACAGAGGTCTTGAAAATTCCAAGTTCCTAGACCTCTAACTAAAAACTATATATTGAAACACTGTAGATTGCGAAATTCTTGGTCATCAATCATAGTTTTATACCTCTGGTCCTAAAAGTTATGGTAATGAAAAACTTGACTTCTTAAATATATCCTTCTAAGCATCAACATACATTTCAGCAAAGAAGAAACAATAGGCTATAAATCTAGAAAATTAATTAGTTCATCTTAATTAGGGGGTTAACCTCATCCTTCACTTCACCTTTATTTATAACACTCATGTGATACTGTACTTTATAATAGAAAATATACATTTTGATCTTTGCCCACAGGTTTCTGGCTCATAGTTCCCTCAAACCCTTGTACTTTCCTAAGTGATTAGAGCAATAAGGGCTACATTTTGATATAATATTTGGATACTATCCTACATTCCTGAAATAATTTCAGTCAAAAAAGTGAAATAGGTATCTTTTTAAAAATATATTTTTCATTTATTGATTTTAGAGAGAGGAAAAGAGAGGGAAAGACCAATCTGTTGTTCTACTTACTGATGCATTCATTGTTTGATTTTTGTCCATATCCTGACTGGGGATCAAACCTTCAACCTTGTTGTATGGGGCTAATACCCTAACCAACAGAGCTACCTGGCCAGGGTTGAAGTGTGTGTCTTTTATTATTCATAACAAGCCCCTTTCAACTACACCTGAGTTTACTCAGTGTGGTGACTTTAGGAAAGATCCTAAGAACAGTGACTGGTTGCCAGGGGAGCCAACCCTATGATTAGAGGGTTGGGACTTCCAGCCCCACAGCCTGACCAGTACCTCAGGGGAGGGGGAAGCAGCTGGAGCTTGAGCCGGTCATAACTTGTCAATGATTTAATCAAATGTGCTTATTTAATAGAGCCTCCTCAAAAATTGCTGAACTACAGTGTTCAAAGAGTTTCTGGATTGAACTTGTGGGCATGTGGGGAGAGGAGCACGATGCACCTGGAGAGGGTGGGTGTGAAAGCCCCATGTCTCTTCCCGCCAAACTTGCCTTATGAATCCCTCCCATCTGACTGATTCTGAATTATGCTGATAACATATCAGTCATCTACTAGGTAAACTTTTTTTCCTGAGTTCTGTGAGCAACTCTAGCCAATTAATTGAATCTAAAAAAGGGGGGTGTGTATAGCTCTGATTCACAGCCAGGGAAAAGCACAGGTGACAGCCTGCTCTTGCAACCTGCATCTGCGGTCAGGGAGAAATGCGGGTTCGAGAGACTGAGTTCTCATTGGAAGGGGTCGGGCACCAACTCCAGGTAGATTATGTCGGCACTGAATTCAATTATAGGGCAGCCGGTCGGTATGGCAGACCTGCTTAGTTCATGGAAAGTTCATTTTCTAGTGTCTGAAGTGTAGTTCACAGACGAGGAGAAACAAGAAGTGAGTTCTTCCTTAGAACTTGCATGGAGGTGAGTTTTTATGGGCAAAATGAAAACATTATTCTATATTGAAATCTCTTGAGTTTTCCTTAATGATCAAATATAGTATCTATCAGTAGCTAAATCTGTGTTAATCATAAGAAATAAATAACAGCAGATATTTAGTAAATAGAAGTTTGCCCTGCCCTATAGATAGGTCAAAATAAGTGATCTCTGATAATCTCTTACTATGGGCAAGGCCCCAGATTCAAGTTCTACTAAGGGAAGTGCACAATTTCCCTTGAACCTGAAGCTAAAACTGCCTTTAGCTCAAAGTAATCTACATACCACCAAGACACATAATAGGGTGACTCCTTCTGAACTACCACACTATAATATATAATAATATAACTACTATTTTAAAAGCAGTAAAAAGGAGTGGGGGCTATGTGGGAGGTATTAAAAGTGGGTTTCATTGTTCATCTTTATAATACAATTTAAAGAAATATTGTAAATGTACAAATCAAAGAGCTAAATGTGAGCCTACCATTTAAAGTATGATGATGGTAAGCACCAGATTAACTAAAATAAGATATTGTTCAAATGAATACAGGCCAGGAATAGGAGTGGGCATGAGAATGAGGAAGCATGGTGGGGGGATAATTTAGTTTACATTTTATACCCTCTGTACTATTTGAACTTTGTTTAAAATATACATGTATATTTTTTATGGTTTCCAAAGAATTAAATTAAGAAAATTATAGTTATTGCAACAACTTTATACCACCTGGTAATAAGTTTATACTTATTTGTCAAGTAGCATGCTGACTTCATTGCTGACCTGAAGTTGGACATTAAATTTGGTTTTGTCCTCATTTGTAAAAGTTCATCAACTCTGTGATATCCAGTACTCAGAAGGGAGAATAACCTTTCTACTCACTGGTCTTGGATATTTTCCCCTTCTTGGCTTTCTACAAGAATGGAGAAAACTTAGACCATTTCAGCAGCTGTAGAAAAATGGAAAAAGCACAGGGTCACAGATTCAGAAGTTTTGAGGTCAAGTTCTGTCTCCATTGTGCAGCATCTAATGCATCACTTAATTTCTCCTAGCTTCGGTTTCTTTTGCATAAAGCAGGTATAATACCACTCAAGGTTGTTGAGGTGATTAATGGAGGTAATAAATAGAAGGGTATTTTTATTGCAAGTAATGAAACAATGTTTAATATACTAGCTCGTGTGCCATTTATTTTCCATGTAACCTGCTTCTTGGCAATCACTGCGGCTATTTGGTGCTGCTTCTGACCTCTTCATTAGTAATACTAGCCTACAGGCAGCTTTCCCAGCTCAACCCCAGCACTGCTAGTCTTTCTGTTTGCAGCATAATACAAGGGAAATGACTGATTTTTCTTTTCTTAGACAGCTCACTTCACCCATGTGCAGAGAGAAAATCTGTTTTTTATCTTCTTATGTTTTCAATCTAAATGAAAACATTACCTAGTTGAAACATCGCTATAAGGGCATGAAAGGTTAATTCCTTCCCCCTCACACAGAGAGTTGGACAATGGCTTGAATTATAGCCTGGGGGTGACTTTTAAGGGTCATCTAAACAGTAAGCTGTGGATTGTAGCCTCCTTGTCTGAGTCCAAAGGCTGACTATCTTCTTAAAAGTGGTTAAGTGGAAGTTATTGATGAGAGCTCCAGTGAGATTTGACATCAGGCTTTAATTATATCTTGAAATAGAAAATGAAGCCTAATTCTATTTAACAGTTGATTACTAGCAATAATCACAACAAAAAACGTATTTCTATTTCACTCAAGTGCTCCCCACATGGAAGACTAGTATCCCTAATTAAATTTATACTGCTCTTATGATATCTTACTTGGACCAAGAGGAAGCTTTATTCACCCTATTTGAAAATGTGTTTACATGAACATACGGTCCTGGGATTTCCTGAAAATGAAAAGAGTGGAGTTTAGAGAAACTCCTACATTATTTGACCCCTTCTGAGGACATTAACAGTAATCTACAGTTCCCGGTCAGCATTATCTGTACTAGAAACAGAGTGCTATACAGGTACCAATAATGCAAAACTAATGTTTAGAAATATGCCACCTAAGAACACAATTACCAGACACATTAAAAGTATTTTAAAGTATTCTTTGCATAGCATCACTTACACAAAAATTTTGACCTTCTCAGTCTCTGCGTTTTGCTCATTAAAAAACATGTGTGAACAACTTGTTTGTTTCTGGTCCTGGCCATTCTCCTGCCAAATGGAGCTACTTCTATCAAATATAAGACATTCACAGAATTCAAGACACTCTGCAAGACAGCCATAAATTTACTGTATTGGACCATATGATATTGGCGATATTCAACCACTTTTTACTTACCAATATGGTAGTGTCGTATGGTTCTATCTAATAGATACAGATGCATTGTGCATCAGAGTTCTCTAACTCTTGCATGAGTTACGTGTTAGTTAGTCATGTCCACCCTGAGCTTTGCTGAGGGAAGTACGTTTGGGTTGAAGAAACTCAGTAGCATCTATCTTTGCCAATTAAAAGCGACTATTATAAAGCTGTGTTAATTCAAATGACTATTCTGTTCTGCTAAAGCAATTTCAAATGAGAAAGCATTTACACTAAACAAACCTTAACAGTAGTTATCTCTGTTGATATAAGTTAATTTTTCTTCTTTAAACTTTGCCATGTTTTCCAAATTTCTATAATGAACAAGTATTTTAAAATCAGAGACATGTTGATTTTAAAAATTAAAGGGAGTTGAATTTTAAATACCACATTAAAATCTGAAGAGAGCAAGTTGTATAATAACTAAGCCTATTCCTTTAGACAAAATACCTATGAATAATTCTGAAAAATGACTTGTTTATTACCACTACCACCCCAATTTCTCCTTCTGTTGACAAGTAGTCAGGGTAGTTGACACTTCCAGTTTCACTTGAGCTGATTTGTGACACTTATTAGTCACCCAATTTGGAAGCATAACGTGCTTTGGTGGTCTAATGCTACCTCTGGTCACATATTAACCTCATTTTCGCTTAAATGCTCCATTAAAATGGGAAACCCTGTTCAGCTGGCAGGGGAATAGCACTTGCTTTAAATTGGATATTATTCTGAATTACAGTCAACTCTGTAATTCAGTGTGATGTGGCTGCTAAAAAGCCAAGGATCCTAGACTGCATTTATAAAAGTGTAATTTCTGGTTTATGGGAAGTAATCGTCTTTCTATATTCTGGCCAGGCCACATCTGGAGTATTATGTTCAATTATAGGTCAATATTTAAGGACCATGGTGAATTGGAATATGACCAGAAGAGGAAATCAGGATGGGGAAGGGCCTGAAAGCCAATGTCATTTTTGAAGAACAGGCAGTGGAAAGGAGACTAGCTGGTGTAGACCACATAAGAGATGCCTTCAAGTGTGTGAACTGGTTGAATGTAAAAGAGAGAAAGAATTCTGCATTTTTCAGAAGCAACATGAATATGCACTTTTATGAGTGTGAAAAGATACAAAAATCTTTTTAATCTTCCTTTTCATTGAGATCACAAAAGACTGGGAACCAACCACTAAGTGACAAGTATTTCCACATTCCAAAGTGAGGCACATGACAATCTGTGCCCAGCCTGCAAAGTTCAGTCCAGTACAATTTGATGAGCCTAGCAATACCTTGAGAATATAAACGGTTTAATATTATAGGTCCTAAGAGCGGACTGGATTTTTTTTCTTTTTCTCTTTTTTTCCAGGAGAGGAAAAGTCGTTGGAGAGTGGTGGTGTTTGCCCTGTCTCACAGGAAGGAGAAGAGGCCCCAACCTTTCAGAAGAAACAGAAATAGGTAGAAGTGCTTGGAGAACCTGACCTATGTCTCTGGTATATGGGAAAGAGATGGTGGTACCAGACCCACGCCAGCAATAGTCCAAACGTGGATGACTGCCTAGTGAGCCACTCTGACGTTCACAATAGAACAAGGACAAGAACTGCACTGGCCTTTCTTCACAGGGCCTTCCACATAGTGTAGAAGTTCGAGCAGCGTATGTGCTGTCTAAAGATGCTTGGCATTAAGTGGAAGTTGAAGACTGAAATACACCCTCTCATTCCCAAGGGTGGGGCCACATCTTCCCATTTAAAGGAGTGTGTTTTCCTTTGCATGGTCACTGGTGACATGCCAACCCATGTGCTCTGCAAGGATGCATCTTTCCAGAGGAGTAACCTGTTTGTAATTCACAGAAAGGGACCATACAGGATAAAGGCAGCCCTACCCAGAAGTTAAATGTTTCTCATAGATCAGATGTAGGCCTTGCATAAAAAAAGTCAGCTTGGGATCATCTTAAAAGGAATTTGTCCAGGAGAGCCACCAAGTGAGGAGGTGGGACTTTAAGAGAAAATATGAGATGGTTGAATCACCAGGTATCCAGAGACTTGAATCACCAGGTATCCAGATGGTTGAATCACCAACCAGAGAAAAAATCACCTGTAGTAAGTAAGGGAAGTACAGGTATAAAAATACCATCAATCGAACAATCTTCAAGTCAAAGTCCAACTTAAGAGAAAAAATCAGCTTCAATACTCACAAAACTCAAAGCATTAATATTAAACCATAGTAGTGACTGTTAGGTAAGAACTTTCCTGTACCTTCATACTTCTCTTTCCACCTGATCTAAATCTGAAGGTTTCAGCTGGAGTAGGGGAAAGGAGAACTGCACGTCGTAGAAAGAAAGGAAAAAGTAGACCAGTTGTCTTTCCTCCTCTGTGGGGTTTCAGAGCTTGAAGCAGTTAAGAAGTTGGGGGAACTGGAGCAACATCAATTTCAGAATTTTGACACCTTGAGAACACATATTTAACTACTAAAATGAGACGTTTAATGACTAATAATAACCAGAGGATTTTTTTTTTTCTAGAAGTCACCAAAAACAAGTACAGGAGGCACCTGAATTGTCATCCAACTAGCAAAAGAACTGTCTCCAAAGCACAAGCTGTGAGGCCTCAAATGAAGGAAGTATAAAATGAACAAAATTGTGTCACATTTCTGAAATTTGACACAGTAGACTCTCATTCTCTCTCTCTCCCCCCTCCCCTCTCTCTCTCTCTCATACACACACTCCATGTAAAAAGCATAGATTTCATATCAACATGAAGTTTTCACCATTAGACTATCTAAAACACAATGGGCTGCCTCAAAATATGGCCCCTTCCCATCGGTGAAGCCCAGGAAGGTTAACACCAGGGACAGAAGCTTTCTGAGAGTATTGTTTCTTCTGTTTGAACGACACAGTGAGAGTCCACACTAACGAAACAGAGGCAGGGAGGAGACAACTAGAAAAACTGTGAATCCCCAAATGAACAATAATGTTTTTCATTTTTGAAGCAGGGACATAATTATTACTGGAGGGAAAGAGAACAGGATCGCACGACCTTTCTGTGTGGGTTGCACCTGGGTGTGGGGTGGGGGAGCGGAAAAACAGACAAAGACACAAATGATTAGATTCTGATAAACAATCCCTCCTGTCTAAACTAAGCACATGCATCCAAACATCTTTAGGTCTGATCTTCTTTAATCTTGCCAGAAGATACAGAGTTGTCAATTTAATTAGAATGTCTAAGATTTTGGCCTTAGCCCCCAAACAAATGAGATCATGATGAAACAAAAATTTACTTGTTCAATTTCATTCATTCAATAAATATTCATTGGGCACTTATTCTTTGGCAAGTACTGTGGTAGTCACTGGGGATAAATTCATAGGTGAAATACATACAAATCATATCATAGGGCTTCCCATATAGCTGAGAATATAGGCATGAAATAAGGAATTACAAATGCAATGAGGCTAACAAGGGTAACAAGAGACTAAAATAAAATTAGACATTACTGAAAATTGGTATATTTTAAACCTATAGCAGTATTGGATACAAGTATAATTGGCAAATATAATTAGATAGATAAATAGATAGGTAGATAGATAGATAGATAGATAGATAGACAGACAGATGATAGATAGATTTATTTTACCAAGGCAAGTTTAGGGCATCATTAAAGTGTATGATAAAGCACCTGAAAGTCACTCTGCTCTTCCCCTATTGCTGCAAATGTTTATCCATTTCTCATAGAGCAGTGAGGATAGAAGACAAGAACCTTGGCTCTCCTCACTTGCGTTGTCTCAGTTACTCAGGCCGCCATGACAACATGTCATTGATTGGCTGGCTTCAACACCAGACACTTGTTTTCTTGCAGTTCTGGGGACTGGAAGTCTGGAACAACGGTGCCAGCATGGTCTGTTTCTGGTGCAAATGCCCTCTTGCCTTGCAGATGTGTCCTCACATGACACACAGAGAGAACTGTGGTGTCTCTTTCTCATTTCAGAAAGGCACCAACCCTATGAGATCAGGTCCCCACCCCTAAGACCTCTTCCAAGGCCCTAACTCCAAATACAGTAACACTGGGAGTTAGGGGTCCAACATGAATGTCGGGGGAGGGGAGACAATTCATGTATTAAAAGAACAAAAATACTCAGCTTAAAACATTCTGAAAATGAATCCAGATTTCAAACACTAATCAAAACCAAAAGAAACAAGTGTCATTGCCTTGCTGTAAGATACTAGGTGGAGCTGGAAAACTGCTCTTGCAATAATACATCTGTGGCGACAAAAAAAAAAAAAAGCCTTGCAGACCAAAGCCAAAGCTTGTTCAAAAGATCCAGCTTTTATTATGGCATCTATTTGGTGGGAGCATGAGGTAGAGGGGAAGCTGGTCATAGCATCTCCGTGGAAATTGTTCTCTTGGTCTATCTCGGAAGAGACCTGCCATACCTCATTGCCTGGTATACATGGTCCACTCCTACCTCCTGCACTATTACTACTGAGCTGTGAATGACAGCAGACTTTCCATTTGATTTTAAGAGCAGAGGATGAAGACATATTCCTTTAAGCATGATTAGTGTGTGACACAGCACTTTGTTAAGGAGAGTGATGAACTGGCAGTAGGCACAATTTAGAGGAAGATGGTTCTACATCCCCCACAAGTGCTGTAAAACCACTCAGTTTTTGTGACTAGTCAAAGCTAGTGTGCACCAAACTGGTAATTTACAAAGCAAGAGAAAGATGAAGAGAGTGATATTGATTAATCTGCATGGAGACAATGCCACATTTGGAGGTCAAATCAAGACTTGTCAAGAATGCTTTTTAAAATAACGAATGACAAAAACAATACTACTATGATGATGAAAAGCAAAAGAGAAATAAATTACACCCAACTTTGCAATTACAACAAATCAATTAATTATCTCCTTCTCTTTTTGTCCATTTGAACAAGAATATATCATAAGTCCTAGTGAAGAAAATGGAACAAGTTTTGGAACTGGAGACATAAAGAACATCTGTGCACTGGGAAATTATATAATAAATAGTTACGTCACTGAGTTAAAGGGATAATGGAGCTACTGTAACTTAGTGGAACAATGTGAAGAAGTGATGTCAACATCTTTTAAAACTTGAGAAATCACTGCCTCTGACCTCAATTTTATTTACTTATATATACATTGTGTGTGTGTGTGTATATATGTGTGTGTGTATATATATATATATATATATATATATATCTCATATTTTTATCCGTAGATGGACTTTTATGTTGTTTCCATATCTTGGCTGCTGTGAGTATTGACAAAATGAACATGCAAGTTTCCCCATTCCTTGGATAAACTCTCAGGCCAGAAGCAAATTTTAGAAGTCCTTTCAGTCACAAGATCTATCTTATTTCTGAAGTTAACAATTTTCATCCAGCATCATATCAGAACCATGGACTCTTACCCCTCTTAAAGCTTCTTCCTTTCCCTAGGTCCCAAATGCCCTAGGCTAGAGCCTCTCTCCACCCTTCTTCCACTTCTGAGGCCCTTTATGGCTGGTGTAGAGGGAGGAGGAGAGGAAAAAAGCAGGCAAAATAAACTGGATCAAAGCAGAAATGATTTGGGTTGGTCCCATCTGGGCATGGGAAGTGTATGTAGCTGATTCCTTCTCTGCTGGGACACTTAGATGGGCTCCTTAGCGATCCTTTGCTAAGATTTTAACTGAATCTATTCAGTGAGAACAGGACTTTCCATCTGGCTCCCACTTAGGATTTCCCAACAGCCCCTACTCTCCCAACCAGCTTCCCCTTGGAATCTTATCACCACTTCAAGGAGCTTTTCTTCAATGGTGTTTCTCTTATGACTATCCCAGACCTGGTCTCCAATGAACCCCTCTTTTTGTCGTCGTTATTGTTGCAAGTTCCAACTACATTCTCCTTTTTAGATTTTTCCTTTGTAAAGTCTGGACATACACCTTGTGATACCCCAGAAGCCCACTTTTTGGTCTTAAAAGGAACTTCTCTCTATATCATTTTCTTCATGCTTTCTCAAGACAATGCACCTCACCTCCCAAATTTCTCATGTATGGATGCACTGTTGCTTCAAGATACATGAACTCTTTAAAGAAAAGTATTTTCCTGTGAGGTTCATGTGGGTACACACTGTCTTCATCAACCTATGACCGTCCCTTTTCCAAAATTTCTGGGTGAGAGGGTCCCCTAGTTCACTATCTTGCCGCCCACTCCAACATGAGCCATCATCCGGGGAACTCAGTGTTCAGTCTGCGTGGTTGACTCATAAAAATTCAATCTAGTCTTGTGAGGCTTCTGCAGCCAGTATCCAACTGAACCAACTTGCTTCCTTCATCACATTTTTATCTTGCTATTGCAAATTTTTACCTTTGATGTCTCAAAAAGTGTATTTCATTTCCTGAAATCACACTTCTCTCCTTTTACTTTCTTTACACCATTACTTTCCTATAGCAGGTTCAACCTCAACAAATACGGCTTCTGTGTCTACTACTAATCCTCTAGGAGCCCAGCTGATTCATTTCTGTGCTAGTATCTTTAGTCCCTGTACTCACATTCAGAGTACTGCTAGAGAAAGTCACGTACAACCACGTAGGTTGGTGCTTCTATATATGCCTTTGTGTTAACTAAATGTGAGATACAGAGCTATGTGACAACTGTTCCATGCAAGTTCACAGGAAATTAAAGTGTTAGTGTCAGGATTAAGCAAACCTAAATCTGAACACTATCTCTATCATTTCCCAACTGTGACATCTTAGGCAACTTACTCATTAAAATTAAATCTTAGTTTTCTATTCTTAGTCCCCTGAAGAAACTGGTTTGAAATTTTTTAGATAATTTTAATTACTCTTTTTAAATTGTTTTTTCTTTTTGAAATCAGACAATAATATTGAAGACTGTTTCTGGCAGTTGAAGCGACAGCTGTATTAAACACTCACCAGAGGTGTTATGTTATGTGTGTTCAGAGATGGAATGATGGAAGTATGAGATTAGACTTTTCAAATCTTTCTCTCGCTGTATTATATCCATTTCAGATTTTCTAGATGCTTTTTATATTCATATATTCTCAACAAAATGTCAATGTGTCAATTCAATTTTGTATTCCAATTAAATGATTTCTGCTTTTCACGTATTCTTTTTTTAGCTGAATTTGATAGGTTTTTAAAAAGTGTTTTAATCACTTCTATCCCTGTTTATTTTCAAAAACGAAAACACTGAAAGCATGCATTTTTCTCTCTTTGCTATTTCACTCATATCACATAAATGTTGATATGTAACACTTCAATTTTAATGATTTTTCTAAGGATGTATATTTCTAAATTTTAGTTCTTTTGCTCCAATAGTTAAGATTATATTTGTTTTTCAAAATTCACTTTTGCTACTTTATCATTTTAAATTTTTGCATTTATTTCTATTAATTTCTATTTTTTAAAGATTTGTACATGTCTGGTCATCTAGAATATGGTCATTTTTGAAATGCTTATAGAATCTTGCAAAGGATATGTAGTCTCACTAGGTACAAGTATGTGTGGGTATGCAAATACAATATAAAATTGTTAGTCAATGTTTAACTTCATTAAAGTCCCTGCAATAATTATGCTAGAATCAATTATTCTTTGTATTTCTATTTTTGCTTTGGAATTATTGATGCTATGTTGCATGATAGACTGTTGCTCTATATCCATTCTGAATTGTATCTTCTACTTTAACAGTGTACTTCTTAATGCTCTAAATTAATCCAGGTCAATTCTGTTTAATTATGCTTTAAAACAGTAATTTCATCACAAATACAAATTTTTCTAAGAATCTGAGTTGGAGAAATTTTGCTCAGAATCTGAGTTGGAGTGAAAGGTTAGGAGCTTGAAGTAGTAAGAATCAACTTTAAGACGGCAGGGGCTGCTCAATGTTAATGGTCAACTAGAATAAAAACTGGAAAAGACACAGGATTCAATTAAGAGGAGGTTAAGAAACAAACAATTTCTAGATGGTCCAGAATTCTTATTGAAAAGTAATTATAACATTCTCATCTTAACTTCATTAGTCAGTGTGTATGTGGTGAGCAGTATTTGCAGACGCACAGTTAGTGAGAGATGCCTGGCCCATGGGAGTGTCCTTGTACCTTAGCTCAACCTTTCAAAAAGTGCATTCTGAGATGAGGGTACCCATGCAAGTGATTTATTAGGGAAGTATTCACAAGAGATATCAGAGAGAAAGCAGGATAGCAGAACAAGGAGAGGGGGCAAAAAATAATATAATTTTGGATAACTTCCAGACCTAGCCCAATTCCACAGGAAGGCCTGGATGTAAGTGACATCATGGAGTCTGTCCTGCCTCGAGAGAAGGAGATGGATTTTCACACCTGCCATCAGTTAGCCATTTGGCTACAGGCTGCCCTTGAAGGGTTGTGAACTCTCAGACACATCCAGCTACGTCTGGGGAAAGCATCCCAGTGACCCAAGGATAACTCTGGAAGAAGATGGCAGGTACAGAACCTATAAGTAAAGCAAACAGAGATTGGAGGACAGGTGAAGGAATAAGTAAGAGGTGTCTATAGGCATCAGGGTGGTGCACCACCAGCTTTCAGTGTATTTCATAAATGTTGGCAATTATTGAATGAACAATGGATGACCAGTCAGAATAGTTTCAGGATCCCAGACAGCACACAGTGTGGTTAAAAGGGAGTAGTCTAGGTTTATGAAGATATAAAAAAAGTAAAAAGAAAAAAAAAGATAAAGGAGAAAACTGGTACAGAGACAAACAGCTTCCTCAAAACTATGCCAGATTCAAGACAAACCGACTTATACTTTCCACAGAAATACCCATTATGCTGATTTCTTCCCTAAATCAAAGACCTGTCCTTAATTCCTATCATTTACTTAAAATAATAATAACAAAATAAAAAGTTTTCTCAGGCCCAATCTACTTCCTCTGTAATTTTTCTTTCCTCTGCTATGTCTTTCCTTGCAGGCTACCCAGTACAAGTACCTCCTACATTGAAACCTAATAGATTTTTCTTTCTACTTGAGACCTGGTATCATCAAATCATGGTAGATTTGAATAGATCATTATTTTCATTCCGTCAATTCATTAATTCACTTATTTGCTTATTTAACAGCAAATGAATATTGAGTTTCTGTTGTGAGACAGAAACTAGGGATAAAATAGTGAATGAGGCATGTTCCTTTTCTCAAGTTGCTTATCGGGACACACTTGTTTTTCATGACATTATCAGTGACAGGGAAGTCTTTGCAACCTCTTCAACAAGTTTATTTCATACATCTGTTCAAAAGAAGGTTATTGAGCCTGTTCCAGGTCAAGACAGGGATAAGTGCCATGAGAAATACAAGACCAGTCCATCATGGACATGGCTTTTTAGGTTGTTACAGTTTATTTGAAAGTGTAAGAAGCATCATTACTCAGTTTCAACCTCAAATCAAATGAAATGGGATGGTGGAGTTACTATTGTTTTTACCATCTACTCTATACTAGGTTGTGTTTTTTTAAGAATCTTTTACATTTGTCTTGTTATTTAATATTAATAATCTCAAATTAGATTATTTTTATCCCGACTCAGTAAATAAGGGAACAAAAGCTGAAAAGTTAAGTCATCACCCCAACCTCATACTGTAGGTGGCCAAAACTGTCTTCAAACTGCAGTATTTGGCACATTGGCAGCCTTTCTAATATGCCATGCTGTACATTGGAGACTATTTGAAATAATATTTTTACCTTCCTACAGTACTAAAAATGAATATTTCTTGTTGAAGAGCTCTCTAGAACTAATTGGGCTAAAATTTTAGAATAAACTGAAAAAAAAAAGCATAGAAAAGGGATTCACAAATGAGGTAATTTGGGGATTGTACTTGAACAGAGAGGCTGGGAGAATGGAAAGTAAGCACCAGTAAGGGAACGGTTGAGGCATGAGGAGGAGATCGTTGGTGCTTCCCTAGTGCATGTGCACTGCTGGTAAGCATCCAGGTTGAGTACTTGAAACTTCGACTGAAGCCCTGAACTTTCTGAAGCTCAGCCAGTACTAATGATTAGTCGGGCTAATAAATACAAGGTCTGGGTTATCACACCCACACTGTGTGTGGAAGGAACATCAATAATATCAGCTTCATATTAAATGAAAGGCCTTTGCTTCTCAAACATAGCCCAAGGGCGAATGTGTTTACGAACTGGAAGTGTGATGGGCTCGGTGTTAGTCAAGGGGTCATCAGACTCGAGATATTCCAGAAGCACCACATCATTTATCACTTTCTACTAAATATATTCTATCTAGGTCATAAAAAAGTGTACAAGCAGCAAACAATCCAGCAACACTTCATGTAGGAATCAGTTACAGCAGGTGCCCTTCACATTTAGACTGCTTAGTTGTTGAAACTCACCCAGGCACATTTACGTTCCTCAAACAACACTCCTGATCACCTAACACACGCACAGCTCTGTGCTAGGTGCTAGGAGAGAAAGCCCAGTACATGCTTTTTAGTTGGGAATATAACTGTAAATATAAACATCCTGATAGGTATAATTTCAAATGTTTTGCTCATTAATGAACAATGGGTCTTCATTTGAAATTCAGAATATATGAGAAGCATAGAAAACATATATATGAAAAAACTATTCAAGTTGCACAATGTACATTAAGTAACAAATGGACCCACCGCTTAAATACCTCTTGCATACATCCATTTCTCTCTAATTCAGTTACCAAAGTTCAGCCCAAACCATCGCCAATTGTTTTATTTGGATTGCAGTAATAGACGTATTTCTTATCTTCTCACTCTTAAAAAACCTCAAAACCAGTTTTTTCCACCCTATAGAAAGAACTTCTGAGAATAACAATCTGTGCTGAAAAAAAATTCCCTTTGCCATTAGGATACATTTTAAACCTTACAACTTAATTTACAAACCCACCCAAGAGACCTGCCACTTGCCTGCCTCTTTGGCGGTATCTGGGGATTGACTAGTCACCTTCCTCAGTGCCCACTCCAGTCTTTCTGAACTCTTTCAGCTCTTTCACCCCTTCTGTCTCATCTTCTTGCATGCTCTCCTCCCTGGCTAGAACAGCCATCATTCCCTCCCTTTGCCCCAACAGACATATTTTAGACAACAGACATTTTCTTTATAATTCTCACCCATCCATCAGACTCGTTTTGAATGTCACTCACTCAGGAGGCCTTCTCTGTTTTCCACATTGCATTAAACTACCTGCAGTGTGCTTCCATAATGTCCATCCTTTCTGTATCAAAATAATCATTATGCTTTATTTGTATTTTTTGCTAACACTGTTTTCTCTGTGTAGAGATATGAATTATGTGTCTTATGTAACAGAATATTACCAGCAGGGCTCTGGCACATTCTAGGAACTCAGTAACTAAATGTGTTGACAAGGGTAGGGGATATTCAAAATACTAAACGATTGGCTCGGTATGGACACCACCTCTTCGGTGCATGGGAGCATCAGAGTTGAAAAGCAGCCTGAACACATGACCATAAGGAGATATGACTACATCACTGCAGGTCAGAGTGGTCAGACAAGATTTCTGTATAGCAAAAACGTATTTCTGCTACAAAAGGTTTGCCTATGAATGTGAAAACTGTATGCAATAAGGTAGGTTGGACCAGAGGGTTGCTGGAAAACAGGGAAGACCCCTGGTCCAGAGGAACATCCTCTAATCCTGCAAAAAGGCAGGGTTGGGAAAGGTGTCAAGGTAGCAGATTAAAAGTACCATGCTTTCTTCAAGGCAGGGAGAGCCCAAGGAGCAAAAGGCACACTACTTAAGACACACTGCATAACAGAGGCAGCTACATACATCAGGCAGCCCTTACCTTCCCATAGGTGGCTTGTGGAAAGAGGCTGTTGCCTGGGGCAAACTGTAAACAAAGACAATGTGGCTATGCAAACAAACTTATGGAGCCACTCCTCACGTGAGGTAGCACGGCGGGGTGGGGGGACTCACATAGCACCTGCATGATGTGAAGGAGGCAGATGCCCCACCCTGGATGAACAGACACCTGTGACTCTGTGCATAGCTGAGAAACTTTTGCTTCTACTAAAAATGGCAGTTGAAAGAGGGTTAAAGACACTGGGAAGCTGACAAAAATGGTGGACACTGATGCATCATAGGTAAAGCTGGACACTCCTGCTGGCTTCCTGCACCTGGGACTTCTGGAGGGCCCTTTTTAAAGCAAAGGCATGGAGGTGCTTGAGCTCTGCTCTGACTCTCTTGCTTTGGAGCTTGGTGCAAACTCATTCTCTCTCTCTCTCTCTCTCTCTGCTTTGGGTGCTTGGACATTCTGGGTCCCTGGCTTTGCTCCCTACATGGATGGGAGCTTTTGTGGGACCAGGCAGATACCAGGCCCAACAGGGGCTTAGGCCCTGTATCGTTGGAAGTTCACTCCTGGAGGCAGGGTACCAGGCTTGGAAACATGCCTCCTGGGGCTCCAGCCTCTGGCATGCCATGATCCAGTGCAGCAGGGCAAATAGGTCCTGGATTGGGTCATGGAGACTGAGAACAGGGCACCCCAGATTCTGAGAGAGATTGCCGTGTAAGAAGATAGCAACTCTGAAACGCATTAGTGCACATTCCAGAAAGGATGGATATCTGTTTGTGTGACTGGCTTAAGGACTGATAAGGAAATGGGGAACATTTGGCTTGTAGTCTTTTGGGGAGCAAGAGAAGTTCTGGGTTTCATGGGAGATAAAGGTTGAGAGCAGGACTGATCTCAGACCCCCCAAAATTTGAACTGTGTTAGTAAAAATCAATTTCCTTCAACACAACTTATTAAGGGTGACAAGTAGCCTAACCCCATTCTGCATGATTGCAGTCTTTGCAAATCTTTGGCAACAGGTTGTGGTGGTAGGTTAGGAGGGGAGTATTTGAGTGAGTGAATCACTCAATGAGTGGTGCTCTGGATACAGAAGTATTACCTGGAGAGTGGCAAGGAGTCTATGGTCATGGTGAACTAATCTGAGCAGTCACAGAAAAGAAGCCCAGGTGTCTTTCCTTCTGTCATCTTGATCAGCACCTTTCCAACTGGAACACAGCTGTATTCCCCATTCAGTCATCTCCAATATCTAGCCAAACTTTTGACTATTCACCCTCATTTCTTTGAGAACACTGTTTGTACCTAATTTGTCCTGAGATTAAAGCAGCTAGTATACTTTACTGAAGTCTTATGGAAATACATTTTACTCTGGGAATTTCATTGACTAAACTGGCTGTGTATATTACCATGCATCAAAGAAAGAGAAATGAAGCATAGTCCTCAGAGAACTGACAATGGGGAGACAGCCACATTCAAAACAAAAGTTTCCTCCTAAATACTTAGTGATATCTTGATGCAGTGAATCACGTGTGCATTTATTTGTTTAAATGAGAGATGCACAACTTGACCTGAGACATCAAGTTCTTAAGGGTTAAATAAAGGGCTCGTTATTGAATTATAAGGCTTACTTGATTATAAAAATCTATATGACTTTTGGCCTTTATGTGCAAACAGAGAAAACTGTGCTTCTCTCGGTATTCATACAGTATGTCTGTTTGCAGATGCTAAAGTGAATTTGACATAATGGTAAGTAATTCAAACAATCTATATTGCTGGAAGCTTTTTCTCAGAAGAGATTGATTTTCCAGCACCATCAGCAGCAGGTCCAGAGCATACTCCTCTTTTGTTTACCATTGTGTAGACCTGGGATGTTGTATTCCATGCTGCCTGATGATGTTAAGTAAACTTTTAGACATCTAACTGGAAAAGTTATTACATTACTTTGTTTTTCATTATAAACTGAAGCTCCTCTTGCTTGATAACTATTCACCTAAGAGTGGGTTTGTATAACCAGGAGAAGAAGTGTGCACGGAAATCACAGTAAGAGCTAGCCAGTGGGAGCTGTGATCATGTTGGAGATCGCAGCTGCACAGCAGGGACAGAGAGATACACATACCCTGGCTCCTTCTTTCCTCTAACCTCTCAACTTTGTCTTGGATTAGCTTATCTTGGGTGGAAGCCAGTAGACCATGGAGCCCTAAAAATCTGGTTAGCGTGGCTAGTACCTTATAATACAGAGCAGAGTGGGAAAAGGATGGACAATGGCTCTGAGAGCAAACAAGCAGATGACATGCGCACCATAGAAGAGTGCACGAGAAGAGAGCATCATGCTGGGAATTCAAAGCAAGGCTCAAGTCAGGACAGGTCTATGACTGAAGTGGGGACCAGCCATAAGTCCAAATGAATGCTTGAAGTCAGGCCATCTTAACAATGTTATTTTTGGTGGCTCGCTGACATTAGAACAAGATTCTGGTCAATAGCTGAGGGTACAGCCTTTAATGAGAAAGAGAAAGACATAATCTGAAGTAGGAGGAGAGACCCCTACCAAACAGGCCATAGGCTCCCAAAGTAATTCGAGCATGCCCAGAAAATCAGACATATTAAGAGGAAGGACTTCATCCATTAAAGTCTCATAACTAGAGAAGTAAAATGAACAGAATTGTGCTTTGAAAGGATGGATCTGAATGCCATTTAATGTCCAGAAATGCAGGGGACAGAGATTATTCCAGTGATAAGAGGTCTGGGATTTGTCTTTTTGATGGCATACCTCACTCTTGCTACTCAGAGAAGAGAGTGCAGATTTCCTGGTGGCAGTGGACAGTCTGTTTTGGTAAATTCTTTCTTTCCAGGTACCTAGATCCAAGTAAATCCTGTTCTAACCTATCTGACTGTGTCTGATGGGCTCTTGTAAGTGAAGGCCTGAACCATCACACACTTTGAGGGTGGTTTCAGGGAGCAGGATGCAGTTCTGAACATGCCAGGCTCTGGTTTCTTTCTTTCATCAGAGTACTTGTAGATGTGGCTCTTGCCCGTTAAGGTTTCTAAGCAAAATGAGAAAAGAAAGAGTACCGCAAACTCATGTTCCATCAGACATTGGAGTGTAACTCAAATTTATTCCCAGAGGTATGCTGTTTCAGAGTTCAGTCCCCAGCTGTAGTCCTAGAGCAGGGAGATATCTATCTTGTTTATATTAGCACGAATTTAAAAAAACATGTGTTTCTCCCTGGGGTGTTTGTATAATAAGCTTTATATCCAATTATGGTATGATGAGTTTTATCCTCTGAGGAATTTTAGTGCAAGAAAAGAGAGATATTTTTGGAGGCAAAGGCTTTTAATATATAAGACTAGCTCCTTCCACAATTCCTAGGATGAAGTTGCAGATCATTTACTGACTTGAATTTTGTGTTCTCAACTGTCATTATAATATTATATTCATCTGCTAAATTTTTGTTCTCTACTTTAATTTACAGTATAAAGAAAAATGCAAAGAAATATTCAAAAGAAAACTTAGTGTCTTTTTTCTTGGAGAATGACTTTTTAAAAAGATTTTATTTATTTATCTTTAGAGGGGAAGGGAAGGAGAGAGAGAGAGAAATATCAATGTATGGTTGCTTCCCGTGCATCCCCTGCTGGGAACTGGCCTGCAACCCAGGCATGTGCCCTGACTGGGACTCAAACCATGGTTGTTTGGTTCGTAGGCCTGCACTCAATCCACTGAGCTACACCAGCCAGGGCAAGAATGACTTTAATAACCTAGAAAACTTCAAACAATCTGCTGTCAGGGTGTGAAGAACTTTGGTAGAAGCAGCTGATTTGTTGAAAGATGCTTCTGGCTTTTATTATGGCTCTGAATTCTTCTCAAAAAAATAAAATAAAAAGGAAGGGAAAACAAAAAATGGGGACATTTTTAAATAATAAATTAAATGATCTTGTGTGGTATCCCCAGGTATGGGGTGATCATAAGTTAGAAGAGTTTTGTTTATTAATTAGCAACCATCCTGCACAAACCAATATACACACCAGACAGACTTATTTTCATGATGGAGGTACTAGCCAGAACTAATGAAATCTGTACAGTTTGGGGGTTCTCAAGATGTTTGATATATACATCCTATCACTCAATTGAATAACTACTGACGATGATGACATTGAATGTTCTGCAAACACTTCTAGGAGTAAAAATTGTATGAGAGTTCATATATGTATACATAAAGGTGCTACTCATTATTAATAGTACCATACTCTAAGAGGAATGTACTGATTTATTCGCTTTGCACCTAAGAAACATGGCCATCTAGTATGCTACATTTGGACAAAGTTCAGGGTGCTTAAATTTTTTCCTTTCTCTTTTTTAATTTTTAAAATTTTAATTGTTGTTCAAGTACAGTTTTATGCCTTTTACTCCCATCCCAGCCCACCCCCCAGCCCTCTCCACTTCCTTCCCTTTTCTACCCCTCTTGTTTTTGTCCATGTGTCTTTTATATTTGTTCCTGCAAACCCTTCCCTTTTCTCCCCTAAATTCCCTCCCCTCTCCCCTCTGGTCACTGATTATTATAAGGAGGATCTTGAGTGGTATTCTCATAACAAATAGTGTGACAATTCTCCTGAATTGTTTCTGATGGAATTCCTCAATCTAGCCAACTGAGATGATACCAAAGATGTATTCTAAGAGCAATTCCATAAAAATATTGAAATTCTTAAGATTACTAGCTTTAATGAGTTAAGCAGAACAAACCCTTTCCCAGAATTAATTCAGTACATAGTACTAGACATTGCTAACTTAAAGTGAGAAATAGAACAAAAATATCAAGAAGGGCTTCTCAAAACATATTGCCAGAACCAAATTTTCAATAATGTGTAGTACTTGGCCAAGCCAAGCCAAGAAAGTCAGCCTGCTTATCAAAATATCATATGTGCAAAAGGTATTTTGATGCTTTTAAGGAACCTTAAAGAGTGAAGGCATAAGGCAGAGTTCTGAGATAATGGTAGAGAAGCAGAGACTGGCCAGACCACATAGGCCCTGAAGTGAGAAGTTTCAGCTTCTGAACATTGGAGGGCAAAGTTTTAGGCAAAGAAATGACAAAGAGGCTTGCATTCTAGAGAAATAACTCTGGCAGTAGGATGAAATAAGAAGAAAAATATGAGCAGGGGAACAAGACTGAAACATAAGAAAGGGGTTTGAAGGCTATAAAGCAATCCAGCAAAAAATGATGAGGGTAATTCTGAAGGTACTTCAAAAGAACTACCAAGAATGCGTCAAGAAATGAAAGTCCCATTGACATACGTGTAGGGCTGCACTGAAGAGTACTTTTCAAGAATCTTTAACTCATTTAGAATATTTGCAGGCAGTTTTGCATGGGTGGCTAAGACGGTGTTCTAAACAATAGTCCTTGAATAGAAAATTTATTCCTTGGAATATGCATGATACTTATCACCACAGAGATCACTTTCTCTAAACCCTTCAAGAAAGAAGCTACTTATTCCTGAACGTCCCTTTATAAGCTCTTCTGTTTCTGAAAAAAGATATGTAGGGCCCCAGAGGTCAGCAGCAGTGGGATGTTCTCTTTTAGCTCCACCAGAATCATGTTGAGTGGTACCTACAGCAAACAGCAAGAAGGGAATTCAGCTGACTTCCACCCCACCCCACAGGACCATTCCATTCAACCTGCGGCACAAACCTACACAGCAAATTTGATCAGGACAGAGATGCTCTGCTTCCCAGAGCCAGTGCTCTTCCAGCAGCCTGGGAGACTCATTAACATGCACATCTTTCCCAGCCTCATTATCTCACCCAGATGTTTCATGACTGCCCCCTTTAAAGCATCTCTTTCTACATTTTATTTACATTTGTTCAGCAATATTGATGGTTAATGAATAAATGCACTAAACTGTCAGTACTGGAGACTAATTAAATCTATGTATGATCCTGAGAAGCTGATTGAAAAATTTGCAGTAACTAAACTGGGTTTAAATAAACACTTTAGTGTAGTGCTTTAATTACACTTTAGTTTGTAATGTAATTTTTGGCTGTTTAAACTATGATTTAGGCTGAGCTAATTACAAATGATTTTCTACTCTGTAATTAATAATAACAAAATTGTAATTAGACAGCTGCTCTGGATCAGGACGACAGTTTGGTGTGCTGGCTCACATTGATCAGTCTGGCAGAGACACAAGAAAAGCACTCGGAGCTTGGGGCAGCCTGCACCTCTCTGAAGTTCATTGTTAAAGAGCAAGGCCAGAGTATCTCGATGAGTTTCATTGTCCCAGCTGACACCAGAGGAAGGGGATCTCTAATATGTTGTAGACTGAGTATCCGCAGACTTTCTCTGTTCTAAAACCTCACTCTTCAAATATGCACGAATGATACCAAGTCTCCTTTACTTCCTAACTGGAGCTTCCAAGTCATTCACTTTTGTTTTTTGTCAGAGATTAAATCAAATGATCCTAGTGTGTTTTCCTAAGCCAATAGATCACAGTAATAATGATGATCATGTCTTAAATTTTGTTGTGATTACATTAGTTGCATAACTAACCACCCCAAACTTCAGGCCATAAAACAATAACAATTTCATTATGGTGAAAGATTCTATGGGTCAAGAATTTGGATAGGGCACAGTTAGCATGGCTTGTTTCTGTGCCATGAGGTCCAGGGCCTCAGCTGAGAAGAGCAAAATGGTCATTTAAGGGCTGGAAGCAGTTGGAGGCACCCTTAGCAAGCATCCTCACATGGCTGGTTTGTGTAATTGGTGCTTCCTCAAAACATGGCAGCCACAGGGCCACTGGACTTCCTACCTGGTCGCTCAGGGCTCTCATGAGTGTGTACCAAAAAACAAGGCATAATCTGCATTAACGCTCACAGCCTAGCCTTAGAAGTCACTAAGCGTCACATCTGCCACACTCTGTTGGCTGAAGTAAACACAGGCCCACCCAGATTCAAGGAAGGGGGATAATAAGGTTGGGTATAGATCACTGCCTCTTGGTGGGAAAGTATTCCATTGTCCAAGGTCAGGTGGGATAAGAGATGCTGTACAGCCATTTTTGAAAAAATGCACTCTGCCACAGATTTGCGGAGTGTACAGTTTTGAAGTGCATTTACTACATACCTGGGTATTTAAGTTGCACTGATGTAGGCAGAACAATTAAATACTCCCTTTGCTTCACAAACTGAGGCCTGTGCAAGGTGGCCTTCTAGTACGTGGCCTAGGTGGGGTAAGAATCAAAATCTAGACCCTTCATACTTATGACTGCTAATCAAAGTCACGTAAAAAGGAAGCTCTGGTTCTTCTCTGATTCTTCGTCTCTAATCACAGACACACTTCTGAGTAAGTGTTTGTCCCATCTGATGCAGTTCTGCTTGCAAACCTCCGCTCCTCCCTTTGTTGCCCCCTGCTCCATCTTTTATCCACATGTCACCCTTCTCACACGTGGCACCCCATGACTCCATCAGAGGCATAAACATAATGTTCTTGTTCAAATGTCAATTAAGCTGACAAAAGTTAATTTGACAAGTGATCCTTGTCAAATTTATTTTTGGAATTGAATGCAGTGATAGTCACATCTATATTTAGTTATATACATTTAATTAAATATATATTTATAGGCACATATCAATATATATAACTAAATCAGAAATAAATCTCTCTGCTTAGCCCCTTCTCCTCCCATCTCTCACTTACGTACTCACACACACATACACACACATGCATGAGTGCACACACACACAGTCCTACAAGCAGACCTGACCTGAAGTTCTTCAGACAGCTTATCACAGAGTAGTCATGCTGAGTCAATTGGCAATTATAGAAGAGGCCTATTCCTTGCCTAATAGAGCTCACCATGAGCATGCATGCAGTTGTGAATAATTGAAGTCCAAATATAATTAAGTACCATAATACATGGAGAAAATGACTATATACACTCAGATAAAGAGATACCAATGAGGAAAGGAAAGTGGACAGGTTTCATTGAGAAGTTAGATCAGATTTGCATCTTATTCCATTTGAATTGAATATGGGAGACTGTAGAAGAAAATGTTTTTCATGGGGAAAACATGAACATCAATGAGAACAAAAAGGAGAGAGCAAGCCTGGAATATAGAGATAAATATCTTAACATTGTTTGTAATGGCAAAAACTGGAAACAGTCCAAATGCTTAACCATAAGTGACTATTTAATAAATTAATGAATATCTATTTAATACAATGTGTTTACACAATACATTTATTGGTGGAGAAAGATGTACAAACCACTTTATTCATCGAAAAATCAGATTATAATAAAATATATGTAGCATTATTTTATTATGTAAAATAAATATAAAAATAGATATAATTGTAAATATTAGGATGCATACCAAAGCTATACAATTCATATATTTAGTGTGCATCTAATATATTAATATACACCAAATATTTTAAATATATAATATATATTAAATATTATGAATATAAAATATATACCAAATAGTATATTATACATTTCTATACAATATTTGGTGCATATCCTAATATTTATAATATGATAACATTCTATAATATTTATTTTTATTACATATACATTTATCCTGGATGATAGATTAGGGATTAGGTCTCTGTCTTTTATAATTCCTGATTTCTTTTGGAATTAGTATTTATTATATTAATAATCAGGGGGGGAAACAAAAGATGACCTTTTTAAAAAGCAGTCTCAGTAACATAATTAGAATGGAAGATGATGTGTAGGGCACTGTTTGAAGAGGAAGTGAAAAGAAGATCAAGACCGTGTACATAGTCCTATCATTTGGGCAGTTTGCCCAAAAAGCATATGTAGTCATGGGAGCACAGCGTACTCGATTGAAGATGTCATGGCCAATTTAAGGAGAATCGTGAATGTTTGAAAAAAAGAAATGAGTTAAAAGCAAGAATGAAGGGCCCTATGGACTAAAAAAAGAGATAAGGACTAATTATGTCATTTAACGAATTAAAAAGGGGCATAACTGAGTGTAAATATGGAAGTATGCGTTTTGGTGAGAAGAAAAAATGTGGTTTTCTTCTTCTTTGAAGGGTGGGTGAACAGGCCTGGCCCGTCAAGGGGCTGAGGCAAATGTGGGAGTTTGCTCTAAGAGTTGACTTCCACTGAGATAGATGACAGGACCTCCTCTGGGCGAGAAAGGCCTAGAGGTGCATTAGGGCATTAGGTGTTTGAGAACATCTATCTCAAAGTTACTTGTATTCATTAGAATACAAATTTGGCTGCAATAACAGCCCCAAATACAAAAGATTAAAATGCATTTTTCTTTCGTGAAAGAACCTGAGCGTGTGAGTCACAGGTAACTCTAGGGTGTAGGGAAAATAAGCTGACACCATCTCACTGTTCTGCCCTCCTGTTGTAGCATACTCCGGGTCTGCACAGTCCAAGATGGTTTCCCACCATGTCCCCGTTTCAGTCAGCAGATGTCGAAAGAAACCGCAGTAGGGGGCACAACTTTATTATTCCTTCAAGAATTTTCATAAATCATTTTACTTGGATCACTTGGCCAGAACCCAGTGGGAAGCTGGGAAAATAATCTTTAACTGGACATTTATGTAAATAAAAAGGTAAAGCTATAAAAACAAAGGAGATAGATGCTGAGCGACAAGAGTTCCTGCCACAGCATCATTATACTGAATGTTTCAGTACAAGGAACAAAAAAATATTTCAAGAGCTCAAAACTCTGCCTATCATCAAAACACTCATTAGAGTCACTCATCACAGAATCCCCTCTGACTTAAATGCAGGTAGGGCATCTTTAATTTAAAAAGAAATGCACACGCGCACACACAGAATTAATGAATCACCAAGAGCACTGGTCCTAAGTTGCTGTAATAAAATGAGCCACATGAATAGCAAATGTGGCAGAAGGGTTGGACTGTGATTATGCAAGCAGCTTGAATGACACACTCTAGCTGATGTTTTATGAATAAGAACCTCAACTGAAGCTTGTTTGCTCTCTACCCTGCAATGTTTATCTGTTGATTTAGAAGTTTCATATCAATTTCTGAATATAAGTTCTCATTTTCATTCATTTCCTTTATTCCTTCACTCTGCGATTGTTAATTACACCCTTTCAAAAATTTCACTTTTAGTTTTTTTTTCCCGAACTCCTTGCTTCTTTTGGTATGCATCTATTTATTGTCTCTCAGCAAAAGGCTGGATTTTCCTTTTTCTGCCAATATTATTAATGATATTAGCATACCTCTAGATATAATGGGGGCAGTATTCTCAAGTATCACTATTCACCATTCATTGACTCTTTGCTTACCAATTTTATAATGAAAATATTTTTTCACTTACTCCTATCTTTTATCAGCTATCCCCTTTACCTCAAACATATTTTATGTACCTCCAAATCTTATCAACTCTTTAAAATTTCTCAGAAATCTATCCCTTTATGTATGATCCTATTGTTGCCTCTCTATTTTATGGCTATTCCTAAAATCATGACATTTTAGGGCAGTGCATTTAAATTCATGAATAGGTGCCCCATTGTCTTCATTGAAAAATCTAACTTTTAAGGACCCTTCACAAATTGCTCTAAACCTGCTTTTCTCGTTTTGCTACTATTCACCATACTAAGCATTTAGCCCCTCACTACTCAAATATTTGGGTCTTGACCAGCAGCATCTACCAAATCTAGGAGACTTAGCGAATAAAAATTTGCATTTGAACAAGAATCCCCACAAGGTGACTTGCAGTCACTGGTTTCAGCAGGCAAGTTCACACAAAATGAGACCTTACTCAATGTCATCACTACTACCCTTGTGTCTGTTCCCCTATTCCTGTGCTTTATGTAGTTGCTCTGAGTAGATTGTCATTCATCTTGTCTCATCTACCAATTTCCTTTTCTATAAGCAAATTTAAGTTTTACCTCTAAGTTTTTTTTGTTTTTACTGTGGTCGATATTACACTGCTAATATGACACTCTCACAGCAGAATAGCAGAAAAGGCAGCAAGCCTGGAGCTTCAGGCTCTCATGACCTGAGAAATTCTCCACTCCATGTTAACCACTGAGACCATGGAAATTGAGTTTGCTTCTGTAAAGAGCAAGGGAGGCATGAGATATGGAAGGAACCCAAGTGCCCATCAGTAGATGACTGGATAAAGAAGATGTGGTAAATATATATACTGGAATAACATTGGCCATAAAAAAGGAAATCTTATTGTTTGTGACAACACAGATGGACCTACAGTATATTATGTTAAGTGAAATAAGTCACATGGAGAAAGACAACTACCATATAATTTCACTTATATGTTGGGTCTAAAAAACAAAAATAAGTGAACAAACAACATGGAAACAGTTTCATAGATACAGAGAACAAACTAAAGGTTTCCAGGTGGGAGAGGGATAGAGCAGCCTAGCTGAAAAACATAAAGGGATTAAGAAGTAAAAATTGGTAGTTACAAAACAGTCACAGCAATGTGAAGCATCGAGCTATAGTCAATAATATTATAACAACTATGTATGGTGCCAAGTGGGTACCAGAATTATTGAGGGGATCATTGAATAAATTATATAATTCTCTAACCACTAGGCTATACACCTGAAACTAATATAAAATAATATTGAACATCAACTCTGATCTTTTAACTTTTAAAAAACACAAAGAAGGCATTCTAGGATAGCATCCCTTTACTTATAATCTTGACCTCTTGTCTGTCTTTTCTTTGCTTCTTTGCAAATTTGGTTATAATCCAAAATAAAAGTAACTCTTTAACTTTGTCCATTTAAAAAAATTAAATATTTTATTTATTTATTTTTAGAGAGAAGAGAAGGGAAGGAGAAAGAGAGGGAGAGAAACATCAATGTATGGTTGCCTCTCATGTGCCCCCTACTGGGGATCTGGCCTGCAACCCAGGCATGTACCCTGACTGGGAATCCAACTGGTGACCCTTTGGTTCCCAGCCCATGCTCATCCACTGAGCTACACCAGCCAGGGCAACTTTGCCCATTTTTTTAATTCTAACCTATGTTTGAATCTAGGCCAGTTTATAGTCAGAGCCAGCTCAGGATCTACCTCATTCTCCCCTCCCCTTTAACACCCAAACCTAGCACTATACAATGTGCATGTTAGGTATTTAATAAATACTGACTTTGTTGACATGGAAATTCAGAGCTGGAAGAAAATAAAGTATACTCATTTGTGACCTTGTTTTTAGCAACTTTAATATAGTAATTTAACTATGATCATTGTTAGGTTATTATGACTACAACTTAAAACTGAGACATTATCATCTTGAATAAGATGAAGGTGAAAGTTGACTTTCCATACATTACATATGGACAGGTAAGAGCCAAGATTGATATTCTGTTAACAGTAGTGATCTGGATCTCATAGTGGAGAAACTTTTTAGGGAAAGCCCCTGGCTTGTTTTAACTGCATTATTTCTACAAGAGATATGGGCGTGTCAACTCATTATAACTATTATTATATAGTGACCATATTATATAGTGACTATGTCTTGCTTACAAGAATGAAACAGCCCCAGAAAAAAATGTCCTGCCTTATTAGAAAAAGCACAGATTATAATTATGTATGATTTTATAAAGAATGCTTTGAATTCACAAATGTACAATATTCTTAAGTAAAGCCCATTTATTACAAACAATAAATACTACCACCTTTGAAATTTATATGGTGTTAACTTCAGTCCTCAGACCACACTCTGGGTCCACTTATTCTCTCTCCATGCTCTCTCAAATCCACTCTAGTCACGCTTTCATCCCCCAAACTAAAAAGGAAACTACTTTGATAAGAATCCACATGTTACCAAACCTAATCAAAATCACTACTACTTATATTACTTGAATTTCTAACAGCATTTGACATCGTTAACCACTCCTCCTTCTTGAGACTATTCTTGATTTTATAACATTGAATCATTCCCTTCACAATTACGATACAATCTAACATCATTTTCTTACCCTCTGGCACATTTCCCCAAGATATCGGAAACCCTCGTTCCCTTGTTTCATTGCAATGAAGCCCTTCAGTGAGGTGAGATGGTAGAAATGGTCCATGTTGTCTCTGGCTGGACATAAGGGTAGGGTGCTCTTTCCAGAGCAGCCACCAGAAGACATGTTTTAGGGTAATCAACTTCTCCCAGTTTTCCAGGGATGGTCCTGGCATTAGCATTGAAAGCCTTGTGTTCCAGGAAATCCCTCGCTCCAAGACAAATTGGGACTGTAAATAGTCACCCTATAATGTGTGCAAAACCTGTAAATATTAAGCCCACTTTTCCTCAGTGGCTCAATTGAATCACTTTCACAGTTAAATCATGGATTTAAATAGGCTTGTATGGGCTCTCACCACAATTTTGCTGTAAATTGCAAATAACCAACTACTCTAGATTATAAACAACCCATTTTTTAAACTGAATGAAACACCACAACTACATTGCCTGACTACAAATGCAAAAATTCTAAAAGTATTTTCTTACCATATCCATGGTGTTTAGCCACTAGGACTCCAGAATAAGGTGTGCTTTGCAAGAACACTGGGATGAGAAAACACTGTTCAATTCACTGCAATATTTAATAGAATTCTGTTAATAGGAAACTAGATACCTACCATGGATGAGAACATACATGTAATAATGTTCTCATTTTACTCTCCAAATAAAATATGAAAATATTCAAGTCCAGAGCTATTAGTTTCATTGTTTTCTGCCCATACAAAGTGCTTCCTGGGCTGAAGAAAACCAAGAATAAAAAGCTACTAAACACATAGATGACCGTAATTAAAGTTTTATTATTTTATTTATAGCAGTTTAACAATTAGAGTACAAGAGAATATTGATCTCCTACTTCAGATTTAGAATATAGAATAAAAAGAATGCAAATGAGGTGATAATCGATATTTGTTCCCACATAATGAAAATGTCAATATTTCGGTATTATTTAAATAAAAATGCCTATTTACAAAACATTTACTTATTTACATGTGTAAAAAAATCACAGTTTATGTCTTATGTGCTAAATCAAATTGTTCATTTAAAAATATGAAATGTTTATATTTTTAAATGCATTAAAATTAGCCCAATTCCTTTGTAGCCATGTTTAGACAGTTTTTATAAATAACATTGTTTTCTCTAAATATACATATCATTGGTCCTTAACTGTTGGCTGGTTGACAGTAATTGAACTTTTCTTATTTTCTCTTTAAAATACTTATCAAACAAGTCATATAAGGTCAATTCTTCCTTCCTTTAAATAAGAGGAAAGTGTAATTCTGATGACACAATCTGTGGTCTTTGCTGATTTTGCCTTAGTGGCTTATCATCTTTAGCCAGTGAATAATTCTTTCATTTTGAGCTCATCTTGTCCCTGATGACCCAATTATTGCTCTGGGTAATGACCCAGTCAGATCTTATTTAGAAAGAAACTTACTCCTAAACAGCACACAGTGATGCCTTTTTGACCTCAAAGAAGCCATAAAGGACATCTGCATTATCATACAGAGTAAAATGGGTCCAGTAAAATTAGGTTCCAGCTGAGAAGAAAGCTTCCTGAAGGCATTTTGTGCCTCAGAAACACTGGCTAGATCAAATGTTCCATTAGAAATTGTAATTGGTTTCACTCTTCATTCTCTCAGATGTCATTTACAAAAAATTATTAGGTGGTCATGTTTGACCACAAACATGCAACCTTGGATGTTTCAATGCAACCTTGGATCTTCTCTGTTTACCTAGGCAAACAATCCAACTCTTTAAATAGCCCCTTTTCACCTGTTTTTGCCCTTTTACCGTTATTATCTGTGTTTTCCTATTCTGTTCTATTTTTCAAATTTTAAAAACCAGAGACTAAAACTGGCTATCATAAAAATGTTTTCTCAGCCCATTGGAGAGAAATGCTCTCTAGTATAGAATACACAAAAAAGGAAGTACTTGACTACTCTTTCATTATGAGCAAAATTTTTTAAAGATTTTATTTATTTATCTTTAGAGGGGAAGGGAAGGAGAGAAGGAGAGAAATATCAATGTATGGCTGCCTCTCGTGAGTCCCCTGCTGGGAACTGGCCTGCAACCCAGGCATGTGCCCTGACTGGGAATCAAACCGCGATCGTGTGGTTCACAGGCCCATGCTCAATCCACTGAGCTACACCAGCCAGGGCTCATTATGAGAAAATTTTAACTGAGGAACGCAGATTACCCAGGAACATGTTCAATTTATATTGAGATTTATTGTGTACTCTTTAATTCAAACAATTTAAGCAGAAATGCATGATGAAGATGAAAACAGGAGCATCATCTAGTTACTGGTCAGCTAATATATTTAGGTTGTAAGAACCATGGGATACATAAAGCAGGAAAGATGAAAATGTGGATGGAAGAGAGTGGAGAACGTTGGTGGGGTGCAGAGGGCAGGGGAGACAATAACAGGCCAGCCAAGATCTATATACAGCAGTAAGATCACAGGCTTCCAAAGGGGGACTCACTGCCAATATCCTTGGTTTTTTTTTTTTATCCGTCATCTGAGGATATGTTTACTGATTTTAGAAAAAGAGGAAGGGGGTTGGGGGAGGGGTGGAAGAGAGAGAGAGAGAGAGAAAGAAAGAAAGAAAAAAGAGTGAGAGAGAACCACTGATGTGAGAAAGAAACATCCATTGGTTGCCTCCCATACATGCCCCAACTGGGAATCAACCCCACAACCTACTTACTGGTATATGAACAATGCTCCAAAGAGCTGAGCCATCCAGCCAGGGTAATCTCTGAATTCTTCATGATACCTGTGTAGTTTTGTGTCTTCCTCACTTCCTGAGCAAGAACTGCTTTTATATCCTTCTGCCTTTGCCAGCTTTCTGCATCACTATTTCCACTCAAATGACAGTGAAACCCACAAAGCAAGTAATCCATCAATGGCCAGATGCAGTTGCTAACTTAGGAAATTTTCTCTGGTGAAAAGTGATCGTAACTAATTTAACCCCAATAATTTTCTTTTCACCTTTTTTTGTTCAGTAAAAGGTTGTCTTTTCCTCCCTAGACTTCAGCAAAGTCTCCCAGGTATCTTTGCTAAAGTATAGCTAATTAAGCTGAAAGGACAAAACAAATCATAATTATGAGCAAGGTGATGACATTTTCCCCAACTCAGGTCAAATTCATTTGTCCTCCTCATATAACCTCATAACTCCAACACAAGCTGTATGTTTTTATAGAAGGTCATGTTTTAAAATATGGCTTTTGGCCCACAGATTTTACACAATTGTCAGTGAGCAAGAACACTACATAAATCCAGGTATTAGAGCTGTTGCTATTAAAACATGTTGGTGGTTTAAAGTAACACTTCTCTAAATGTCACCTGACCATCAACAATATCACCTGAAAATTTAAGAGTGCAAATTCACACCCAAGACCTACTGAATTACAAACTCCAAGGTTTAATCCCAGCAATCTGTATTTTTACAAGCTTTCCAAATGACTCTAATGTACACTATTATTTTGACAACCACTGTCTTAAGAAGTAATGGAATATTGGATTCCAATAACAGAGAGTTATAGAACTAACATAGACTACCTAAAGTAGAACAAACAGATGATATTTATCCAGAGTTTACTATGCAAGGGAGTCAGACTGTGAGTTATAGTTGGCAAAGATTCAGGAAAGCAGGGAAGTTGGAAAGCTTTATAATTTTTAAAAAACCCGGGGGGGTGGGGCATGCAGAAGGCTTTAGGTATGCTCTGGTTGGAGGTCATCAGCATGGGAAAGTTGGAGGTAAACTAAATAAAAATAAGACATCTTATGTTATTGGCTTTAGGAACATATTTGACTTTTTTCCTTGGTTCTCAGTTGGAAGCAGGATCAAAAAAATAGGGAAAAGGGTAATCATTGGCCAAGTCCTGATCATTCTGGGCCAATGGTTGGAGAGGTATGGTTGGGCTTACTGAACTAGATGACACCAGACGGTTTAGTCAACAACAAATCTAAAGAAATGCAATTGTCCCTCACTATTCATGCCCACAAGTTAAGGCTGATCTCCATTTCATATAGGACATTGGCAGCATCACTAATACTTCTGTCAGTTGATGGTAAGTTTTTTACTGTCCTTTCTATTTCTATCATTGCCACCATTGGGAACACTGCTGTAATTGCTTGCATAAACAGTAAGGGGAGTGTCTTACCTTTTGGAGCTTATACATGAGTTAGAATTCCCAGCTTTTGATGTATAGAATCATGCTCTCTACATACAGAGAAGAATTAGAATTCTCAAGGTACCAGAAATGTTAATATAAGGCAAAGCAGATCAGACATCTCTAGTCTACAGAGGAAGTAGTATGCCATAGGAATACATGAAGATCCAGGAAAAAAGGAATTTGTACATGAAACTAGATCAGAATCAAGGCCATACATTACATATTGGGATCTTTATTATTCCTTTTTCAGTGGCAAGTATTTAGCTTATTGCATTACAAAGGTTGTTAAATTCAAATTTAAATTACCTAGGGTCTGATCAATAGGTTGTAAGAACTTGTTCTTTTGGTAAGAGAGGGGACACTAGGGAAGTTACAGCGGTAATTTGCTAAAGGTTATTTTCCATGTAGATTTCAGTAGAAATGTCATCAGTTGCATGGTCTCATTTGATAAGACCAGAATTGCCAAAAATATTTTATCATGGGGACCCAGTGATGGATGGCATATACCGCAGTTGGTAGTGACTACTATTTGGGAAATCTAAGACTAGCATTAGAATAAGCATGTTCTGACCTAACCATTGCAGGGAAAGGAAAGAAAAGGGAAAAAAGGCCATTAGAGTGTTTGACAATAAAGAAAAAGAGAATTATTATAAGCAAACAGATAAAAAAAGTAGCAATTATATAGGAGTCTTAGTCTGATTTCTTGGGCAGAAGCTATCTACTATCCAAGGTCATTAACCTGATCCAAAGCTTAGCTACCTACTCCTGAAGACAGCTGGTTCTAGAAGATTTCTGAGAATCTTCGGTTTGAATTTCTGTTAGAATAGCTTTCTAATGGTGTGGATTCTGAATTGCTTCTTTAGTAGTGCAACGTAAACTTTTAGAGTTTCATTGCTGCATTTGTTACTAACAGTACATAACAAGATTATTTCCTCTGAAGTTCAAGACAAGTTCTATACTGATTTCTCCTCCAACAGACAAAACCTCCCGATTAAGGATCATGAAGAGATTAAAGATGATTGTTGATAATAAGATTAGGTATAGCACCCAAGTTCCTTGGAATATTTTACCATGCCTGTGTGCAGCACAGCAGAGCCTATTAAAATTTATAAACGCATGAGGTCTCCAATTTTCTAATTCATAGGACAACTAATATATCCCTAAAGGAGTTAACCACATGGCACATAGGATATGAGAGTAACTTTGGCCAAGGCAACTCAAGGGTTTCTGAAAGTTTTACTAGGCATACTTGATAGACGTCATTGTTTCTTAACAGCTGTATCAGAAGATTGTAGATGGTAAGGACAGTATAATTTTTGAGTAAGAGGTGACACCTTGCAAAGTTCTTTTATGTTTCTCATAAATTTGTGCTTCTGTCACTTCATATAAAAGTTGGTAAACTGAGGTTGAAAACACAAAATCAAACAGTGTTTTAGAAACAATTTCTTTTGAGCAAAGAAAGAGTTTAACCTATTTTGAAAAAAATATGATTATGAAAACCTATTGAAACCCTATTGAGGATGGAAGCTAGATAAAATTCATCTGAGGTTGTGAAATGGTACTTCAAGCTCTGATCTATGTCCATGCCCTCTCCTTAAAGTTTCTCCAGTGTTATATTGTTGAACTATGGCATATAACTTGAATATATGCTCCTATTTTTTTTTAGTTTCCCAACCAATTCTGATATAAGATAATAAGCAATCTGTCTATAACATGACAAGAAGTTTCATGGAGAAATTTAGTTAAAATGTTTTTAAAATCATCTGGTGCCAACAATCAGCTATTTTGTGATAACTGAGATTATCTGGAAGGATATAACCAGATTTTGCATGAGTCTCAAACTTTATAATAGCCAGCTCCCTAGGAAGTAGGAGTACATTTACAAGCTCCTCGACTTGTTCATGTTGGTTAATGTTGCTGCGGAGGTGAAATGCCTCCTTTGTTTCCAAAGCATCCCAAAGTCGGGCACTATTCCAAAAGCATACTTGCTGCTTGTATAAATGTTTACTCTCTGTTCTTTGGCTAGTTTACAAGCTGTATAAAGTGCAAAACGTTCTGCCTTCTGAGATGATTTTATCTCAAATAGAGAAGTATATACTAATGGAGACGTTAATTTAGTGAGTGACATGTTGCTACAGAGCCTCCAATTTCAACTTTAAGATGTGATGCATCAAGAAACAATAATAGGTCACAGTTCTCAAAGGCATTCATATATCTGAGAAAAGCAGAGAAAGTTCCCTGTATCAGGTAAGATCCCATGAGACTCCCTTTTTCTGGCAGAGGCAGGAGAGTGGCAGAATTCAGGATGTTGCAACAGTGCATAGAAACGTGGGAAGAAGAGCAACGGAATCTGAAGGTGTTAATTAAATTGCTGGAAAGTGTTGTGCGTCCTCAATCAATAGTGATGCTGTAGTGTATGAGAAGCATGAAGTTAAACGGATTGCCTAGAACTAGTTCACTAAAAGCATAAACCTGTTTTGAAGCAGCAGCTCCTGCTTTGAGACAAGGAGAATAACTCTTGCAACCAGATCAAGGGGGAAGATGTTGTAAAGGATAGGTGTTTTCTGGTTCCCATGATGTTGAGTTAAAATTCCAAAGACTTATACAAACTTCACATGCAAAATAGGAAAAGGGGCTTGGAAGTAGGGAAGGCCTGTCCATATTCTGGCTCCCTGAGCAGAGGATCTCTTACTGATGACTTGGTGAACTCACCAAGAGGTGTTACAGTTTCAGAAAATCCTGACACCCATTCCCTTATCCTTACACCCATTCCCTTAGAGGCCATTGTATGAGGGGTCTACACTATGTTTGAATAATCTTTAGTCTTCAGAGAGTGTTTTTTCCTCCTTAGTTAAGTCATATTCTAAATAATGGTGTATGCTTTGGCAAATTTGTACTTTATGTTTTTAAACTTTGTGTCCCTTTTCTTCTAAGGTAAGTAAATAAAACCTTTTTTTTTACAAGTGTCCTTGTTCTCTGCACACACACACAAAATTGTTCTTTGAACAAATTGTCCACTTGTATCAGAACTCAATCACACAGGAAATTCATGACCATGTCTAAGTCATGAATGATGACCTGAGAAAAATGAGGGGCTTCGGTGAACCAACCCCTGGCGCTTACCTTTCCACATGTATCATTGTCCTCCACAAGTTAAAATACAAAAAGGTATAAATTGTCCTGGGCTGGGCCCACATTGAAAAGGAAAGATAAAACATTCTTTATGGTTAAACAGGTAGCTTTGGGCAGAATTGATGCCAGGATAATATTGGTGTTAGGGACTACTGGGAAGAGAGGTATAAATATTTTAATAATTTGAGATCTTAAACAAATTGATACCCCCAACCATTTGGTTTGTTTTCTATCGGGACAGGGCTGTTCCAATGGACAGTGCAGAGTCTGAGGAGGCCTTTGAATGTAAGGCCTCCAACTATAGGTTCAAGGACTTTCTTTGCCTCTGGCTTCAGTGGGTATTGGGGAAGTTTGTGTAACAGTTCGGTAGGACCTATGTGAACTTTAATAGGATCTGCTCCAGTTAACTTTTCCTAACTCAGTAGAATTTTTAGTCCATAGAGTATCCAATATGGTGTTAAGACCTCTAACTAGGTTATGCATCTAATTCAACAGAGAAGGCAAAAATATACCCAGAAAGGACAAAACTTGATTCTGGTTATTTTTGTCCTTTGGAAACTCAAGAAAAGCCCTCTGGTGTGCATCTCATGTTACAATTCTGTCTGCAAAATACAACTCTCCCTGTTATGTTTTCAGGAGTAGTAACATGGAGCAGGAGGAAATGCTCCTTAGTCACTGGTCCAAGGGTTACTTACATTTAAGGGCTAAGAGATGGAAAATTTGTAAGCTGTTGTTAATACCTAGCATCTAGGTGTTAACTCCTATATTAATATAGGAGTAAATATATTAATACAGAAATATATTAATATAGAAAGAGTAGTGCCCATATCTATAAGCAGTTAATGCGGGGCAGGATATTGAATGTTTTTCTTTCTTAAGCATCCTCATCAATATGACTTGACAGATTTTGTTTGTCTTTTCTTTTCTAAGATGGGATAGTCTTTTGTTCAAAATGTCCCTCTGTTTAATATATCTGCAAGTGTCCTTGTTCATGGAATCCGTTAGGAAATGTGCCACCAGCTAATCTGCAGGGTCATAAGTTTACACTGAGTCTTTGTTTCACTGTTCTTCAAAAACAAGTTCAAAATGCTCAGCCATGTGTTACAACACCTATAGTTCAGGTAATGGGATATTCCCCTTCTAATTTCATCTTTTTTTCACTTGCATAGTTGAATCATGGTACAGTTGATTTTTGTTGCAAATATAACAATATGGACTTTAGAATATGCTTCCCTAGTTTTGGGGCCTTTTTTGGCCCCCAGATTTTTTATAAAAAGAAGCTTTTCTTTGTAGAAAGACACTCCCTGTCTGGATCAATTCAATCATCTATCATTTAAGATTTGGCATCTGAGGTTCTGACCAGTATGTGCACAAGTTGATATAGGTCAGGCAATCCTGGGTAATATACATCCAAAAGAAATCTAGATTCTCCTATGCATAGCTCTGGTCCTCTCTGGGTTCAAGAAAAGTCCTTCACTGTAGCCTTCAATTTAACATGGCTTTAAGGTTTGAATCGTGCCTTGTCTATAGACCCGGCTTATAGAAGGGATGCATCTTTAGAGGAATTTGGTATTTCGGGGTCTTAGAAGAGTCACTAGAAATGGTAAAAATGGTCAGGATAAGAGGAGGAGAAGGAGAAGATAGGCTTCAATGGAGGCGTGGAAGGAGTGGTCTAAAAGACAAAAGGGAAGAGGAGAGTCAGGTAGAGGGAATCAAATGGAGGACAAGGAGACCAAAAATCTGTGAGGGTAAATGAACCTAGTTTGTTATTGCCTAAGTTGTCAAATTGCTTATGTTTGGCCAAAGAATTTTTTGGTGAAGCAATGTCTGATTCAGAATTTTGTCTGTTAGCCTCTGTACACCAACAAAAAATGCTCGCCATATTCCCTTTATTTTCTAAGATGATTCTCAAATGCATAATTTTGTTTCAGTCACCTATTCCCCAGAGTGAACATTGAGGGCCAAAAAAGAAAAAATCCTTGGTAAATTTATACCATTTAGAGAGACAGGCACAAGAATACAGATTATAATGAGAATATACATACGAATCAGGAACCTTTCCTGCAGGGTGAGAGGTTTAGACTTGGTGATCCCATGAGAGCTGGCACCCTTGGTCCTAAGTGATGCTAGTCCGTTTTGTGTTAGGAAGGGGAAGGTGCAGGTGGGCTAAGCAGAAGTAAGACCACATATAGGATTGGTTTCAGAAGCACAATTATCCATCTCAGATTCATTCTGACTTGGAAGGGAGGGCAAGAAATAGAGAAGTTGGCAGTCATGGACTAAGTCCTGACCATTTGGGCTGATTGCTACAGAGATTGTGATTTGGCTGCTTGAATGACCACTACTGAGATCTTGGTCAGAGTTCTACAGTCACACATGAGGTGGTTATAATCCAATTCATACCTTTGTTTTACTTATATTTTCTTGAGGGTAATAAGGGAAATAAAAGCAAGAATAAGAGTAATTATTATTAAATGGCAATAGACTATTAGTACATTATTCAATGACATGTCTTCTTCCCATTGAGATGGATAGCCATTGACTATGCAGAGCAGCAATTTTCAACCTGTGCCTCATGAGTTTTTGAAACATGCTATACCTGACTAATTTAGTCAGGGGCATTGACCTCTTTTTCCTTAGAAAATTGTCAAATAAAAAAATGACCACAGCCAACATAGCAATAGCCATCCAGTGTGAATGAATCAAGATTGTACTGATTTTTTGTGAGAAAGGCAAAAAATACATTTTTGGTGTGCCACAGAATTTTAGTAATTAGTTTATGTGTGCCACAAGATGAAGAAAGGTTGAAAATTGCTGGTATAGAGTGAAGAAAAACGATGATATCAGTAATTCAAAAGTTAAGTCCTGGGGACACTGGACTGACAGTTTATTCTTTATATTGTTTTATGGAGTCTTCTTTTGTCATATACTAGAGCATCCTTGGAACATATACAAAGCACAGAGTTCGGAAAGTATAATAAAGAGCACCACTCTCTACCCTTTTAACTCTATCCTTGTTCAGGGAACCTTGCCCCCAGCTCCTTAATTCTGCTCAAGTGTGTATACACAATGCACATAACTATTTGAATCCATTCGCATTCTAAACCCAGTTCCATGTCTATAGACTATTTTATATGCTCTCTCATGTTCCCACCCACTGGAGTCAATTTATATTGTGAAGAACCTGGAATTATTTTCCCAAGTAGCCTCAAGCATGTTGCTAGGCCCTGAGTGGCCACTGTCCCCTGGTCAGTTCTCTCAAGGGTGAGCAGAGCTGTAGGTATGAAGAGTGCCTGAAGAGCTTGCATAGGGTGATAACAGAGCATGCAGGTGAAGGTATCTGTCCTCGCATGTGCATTTCAGTGTAAACATGTCTTGCTTTTGTCCCTTGCATACTTTCAAATTACTGAAAAGTTCAGAAAACCAAACACCTCACTTTTTTGTGTTCTATTTTCTCATTACTTATGACATCATCCAAGGACAAGCAGCATCACCCAAGAGCTTATTAGAAATGCAGAAGCTCAGCTCCCACCTCAGATCTGTTAAAATCAATAATCATTTAAACAAGACACCCCAGCAAATGATTCATATGCTCGTTAAAACTTAATAGACACTCCTACTGCACCTTAGCTTTCTTCTTTCTTATATTCACTTAGGATTTGGCCCATCATATATTCATAAGGACTCTTTCTATGACAGCTACTCATTTATCTCCAATGCTTAGAATTGTCCAATTCATGGCATGTATTCTATGTAAATGAATGAATGAATACATTAATAAAAGAGCTAGACAGGGAGTGAGTGCTAGGTTTATAAAAAGTCAATACACTTACACTGACCCTCAACATTGGTCTGTAAAGAAATTTAAAATTTACACATCTAAATGTCACAAAGCCAACTCCAGGATTTCAAGTACACCAAGAAGCTGACTTTGACTACTCCATGGCCCTCGGAGTAGTTTTCTTTACAGAGTTTGTTGAGGCAATCTTTAGTTTTCTCCATACTCCTCATCATAAAATATGCTATGAACACCTGCCAATAACCATATTGCTTTCTATCTTAATAACTTCAGAGGATACTAATACATAAAAGCAAAATCCATCTGGAAATAGTAATTATTTCTGTTTTTTTTTTTCCCCCACAACATCACCCGTTTTATGTAGGTCTCTTGGACTAAATGGGCAATGTAACTTTCTAAAATACAATAGTGTTTCTCTTCCTTGAGTCTCACGTGACAAACTAGATGCTAAGAGGAGTCGTTGCTCCATACTGACGCTACTCTATAATCAGCTTATTATAAAGCTAATTACATGCTCCTTAACGCTCCATTAGAACCTAGGAGGGGAGGCTATCACGTCTCTAAGCCTCAAAGTTGCTTTAAAAATCAGGCATTTTGAGTCGCATATGTTGATCCTAATTTTTTAAAAGTAATACCCACAGTAAAATACTGGTGTAGAAAAAATATAACAAAACTGAAGGATGCCTTAGTCTCAACATGCTTCATTAATTCACCAATTTATTCATAAATCTGTTCAATGAGTATTAACCAAAATGTGTTTATATCTGCAAAACACTACAGTAATCAATGTGGAAAAACAAAACAACATAAAAAGACCCGTGTGCTCAGTCACCAACATTCTTTCTGGACATTTCTCAGGACAAAGTCCTGTTTCTAGGACAATTACAATTATATTCTTTTATAAGTTAAGGAATTCCTACATATGATACAGGTTTCCATTTTAGTGTCTTTACTCCAACATTTCCTGATCTTTCACACATTCATTCATTCAACAATAATAATTGCTGGGGACACAACAGAGACTAATATTCTGGGTACACAATGGTGAATAAAACTAGCAATATTGCTAATCTTATGGAACTTACATCAACTGGAAAGAGACAGAAGCTAAACAAACACAACTTCATTCAAGTTAATCATAGAGAGTGATACATTCTATAAAGAAAAATGTTAAGACAATATAAGTGAAAATGCATAGAGATATGGGTTCTTTTAAGCAGGTCAGTCAAGCCTATCAGAGGATATAAAATTTAAGCAGACATAAATACTAACAGAAAGCCATGCATGAATATGTCTGGAAGAAAGCAGAGCCAAGCAAAAAGGAAGCAACAGTTATAAAGACATTAAAGTGAAAACAAGTTTAGCACAAAAATGTTCAAAACTGCATACCCAGATAAACTAGTTTCACAATGAAATATCCTAACAAGAGTCTCAAACAATTATTTAAAAAATTCTAAAGCATAAGTAGTCCCCCTATTTGTTCTGAAGCTCTTATACAAATTTTATTACCAAACTAATAAACAAGATAAATGGAGTACAAAAATGACAAAATTATAATCAAAACAGAGGTGAATAAAAATTCTATATATCCCATCTATCACATTTTCCGACCAGCTTGAGTCTGTCCTAGGTGCCTGACTTTCTCTGCTGCTGTTATGGATGGACTATCTCTACTCCCAAACCAACCTCCTCCATTTATACATGCATCAGATCTATAATCTCTTGCTTATTCAAGGCTTTAGTTTCATCAACTCCACCTTTCTTTCATATACTGTCACTTTTCCATGTTCTTGGAATATTACCACCTGCATACTGAAAAAATGCTGTTATGTCTTCTACCTTTTAAAAAATGTAAAAACTCTTGGCTGCAGTCTTCTATAGCTAATGTCCTATTTTTGTTTCCCTTTATGCAAAAACTCAAGAGATTTTTTGTGTGTGCTCAAAAATCTTCCCAAGAGTTTTTTGTGTCTTCTCCTTTTATTCTTTCCTGAACCCACTCTAACAAGCTTTGATATTTATACCACTTCATCAAAATGCCTCTTATTGAGACTATGAGTCATCCCCACATTACCAATTCCAACAGCCAAGTCTCTGTTCTCTTCTTCTTTGACTAGTGGACAACATTTGACACAGAAGATAATTTTCTAGTTCTTAGTACACATACTCTCCTTCTCATCATCCTCCTCACTCCTGGTTCATTTCTCAACTTAGCCTCCCATCCTCTTTTGTTGGTTCATACGTATTCAAGCAACTTGTAAGTTTTGGAGCATCTCAAGGCTCAGTCTTTTCATCATTTTTTTCTGACTACACTCACTCCTGAGGTGAAGTCATGAAGTCTTATGACTTTAAATACTGTCTACATCCCAGCCATTTCCAACTTGTATCTCCAGCCCAGTGAACCCTATACCAATATGTGGTAAATTCAATTGCATTTCAATCTTATCAGTATCTCTAATTTATCAAATTCAAATATACAACTCACTTCTTCCCATTTCAAACCTACTCCTCTGAAGTCTTCCTCATCTCAATATGAGTAGAAGCTTCAACTTATAATTGAAAATGTGATTCTCAAAAGATGTTTATTAACTGATCAATGATAATATATAAGCTAAAAATGTCATGGGGTTTTATGTTTATTTTGGGGTTTTTTTATAATTTACTGCATTATACTATTAGTTCATATAATTTCTTAGTTAATTTTCTTAACTCTGCAGGTTGGTAATCATTGTCTTCACATGATTCACGTGCTAAATTTTTTACTTCCTTCTTTTCAATACTAAAATTTATTTCTTTTGCTTTTTAATTTATTACAGTAAAACCTCTAAAACAATGTTAAATGATAATATCCTTTTCAACTTTCTAGCTTTTAAAGGGAATTCCTCTGGTGCTCACACTTTAAGTATAATATTGACTGTTAATTTAAGATAAACGATCTTTATAATATTGAGGAAGTATTTTATTTATTTTCTAAGAATTTTATTAGAAATAGATGTTGAGTCTTTTAAAAGGGCATTGTTTTGATGGAAAGCATATGTTCTTTTTATTTTGGGTTAATGAGTTGAATTTTAATAATTAGAGTAAGTCCTTCCTGTTCATTACATATTTTACTCGCACCAACATACCTAAATAGATACCACGAGTTTTTCATGAGTGTGGACTGATTGGTCTGTGGGCCTCCTGATCTGTCTTTATCTGGTTTGGGTGGGTTTATGTTGTTAGCTTTACAGATTGAATTCAGATCATGCCATCATTTTACATAAAGAATAATTAAGTCTTTTTTGAAAGTGTGTTAGGTGTGTAGGGACCTCACCTGTATGTAAAATCATATAAGGGCATTTGGGGGGAGTAATTATTACTAACTTTTCTAAACACCTGCATGGTTATTATTTTGTTCCTCTAATATACTTCTTTTTGAGACAGTTTGGTTCATTTTGTGTTTTTCTTTAAACTCTCTGATTTATCAACACTGTTACATTTATTAATATAAGCTTTAAAAAATACCCTCTCACAGATATTTCGGTATCTTTTCTATATGTGACTCTGTCTTCTCTGCACTTTAGCATATTTTTTCTCATCTTTTTTCCTTGAGTAAGTACATATATCTAGAAGAAAGCAGAGCCAAACAGAGGAAACAATTTTGTAAAGATATTAAAGTGAAAACAAGTTTAGTTAAAAAAAATGTTCAAAACTGCATACCCAGGTAAACTAGCTTCTCAACAAAATATCCTATGAAGAGAGTCTTAAAAAGTTATTTTACCAATTAATTATTAAAAATTTAAATATTCTATATTTAATATGGAATATTATACTATTTAAAGTTATTAAAATTTTAAATATTCTATAATGAGGCTGAATATTTTATTATCTTTTCAATATTTATCAAATTACTTGTTCTTTTGTGTCCTAAATAACTAATTTTTGTTTTGAGTTTTACTCATTTACTCTTTATACTTTGCATTTAGGGCTTATTTTGATAATCTCAAATAAAATACCACTTATAAGAGGAATTTAAGGAACAAAATAAACTAATGAGCAACACAGAACCAGAAACATGGAAACAGGGCGTGGAGGGAAGTGTGGAAAGAAGGGGAAGGGAGCAGCCAAGGAATGTGTGTGCATGACCCATGGACATGGACAGCAGGGTGGGGATGGACTGTGGGGGTGTGGGATGGAGTGGGATGAAGGAAGAAAAGGGAGGAAAAGTGGGGCAACTGTAATAGAATAAACAAGAATAAAAAACAAATAAAAATATTTTCAGCCTTAACTTAAACACATCTGCAAAGATTTTTGGTGTGTGCATGTGTGAAGGTAACATGCATGGCTTCCAAGAATTAGGGCATATATATCTCTTGGGGTGGGGGCATTGTCTTTGACTACCACAGAGGTGATAAAAGTATTTATGTTTTAATTGTAAGGTATTATTAAATGTGTACCTAGTTCTTTCAATTGTATTCTTAAAATGAGTATACTTTTTAAAAAATCCGAAGAAAACCAGAAAGAAAGGAAAAGAAGAAAAGGAGAAAGAAAGAAAAGGAGGAAGAAAATTACCTCAAAAATCCAAAGACATGAGCAATTTGTAATAGAGGAATAGCTAGAAACTCTCATAGTAATTTAAAAATGTAAACTAAAATAAAAGATATATCTGAGATTTTTAAATGATAATATTTAATGCTGAAGAGTGGTGAGAAACAAGCTCTGTCATAAATAAAGAATAATTTAACACTTCATTTTTGGAACACATTTGGTCAGAATTTAAAAACAAAATAAAATAAGCATCATTACTCAACCACCAAGTCACTTGAAGAAAACCTGTATATAGAAAGGTTTACTAACATGAAGGCTCATAAAAATTGTTTTTATATTGGAAAATTCCAATCAACCTAATTATTGAACACAGCTACAGTTGAAGAATATTCAAAAACAAGTAAAAATACGTAATGTGCACTTGAGATAAATTAAATTTATAACCATATATACAGCAGAATCTAATATTTTCCCCCCAAACCCCACATTTGTGCATGGAGAAATATTACTCATAAGTTATTTCATCTTTTGCTTATCTTTACTTTCCAAATTTTCAATATTATGCACACACACATTTACTTATTTTACAGTATGAAAAGACATTTTAAATACCTTCCACCCAAATAAATACTGGTTTAATCTTTCTGCCACTTTGACTTTCTAGTGAGAGCCATGAGAAAATAGTGGTTAGAATGCGAAGTCTAAAACTTATTAGATTCCCTTTTAAAAATCCAAAACCAGGGAATCCCTTGGTAGGAAATGTGTATAATTTTTGTAGCAACAGACGAATCGACTATTTCATGCGTCCTTGTTCAGGAAACAGACCGAGCTCTTAAACCAAACTAAATCCCTCCAGTCAAGGCTTGGTTTTCTTTAGGGCTGGGATATGTGTTGCATTTGTCACTGTTGACTTTCTCCACGGATCCTCCGTAGAATTTTGTCACTTCATAGACATTTTATCTCTTGGGGAAAAAGTCGCAGTGTTTTTTGGTCTCAGCAATTGCTAGAGATAGCCAATCAATACATTTAACATGTGGCTGGTATGGGAAAAACTGTATACTTAAATGATGCTTCGAAAGCAGGCATCACGATACTCAAACTGTCAGAGAGTGCCTTTTCTCTGGACCAGTGTAAATAAATATTTTCTTCAAAAGGGAATTAGTTTTAAGACTAGAAATGCATTAGTACCTTTAAACAAATTCAAAATATTATCATATTTTTTTGTCTGAAATTCAAACAAGGATACTCTTCTAATATAACAGAGACTTCTGTTTGGGTTTGATTTCCAAACAAGTCATATAACCAAAGTCTGAATTAAAATATTTTACTAGAGTAAATATTACCACTATGAAGGGTTTTTTTTTTTCTTCAAATGTGGTTGGAAGAGAGCTGAGGGTGCTGTCGATTCTCTAGCTGTTGATGATCTGCTGGACATTTCTAAATTCTCTTCTCTGTCTCGCTGTACCTTGGCAGTCTAGTTCCTAATTCCACTACTCAGAATATTAACACAAATATTTCTTATGTATTTCGTTAAGGTAACACTGGCTGCTGAAACAAATAAACCTATACATGTAGTGGCTAGCACAAGAGAAGTTTAGAATTCTTATCCTTCTCTAGCAAACTACAGCTTTTTACTTGATGGTTCTTAGTCTCATTCAGGAATTCAGTTTTCTTGTCTTTAAAAAAAGAGGCCTCAGAAGAGGCAGCATCTAATCAGCAAAAAAGGAACAAGGAAATATGGTGATGATACACCTGGCCCAACGTCGAACCTACTTCTGTTTTTATTTCATTGGTAAGAATTACCCATATGCCTACACCTAAGCACAAAGTGTACTGGGAATTGTAGTCTTTGAGTAGGAAGCTGCTCCTCAGGACATCGGTACATTACGGAGTAAAACAGTACAAGAGGCAAATTTGAAACAAGTGAGTACCAATAAGAAAGAAGTCAGAGAGACCCTTAAGAGGAAACACATAATTTTACAACAACCAATTAGTCCATTAAGGCTCTTTATCTGTAGTCACATTCCACATGCCCCCAGGGCATCCACTCAGTGTTGCACTCTGTGAATGTATTAGCCCAGTGGGGAAATTGAGGGAGGAGTTTTACAAACACCTGACATTCCAACATCTTAACTTCCAGCTCTCATCCCTTCTCAATGGTCCACAGTCTATTAATAAGGGATCAGTCTCTCCCACTCTATGAACAAAAGAAATCAGAAAATAAACTCTTAGTCTACCTTTTCCTTAATTTCTTCTTCAAATTCTAAGGTTCTTCACAGAATTCGTTATTTTTCTGATGCAAAGTTGGTCATGAAGCCATAACAGCACCTAGGTTATCTACCCTATGGCAAGAAATCAAAATTTCTAACATATAATGAAAGAGGACTCAGAGTCAATGCTTCTGCCCATCTGACTTCAATCTAATTCTGTAGGAAAAACACCAGTCTCTACAAACTGAACTTGTTAGTACAAAACACAGCAGCAGAACAAAGAATAAAGGCTTCTATAATTATAGCTGCATATCCAAAATCAAGGTACACAAATAAATTCTCATTGCATACAATTACTCTGGTTTTGATGTATGGTAGGTTCTGCCCAGTCTGGGAGCACGGCTCTAGCCTCTTATATGTTCATACTTTTTCAAGAATGCAACCTTCACATATAAAATATCGGAGAAGAAAATGAATTGAGCTTTCTGTGGGAACACACAGATTTCCTCAATCTGAGAGGAAGTCAGATTTCCAGAAAACACACAGGAGGGATGGGCCTTCTTTCACGTCCATTTCAAGGATCACAGGTAGCCTCAGAATGTATACAAATGTGTAGTAAGAAAACTTGACTAAATGTATCATCATATCAAATGAGTTAAATGTACTCTTCGCCTTTGAATATATAGTTTAAAGAGGCCAATCATCTAAATATATACATGCACACACACACAACTTCTAACTATAAATGCACACATACTTATTTATAACACTTGACCTGAATAATGTGATGGATATTTTGAATATTTTCAACTTGAAGATTACCAAAATACACCTTTATTTCTATCAACATACTCTGTAAAGTTAAAATACATACCAATATCTAATCTAGGTCATTGTACATTCCATCCTTTACCCAGTGGTTTAGACAGGTCAGGATACACCTCAGCATAGGAGCACCACTCTCATTGCGTTCCTGGTAAACAATGCCCTCGAGTTGACACATCACAATTGTGCACAGGGGCAGCCCTGAGCACACTGGTGAGTGAGACAAAAAAAAAAACTTCCTCATCTTGTTGCTCTCATTTATTCCTGTGCCATCAGTGATGTAGCCATTGAACATTTTTACTCAGACATTAGTGTTAAAACATGTGTTGGCCATATGCTAGGTGTTATAAAACTCATTTAAACATTCTGATCTTTTCTACCCAGAAATAATACTATTTTCCATACACACTATTGTGAGGCTTGGATTAGACTAAATTTGTCAAGCCAATAACCATGTTCAAAAGCTCAGTTCCGAACAAAATCTACTTCACAGATGGGATTAGAAGGCCGGGAACAGCGGTCTAGCACAAAGAGATGCCTTAGGGTCCTTTTCCTTTATAGACTTGCCCAGGGGGACCACAATCCTTCAGAAATACAGAAAGTATGTAAATAGGCAAGTGGAATATGCCTTCTGGTTAGCGTCCCTCTTCTCCACAAGAAAAGACTCAGAATATCTCAAATATCAATGTGGCAGTACTGAGCCAGCTACTTTAAACTTATTGTGTCCTATCTGTATTTAATAACAATCTGTCTTGTTAGCCATGTACACACCCTTTGCCTTCTCAGATTGAAAGCTGCTTCCAATCTTTGATCACATCTTTCTCATCTTCGCATCCCTCCAATACCCAGCCAACATCCCTTGTGTACAGTTAGTGCTCAACAAATGTTGGTTGCATTGGGGAGAGACCGAGAAGCAAAGTAAAGTAAATAATGGTGATAAAATAGGTATGTATGAGATGTTCTGTCCTTTGAAGGACTTGGAAATAAAACAAAAACCTGGGGACTTAGTAATACAATTGGGGCTGTATCTGCGAGAGGGTTATACATGCAGAATCAAACCACATAGGCAAGGGGCGGCAGCAGCCTAGCGGGAAAGAATAGCCCATGCTCTCCAGACGCAGAACAAATAGGCTTGGAGAAATATGTAATTGTTAATAGTATGAAGTTGACAAGAGAGTAAGGAACCACCTTGACATTTGATTAGTACTTAGTCAATATTCAAGCTTCCAAGAAAGTGAGCAGATGTTAGCCAAAGCAGATGTGAACATACATACAATAGAATAAAGACTAAAGGGATTTGGTTGCTTGCTTGCAACACATATTTTGTTTGATAGAAAAAATCCTTCAAACTTAATCCAACTAAAATGAGGCCTATGTGGTTCATTTCTTTCAGTTTTGCTCTATTTCCCTCCAACAAAGTTTATCTAAGGCTTTACATGAGGCAGTTGAAAAAAAACCTTTTGCCATTTGTGAGCTGTCCAAAATCACCCCTTTCTTCTTTGCCAGGGCCTTAGAAGGGACCTAACTGGGATTTTTTCATTCCTAACAAGGAGGAATATCAAAACAAGTAGAATTAAAGAACAAAAATATCGAGAAGCTCAAGTCTAGAAGCCAGAGACTCAAACATCAGTATTTTTTTTTCAAGAGTCAGGGTAAATCGAATGAATGTCGTGCATTGCTTAGCAACAGGGATACATTCTGAGAAAGCATCAGCAAGTGATTTTGTCACCTGTGAACATAACAGAGCGCACTTACACAAACCTGGATGGTACAGCCCATCACACAGCTAGGCTGTGTGGCACCTCGGCTATTGCTCCTGGGCTACAAGCCTGTACAGCATGTTACTATACTGAATACTGTAGGCACACATGGTTAAGTATTTGTAACACATGCAACTGTAACACAGTGGTTAAGTACTCATGTATCTAAACATATATAAACATAGAAAAGGTACAGTAAAAATACAACATCAAAGATAAAAAATAGTACCCCAGTACAGGGCACTTACCGTGAAGGGAGCTTGCAGGACCGGAAGTTGCTCTGGGTGAGTCAGCAAGTGATTGGTCAGTGAATAGGAAGGCTTAGCACTTTATATCATGACTGTCAAATTTATAAATACTGTACACTTAGGCTACATTAAACTTATAAAACATTTCTTTCTTCACCAATAACTTAGCCACTGTTACATTTTTAATTTATAAACTTTTAAATATTTTTAACTTTTTGATGCTCTCGTGATAATAATACAGCCGTCTTTAAAGCTGAGTCGACTTCTTACCTGTTTGACAGTATTTGATGGTAGTCAGTTCATAAGCCAAAGCCACAGCCTTGGGGTTTTTTTCTTGACAAAGTTTTTAATTTGCTATATTTCTTCTTTTATTTCCAACCTCTCACCTTTAGACTGAATGATGATCACATTGGACTCATGAGCTTCTATGGGAGATCTGCCTTTTCAGTCTTCTGTTCTTCTAAGTTGTTTGTTCAGTGCAAACTATTTGCTGATCATCATTTTAACCACTTAAAAGTTTTAACAGTAAGTTGGGAAGCTATACTCTTCATCATTGCTGTCTCAAGTTTAATTGAATTTTATTTCTTAATGCATTTCTAAATCGTATCATTCACTATTTGTGGTAGAGAATGAGTACCTCCCAACCTTACATACTTCCAAATTGATGAACACTCTCTAACCCCTTTCATTCATTCTTACAAATCAGAGTATTCTTTTCTCAGGTTATATTTTTGCATAACATTTTGTGAAATTTAGCCAACATCAAACTACACACACTACTAATATTTAGTTTTCCAATGCCTTTCCCTATAACTACATACATGTTCATTAGTTAGATTCTCTGTCTTCTATGCCATCAGAGATTTTGCCAAATAAGGGGCCATTGCAAAACAGAATACTATATGTCCAAATTCTGATAATAGCCTTGTCTTCCACATCCATCAATAAGACAATATTTTATTTTATTTTTGTTATGGCAGTATCCTAATTTGAGGTCCAATTAACCACCTTAAGTACTCAGTGGCTTAAAACAGTAAGCAAATAAAAACAAGTTTACTTCTCACTCACGTTTTATGTCCATCGCAAGTCAGCCAGGCCTTCTGCTCCGTGTGGTCTTCACTCTTGATTACAGGCCCATCACCATCTAGCTTCCTGTCAGTTGCTGTGGTGAAGTAAAATGGCAGAGTTTCACACAATGGAAGTCAGATTCTCTGACCTGAAAGTGAATTATGTTCCTATCATTCACAGTACACTGGTCAATATTAGCCACATGGCTCTCCTACAACAGGGCCAGGAAGTCCAATCCTACCATTAGTTGAATAGCACTAATGACCACCTCACCCAGTACAATATAATCTCCACACTACAGCCAGGTGAAATGTTTACATTATGTTGGATATGGAACTGCTCAGCTCAAAAACCTCCAGTGGCTTCCCACCCCAGGCAGTAAAAGAGCCAAAGCTCATACAACGGCCTCCAGACCCTTTATCACTTGACCACTTGCTCTCTCTCCACTTCATCTCCCAAACTGTCCCCTTCTCTCATTCTGCTCCAGACACACCAGGCTCCTTGTTACTCCTTGTACATGTCAAGTTTCCAACTGACTCAAGCTTTGCATTGCTATTCCTTTTGCCTAGAAGATTCTTTCCACAGATACTTTCATATGTCCTTTGATTGTTTCATATGTCCACCTTATCAGAGAAACCTTCCTTGACAATCCTATATAAAATGATCCCCCCTTTGACTGACATTATCCTCTAACCTTTCTGCTCTGCTTCATTTTTCTTTATTGCTGAGTACTGCCTGAAATAATAGTATATATGTGTTTATTGTCTGTATTCCTTAGAAAATATAAGGTTCTTAAAAGAAAGACTTTTGCCAAGGTTATTTACTATAAAATCTTTCAAACCTAGTACAAGCTTATGACCTAGTAGATGCTCAATAAATACTTCATGAATGGATCGGTAAACACGGTGCTAATCCCAGTATAGCAAAGCACTAAAACACAATATACAGAAGTATTGAATTTTTGAAGAAAAAAAAGGCAAGAGAGATGAAAAGAAAGTTAACAAGAACACACATTTTTCTTCATGCCAATCCCTTCTACAATTTGTCTGTGTTTACAAGGGGATCAGTAGTCAAGAGGATGCGATATACTGAGAAAAATGTTTGGACCTAAGTTTCTTCCCTTTCTTCATTTTCTTGCTGTAACTCTTTATCATTCATTGGTTTTAAAATATATCATGCTTACATTATTAGCACTGAAAAAGTATGATTACAGAAAATGGAATCCTACACAGCAGAGAGAAAGAAAGAGCTCCTACCCTCTGCAACAACATGGTTAGAACCGGAGAGCATCATGCTAAGTGAAATAAACCGGGCGATGAGGAACAAATACTATATAATCTCACCTTTAACTGAAAAAAATCAACAAAAGAAAAAAGCAAGCAAAATATAACTAGAAACATTGAAATTAAGAACAATCTAACAAAAGCCAGAGGGGAGGGGGAAGAGGACAGTGGGGAGGAGGGTTTTCAAGAACTACTATAAAGAACACATGGACAAAACCAAGGGAGAGGGAGGAAGCAATGGAGGGAAGTGGGTTTGGCTGGGGTGGCAGGTAGTGGTGGGAGGAAACTGCAGACAACTGCAATTGAACAACACTAAAGTAATTTTTTTAAAAAGAAGTATATGGGGATTTAGATGAAAAAGTCATCTATCTTTCTCACATACCAAGTGGCATTTTCTCAATTCAACAAAATTGGAAATTAAGTCACAGAACAGTATAATTAATTGCCTAGATCACAGAAATTATGAGCAGCAGGAGTAAGACTACTACTAGAGTTTCTGTCCCTGGTTTATTGGTACTTCTTCTGCCCTATAGTCCTCACATACTAAGTCTCATTCTAAATTCAGCTGGAGGCAGGATTAGTAATTTGTTCCTGACAATAGAACTTGCACTTGAATAAAACAAAACATACTCTAAAATAATAGATAGAAATATTTCACATAACCATAAATGTCAAATGCAAAAATATACATAGAATAGGAATTGGGAGAATGTTTGTAAGTAAATATTTTATATCTTGTTTTTCCTAAGAGAGCAAAAACTACATCAGTTTAGTTCATCGCTCATCTTACTTTCTCCTTAACAACAAAACTGAGTTTCTGCTGGGCCAAAAACTGATCTTAAGTATACACCCAAACAAAGACTTAGAAGCTGGTCCAGTGTCTCCTGAGGAGTTTAAGTAACAAACTTCACTCTTGTAATCTTTCAAAACACTAATTTTCAAAATCATTTTTTCTTAGCATTCAAAAAATATGTAAATTTAGGTTTAAAAATTTAGTTTGTACACCATGACCAAATGGGATTTATCTCAAGTAGTCAAGGCTGGATTAATATTTAAAAGTAAATTAATGTAATCTATCATATCAACAGACTAAAAGTCATGTGATCATATCAATAGATACAGAATTCTATTGTCACTACAAAATAGTGACAAAATTCAACACCCACTTATGGTAAAAACTCTCAGTAAGCTAGGAATAAATGGGAACTCTCTCAACTTGATAAAGACTACAAATAACCTACAGTTAAAATATTTACCAATGAGCCCTGGCTGGTGTGGCTCAGTGGATTGAGTGCAGGCCTGTAAAACAAAGGGTCACTGGTTTGATTCCCAGTCAGGGCACGTGCCTGGGTTGCAGGCCAGGTCCCTAGTTGGGGGTGCACAAGAGGCAACCACACACTGATGTTTCTCTCCCTCTCTTTCTCCTTCCCTTCTCTCTAAAAATAAATAAATAAAATATTTTAAAAAATATTTAAGAATGAGAAACTCAAGCTTTTCCCACTAAAATCATGTAGAAGGCAAGGATGTCTCCTTCCACCACAACTTTTCAACATCATACTAGTAATTCTTGCTAATACATTAAGGCAAGAAAAGGAAATAAAAAGTTTACAGAGTGCAAGGAAAGATCTAAAACTGATTCAAAAAATTATTTGGAGAGGCAAATGATCCAGAATAACCAACATAATATTGAAGGCAAAGAACAAAGTTACAGAACTGATAATACCAGACTTACAATAAAACTACAGTAATGAAGATGGTGTGGTATACACAAGAACAGAGAGACTAGTGGAACAAAACGGAGAGCCCAGAAAAAGATCCCCATAAATATAGTCAAGTGATCTTTGACAAAGGAGCAAAGGCAATACAGTGAAGCAAAGACAGTTTCTTCAACAAATGGTGCCAGAATGTAGACACGGATCATTAAATTTGTGTAGATGCAAATTTAATTAATTTTCCCTTTACAAAATTCATTAAAAATAGATCATAACATTAACTATAAAACTATAAAAGTGAAAACGATAGCACAAGAGAAAACCTAGATGACCTTGGGTATGTTGATGGCTTTTTTGATATAATACAAAAGATACAATCTGTGAAAGAAGAATTCTCTAGACTTCATTCAAATTAAAAAATCCTGTTCTGTAAAAGATAATGTCAAGGAAATCAGAAGACACCCACATTTTGGTAGAAAATATTTGCAAAAGACACATCTGATAAAAGGAGTATTATACAAAATACACAAAACCCCTCAAAACTCAACAATAAAAAAACAAACAACCTAATTTAAAAATGAGCAAAAGACCTCAACAGACACATCATCGAAGACATACAGATGGCAAGTATGCATATAAAAAGATGCTCCACATTGTATGTCAAAGGAAAATGCAAAATAAAACAATGAGATACTACTATGCACACATACAAATGGGCACAATCTGGAACACCGACAACTCCAAATGCTGGCAAGCACACAGAGCATTAACAACTCTTACACACTACCGGTAGGAACACAAAATGGTACAGGTGTTTTGGAAGATAGTTTGGCAGTTTCTTACAAAACTAAATATCCTCTTACCATATGATCCAGCATTCATGCTCCATGGTATTTACCAAAAAGATGAAAACTTATGTCCACACAAAACCTGTACACTAATGTTTATAGCAGCTTCCTTCGTAATTTCTAAAACTTGGAAAAATCCAAGATAGTCTTCAATAGGCAAATGGCTACATTGGGCTATGTCCAGACAATGGAATAGTATTCAGTGCCAAAAAGACGTAAGCTATGAAGCCACAAAAAGGTATAGGGAAACTATAATGCACATTACTAAGCAAAAGAAGCCAACTGGAAAGGCAACATACTGTATGATTCTAACTATATGACATTGTAGAAATGGCAAAACTATGGAGACAGTAAAAATATCAGTGTTTGTCAGGTTGGGGGTGGTGAATAGGCTGATACAGAGGATTCTTAGGACAGTGAAAAACCCTGTACAATACCATAATGAGGGTATATCTATTTATCCAAACCCATAAAATGTATAACACCAAAAGTACAGCCTAAGGTGAACTATAAACTCTGGGGGGTAATAATGTGTCAATATAGCTTCCTTCATAAAAACAATTAAAAATTACCATTCTCACCAGAATGTTGGCATTTGGGGGAAGCTATGCATGTGTGAGTACAAGCATATATGGAATATCTCCATACATTCCTCTCAATTGTGTTATAAACCTCAAAATGCTCTAAAATTATCTTTTAAAAGAGTTATTTTATAAAAATTCAACCTGTAGATTAGTAAAAATTTTTAAATTTTTTACTAATTTTTTACTAAATTTTAAAAATTTTACTAGATTTTAAAAATTTTATTGCATAATATATTATTCAATATTATATCATGGAGACCCAACAACAGCAGCATATACAATGTCCAATATGCACGTAAAACATTCTCAGAGGCTGGCCATATTTGAGCTGGATAATAAGCCTTAATGTACATAAGAGGATTGAAATGATGCCAAGTATGACCACAATAAAACTAAATAAGAAAACAATAGCAGAAATATTTGGGAAATTCATAAAAGCATGGAAATTAAACAATGAACTCCTAGCTAATCACAGGTCAAGAAGAAATCACAAGAGTAATTAGAAAACATTCTGAGATAAAAAAATTAAAGCACAGCATGCCAAAACTTAAGGGATGTATATAAAGCAGTACTCAGAAGCTGCATATACAGTTGCCACAGGTTTTGAGCTAATGATAACTAAGTCATGAGAATACCTTATCACTACTAGCTGTTTCCTCAACATAGACATGGACCATCTCAAGCTGCCCTATTTAAAGGAGCCCATTATCAGCTGATGACTTGAACTACTGCTTTCCTCCATCCCCTGAGCACTTGCAAACTGTTGATCTTGCAGATCATTTTGCAGATAAAAAATCTGAAGTAGAGACAGAATGACACTGTGTAATGTCTCAGAGATGAGTAGTGACAGAGCCAGTGTGCAAAGCCAGGTTCTGGGTGCCCTTTGCATCAAATCATGCTTAAGAAGTCACACTTCACACATACACTGCTGCCAACTCATGACTTTGGTAGTTATTAATAAAGTAGAATAGCACTGATTAACTATGTTTATTTCCACATCATACTCATAGATAAAACTGTGAAGAAACTCAAGTTAGATATAACTCATATTCAGCTTTGTAAGGTTAATAAGTCACAATAAGTTTTCTCCTTGTAGGATATCATCATTTGTTTGACTTCACAAGTTGCTTCCCATCAGTACTGCCCCTAGGGATAAATACTTGCTAAATTCTTGAGTGTATGCAGTGGTACTGATAACATGTGTCCTGAAATTTCTCCAACTGATCTTTTGAAAAGTAGTCTCTGGGGTTGATTATCCAGTGTCATGCCTGCTTAAAGACTGCAGTATAAAAATACATGTCTCCTTTCATTGGGAAATAGGACAACTGTGTCTTGAGCATGCACAAGGAATGCAATCCTAAAATCCATCTAGTTGCTTGCTCTCTTCTACAGAATATAGCCACTTATGCCCGCCATATTGAGGTGTATCCTTCTTCTTCAAGGAAGGCTCAAAGGACTTGTAATAAACCTAGATCCTGTTCAAATCAGGAAAATGTTATTTTGTTGCATACATATAGGAAAGAGAGTAAACAGAAACTTTGAGGAGGTTGGTGTCAGTCCTTCCAGAATAACCTACCATGGGGTTCCTATTGCCACTTTCTGCACAAAAGCCACAGATGTCTTCTCTACAGGATACTTGTAAGATCAAAAAAGTATTGATTTTTGCTCTGCCCATGAAAGATAAACAGTGGCAGCAATTTCCCTCCCATAGTAAACAACTAGAAAACTGAACAAAACACATTAAATAATTGTTTTCAGAGATTGGACATGGGCAGCACAGGACAGCAACCCCTGAAAAAAGGAAGACAAATAAGGTGAGCTCAAAGAATGTTCCTCCTTGTTGCCTGAAGAGTGTCTCAGGATACAGCACAAACAAGGGGAACACAAAGGAACCCAGTGGCCTTGCTGAGCTGAGGGAACAGTGATGACTAGATTTTGGCAGGCCCGCAAAAAAGAGAAAATTGCAGGAAGAGCACAAGCTCCCCTTGAAGTATAGATGATGGCTAATCTGAACACGGGATAAAAAACTACCTGATACCAGGGTAAGAACGATGGAGAAGCAATAGAAAGGACAATTTACAGAGCTCATATCAAACTCTAAGGATAATTCACTTTTGAACCAGCTAGAGTTGAAAGACTTTCCAATAGAAGAAGCATTGAGAGCATCCTCAGGAGAGTATCACCCTAATGTGGGGACAGAAGCCCTAGATCAAAGGTCACTTTAGGAATACCCTAACAAACTTGAAAACAATTTTCAGAAAGATCTAACTTTCCAAACAGAAAAAAGTGCAACCACAATCAACACTCTTTGAAGATGCATGGCAAACAATGACATAAAATTCACAGTAAACCAAACCAATTGTATTCTCCTACTAGCAACAAATAATTGGAATTGGAAATAAAATGTTTCTATAAGTCAAGCACCTATAAAACATCAAAAATAGCCCTGGCTGGTGTAGCTCAGTGGATTGAGCGTGGGCCTGCGAACCACACGATTGTGGTTTGATTCCCAGTCAGGGCACATGCCTGGGTTGCGGGCCAGTTCCCGGTTCCTGGTGGGGGATGCACAAGAGGCAACCATACATTAATCTCTCTCTCTCTCTCTCTCTCTCCTTCCCTTTCCCTCTAAGATAAATAAAATCTTTAAAAAAATAAAATATCAAAAATATAAAATATTTTGGGATGTAGTTAAAAAATACATACAAGATCTATCCACTACAAACTGTAAAACATTGCTGAAAGAAAAGTTAAATATTTTAACTTTTAAAATAAACTGAGATAATTGGAGCAATATGTTTCCATGTTGCTGGATCAGATGTCTTAATATTTTAAGATGTTGGTTCTTCCCAGACTGATGTATAGATTCAGCACAATCCCAAACTCACAGATAGCCTTGTACCAACTGCCGCTATAATTCTCAAGTTTATCTAGACATGCAAAAAAGCTTGAATAACCAAAGTAATTTGAAAAAGAAGAACAAAATTGGAACACTCACAGTATCTGATTTTAAGAACTATTGTAAAACCATAGTGGTTAAGAGAGAGAGGTTTGGGGAACAAAAAGACATACCTAGGTAGCAATGGGACACAAGAGAGCCCAGGAGCAGATCCATCGTCCAGGAACTGGCCACACACATGTACCAGAGCAATCCAATGGTTACATGTACTCTTTTCCCATGTGAAAACAAACGGAGACACTTATATTGCACAGTATACAAAAATAACTTACTTCTTCAAAATCAATAATTTTTTTAAAAACTTGGACTACATCATAGACCTAAATATAAAATCCAAAATTATAAAACCTTTAGAAGATAGTCAAACATCTTTGAGGTTTTGGGTAACACAATGATTTCTTGGATAAAATGCAAAAAGCATAATCCATGAAAAAAATGAGAAATTGGCATTCACCAAAACTTTAACTTTCTTCTCTTTGAATTATTCAGTTAGGAATAGATATATATATATCTTTTGTATTATATAATGAACAGAGTTTTATTTTTTCTTTTAGAATTTTATTTTATTAATTTTTAAAATTTAACTTTTATTATTTATTCTGTTACAATTTTTTCCACTTTTTCTCCACTTCTCCACTTCCACCCAGCCCCACCATCCCCCCTCCCCAAGCCAATCTCCATAGTGCTGTCTGTGTCCACAGGTTGAACTTAAATGTTCTTTGGCTAATCCCTTCACCATCTTCCATCTCGTCCCCCTGCTTCCTTTCTGGCAGCTATCAGTCTGTTTTATGCACCTAAACTTCTGTTACTAATTTGTTTATTAATTTATTGTGTTCATTATATTTCACATATAACTGAGATCATGTGGTATTTTTCTTTCACTTACTGGCTTAATTCACTTAGCGTAATTTTCTCCAGGTCCATCCACATTGTTGCAAAATCTTAGGACTTCTTCTTTGTTACTGCTGCATAATATTCTATTGTGTAAATGTACCACAGCTTGTCTATCCACTCGTGTACTTATGGGCATTTAGGCTATTTCCAAATCTTGGCTATTGTAAATAGGACTGCTATAAACATAGTGGTGTATATATATATTTACTGTTTTGGGGGGGTCCTCGGGCCATATCCCCAAAAGTGGAAAAGAAAACATAGGTAGTGAAATCTCAGATATTCAAAATAGAAATATTTTTGCTGATATTATCACCTAAGGAACTTGAAACATAGCAGAAAATAAACAAATGGAACTACATCAAATTAAAAACATTTTGTCCAGCTAAAAAAAAAAAACATCAGCAAGGCAATAGGAAACCCACTGTATGGGAGAACATTTTCACCAATGATATATCTGACAAAGGTTTAATCTCCAAAATATCCAAAGAACTAATACAACTCAATGCCAAAAACACAACAAGACAACTAAGAAATGGGCAAAAGGCCTGAATAGACCCTTCTCCAAAGAAGATATACAGAGGGCCCATAGTTCTATGAAAAAATGCTCAACATCACTACTCATCAGAGAAATGTAAATTAGAACCTCAGAGAGATATCACCTTACACCTGTCAGAATCGCTACCAACAGTAAATCAACAAATAATGAGTGTTGGTAAGGACATGGAGAAAAGGGAACCCTTGCGTACCTGGTTGGTGGGAATGCAGTCTGGTGCAGCCACCATAGAAAACAATATGGAATATCTTTAAAAAATTAAAAACCTCCTAACATAATAAGAAACAAGTTACACATTTTTTTTAAAATGCAGAGGTTTTAACAGGCACTTAAAAAGAAGACTATGCACATGCATGAAAAGCTTCAAACATTTTTTAGTCATTAGGTAAATGCAAATTAAAACCACCATAAGGTAACACTATATAACTACTAGAAAAGCGAATATTTAAAATTTGTTATCTTTACCTAAAGCTGTACTGATTGATTTTAGAGAGAGGGGAAGGGAGGTAGAGAGAAAGGGAAAGAAACATCTATTGATTGCCTCTCGCACATGCCCTGACTGGGGACTGAACCTGCAACCTAGGCATGTGTCCTAACAGGAAATTGAACCCATGACCTTTTGGTTTATGGGGCAACACTACAATCAACTGAGTCACACTGGCCAGGGCTAGAACAGCTAATATTTAAAAGACTGATATGACAAAGTGCTTGTGAAAATGTAGAACGGGAAAACTCAAGCAATGTTGGTGGAAATTAAACATATTGCATCTATTTATAAAAATCAGTTTTAAAAATTCTCATATTAAATAATTATATGACTCAGCATTCCCACTCTAGATGTTTTCCCAAGAGAAATAAAGAAATAGATGATCACATGAAGACCTGCACACACATGTTTATAGTAGTATTATTTCTAGTAGCTAAAAATGTGAAATAACCCAATGTCCTTCAACTGGTGAACTGATAAATGAACTATAGCACACACTTACAATGAGTACTGTTCAACAATAAAGAGAAAAATTACTGACACACACAACAATATGAATGTACCTCAAAAGCATTATTTTATGTGAAAGAACCCAAACTAAAAGATGCATACTGTATACTATTATCTTGGACATCCAATGACATTCTGAAAATGACAAAATTCTCAAAACAGGCGTTTCAAGGGACTAGAAATGGGAAGAAGAGATTGATTGTAAAGTACCACAACAAGGGAGATTAGGGGGGTGGGGAATGAAGCCATTATCTTAATAGTGGTGGTTACACAAATGTGTACATTTATCCAAACTAATCAAATTCTACATCTTGATAGATTTTAGCATGAGTAAATTTTACTCATATAAAGAGTGTCTATTGGAGTTTTATGAAAGCTGGGTAAAAATGAAATCTAGAACATAATATACGAGTTAAGAAACATACTTTATTGGGGAAACTTTGAAGTCAAGGGGTTTCAAGATAAGGCACAGTCATTCTGACGATGAGACCCTGCTAGACATGCAGTGGATCTGTCTCCTAAAGGGGGAACTCTGTTCTGCTCCCTTCGTACGAGACATGCAAAGGAATACACACAGGTCAAGGGGGTATCAGGGTATTTGGGTGTGAAGCAGTCTTGGTTTAGATGTTAGCTGTTTAGAGAAACTGCTGGTAATAACAACCACCCAGTACACAGAAAACTTAGGAAGTTGTACCCACCTTCCTAGGGATAAAAAGCTTTCTGTCGTGTAAGAAACAACTCAGGGGCAAGCTCCTTTCCTTCAGTGAAGGACACGCAGCTGTTTATAACACGCAACCCAGACTGAGCTCCCAGAGTCACTCTAATCCTGTATGTTGAATGTGGGGCCATTCAATACCTTACTGATGAAATCTCTCGCCCTCATCCAGGTGCTCAGTAAGCTGAGAAATAAGACAGAACGTTAAGGACAATGAAAGGTTAAATTATTACTATTCATAGTTGTTAATAAGGACTATGTGGAAGAAACAGCTTATAATATGGCCATATGGGTTTTCTAATATTGAACTTCTGAATTAAATAGATTTTCTCACCCTTTGGGAGCAATTCTGGACCTAGGAAGACAACCCACAACATGGCTGACTGAAGAGCACAACAGGGCAGCACTGAGGAGCGGAGGAGGATTCATGTCTCCTGTGACCACGCCTGATCATCAGACAGAGCAGGAGCGTGACCTCACACACTTGTCTTTTTCTGTCCAATTTTACCAATCTGAGAAATTATTATACAGTCCCTGGGGCAAAGGTAGTAAAAGACGGAGGAAGGTCAGGAGTAATATACAGACAGAGCTCACTTCCCATTCAGGCAACTTCAAAAACGAGAAACAAGCATCTCATACCCATGTATCTAAATCATATGTGTGTATAAATGTATGTATGCATTTTCATATGTATAAATCACATGGGTTTAATGTTTAAATCCAGGCAACTGTGTGTCTACACAGATAACATGGTTCTTGATAAAATAGTTCACTTAGCCCTATGGCACACCTGTGTGCAGGCTCTGATCATCCTTCCATAGAAGGTCACGGTCTTTTGCCTCCAGTGACACTATCTTGCTTTCCTATCACTGTGACCTTGGTGCTTGAGGTAACCTTTTAACAACCTGATCAAAACTGGAAGGTAGTTACACTGTGTGATCTTTAGTGTGCTGGGGGGATAGAGGCTAATGGCAGAGCTAGAGCTAAGGGAGTTAAGAAAGGCTTATGCTTGTATCTTTGTCCCAGACAGTGGAGAAGAATGGCAGAAAGCAAGGATATATACTTTAAAAATAAATAAAAGTTGTAATGTACAGGCATTTAGAAACAGGCAACTGATTTTGGAGTTGGCGATTATAACACTAGATTTTTCATCTTGTAGTGCTTTCAGAACTATCATTCCTCTCAAATTAATACTCTCAGATCTGCTTTCTCTTTTATAACTTCAACTCTTGCTCCCTCACCATTTGGGAATTAAATTGTCTCTCAGACTCCTATAAGCTTTTAGGTGCTTCCCTAGGATGTCAAAACACATGTCTACTTTTCCTGAAACATAAAGATTTCTTTCCCACTTCTCTACACCTTGGAGGTTAGTAAAACAGCTCTACAAATCTAGGGAGAAATGACATTTGCATTGCAGCTTGGGTGTTTCCTTGAAGTGGTTGGCAGAAGCTCGACTATGAATTAGTAACAGAATAATATTTTCTTAAATTAAAGCACCAAGGTTAGACGAGGATGTCATCTGTTTTTCGACTGTGGGTAATCATAGGGGACAAGATTTATATCAGTATCGGTAAGATAGCTTTCCTGTTTCTAATGAACTGAATTGTTTAGGTAACTATTGTAAAGATGGGGGAAAACCCTCATATACCAAGATCACTCGATGAATAAAGTCGGCAAGACAAACTTTTATCAATTAAAAAATTATGTCTCAATATAAAACATCAGTACCGCCGTGAACGTCACATCATGTTCAGCAGTTCTTAAAATGGTCACAGCTTAACAGACCTAAAGATGGGAGATTTTGAGGGGCCCCTGTTCATCCTCTGTCTCCAGTTAGGACCTTGAACAACATCCCTGGCAGCTGTTAAACAATGGAGAGACTATAGTCCATAGCCCTCAACCTATTGTGTTAAAAGAGACATAGTTAGAAAATGTTATCTCACTAATATCAAACCCCTTCTATTGTCTAGTAACTGTCTCAGATTTGTCTTCTGAAAAAACAAAAATTAGTTCAGCTCTTTCACTCACATAACTGGTGTCCTCTCTCTTAAGTGTTGTCTTCTCCGGGCCAACCGCTCTTCATTTCTTTTATTGCCCCGGAGACTCAAATGGGACAGTCATCTTCAACCTGATCGCTTTCTTTGAATCAATAAATGTTTTCATATTTTATAAATCCCTTGGAAAAAACCTTTTTCCCCAAAATTTAGTTTCTCTGAAATTATTCCATTTCATCTTATCACTTTAATTTTACTTCTCTGAGGTTCCAAGGTTTAAGTGAAGTAGACATCTGTTTATCTGGCACTACTCACCAACTTTTTTCTTCATTTGGGTAGTAACCATTCCAATTTGATGTTCCCTTGAGAATACAGCACTACCACGCTCTAACTCAATACCATTCAGATTTTATAGACATGAACATAAACATAGATACATCTAGATACATAGACCTACATCTACATATATACTCAGAGAGGTCACACACACACACACACACACACACACATCCTTTTACATAGCTATACATCTGCAGATATATAGATAGATATAGATGCTTCTGGCATACAGGACTGGATTTATCTTACTTTTTTATGTATAACATTATGTCATTAATATATTGGCATCAGTTCAAATTTGTCCTCTTTTTGTTTTATTTTATTTCATTTCCCCCCTAAAAGTAAGCCATTTTTCATGCTCGTGCTTCAGGTCTACACCCCACAACTTTTAGTTTTATGTGTATGCTTATCAGTGTATAATATCTAACATTGCTTTGTATATGTTTTATTTATCTGCATAAACAGCACTGAGCTATACAGGCATTTCATTTATTGTTAATGATATTTTGATCTATTCACCTTCATCTATGCACAACTAGTTAATTTCTCTGGAATCCTGTGTACTAGGCCCTCATAAAAATATTTTACACTTTATTTGTTTTTATATTTATGTATTTCTAGTTCATGTTCATCACTTTGGTATTCCAAGCAAACATACTCGTGTGTGTTACTTTGTGGACAAGGACAAGACATTTTCTCAAGCACACACTTAAGTGTGCAATTCCTGGACCTTATGACATGCACACACTCAATTTTTCTCTATGCCACCAAATTGTTCTTCAAAATAACCACACCATGTTATCTTCTGTAGAAGTGCGAAAGGTTCCCATGCCCCTGCATCTTCCCTACCCCTTGGTTAATCTTATCTTGTCATTCTTTCTTCCCCACTGGTCACAGAGTAGTCATTGAAATCATTCTCATAATTTGAGTTTTGTTTTCTAATTTGTTGGTCATGACTCTAATCCCATTTTGTCCCCTCAGAAAGTGACTGCCCCCAACCAGTCTCAGGTCAAGACTGATAGCCTGTATTATTTCTTACTTAATTCCTCTTGAAATTCATCACTCTCTTTTCAAGGAAAGAGAGGAACGACTATATAAATGGTGCAATTTCCGTGACAGCATTTCCTAAAAACCTATGAAAATAGATCTTCATACTTCTCGAACTCTCACTAACAGCATTTTTCTCTAAATAATCTTTTATGATTCATCGTTTTTTATTGAGTGATTTTCTCACACCTCATTTCCTTCATTGTACATAATGCTATTTGACCATGTGTAACATAAATTCCCCTAGCAAAGAAAAATAAAGGCATTGGAAAAAATTAATTTTATTTTTCCAGCAATCATTTTGCCACTTCTTATATAGCAGATGTGTATAAGAGTCCCATTACCCTTAGCCGGTCTGGGCGCCCAGAGCATGTTCCCCTTTTACCTTGGAAGTGAAACAAAGGAAATAGCCCATCTTGTTAAACACTCATTAAGATTCTACTCTGTGTGTGATGGGCTTCCTACAACTATGCCATAAAGTGCCAATTGAAACCAGCCCTGTCATAGAGACTTTTACAAACTATGAACAGTGCTAAATACCTTAAAGTGGATCGATTTCCACTGAAAGTGTTTCAACCTCCTTTTAGGTCAAGAAATAGCAATTTTCCAAGCCTCACTGTAACCTGAGAATTAATCCTAAGAGGCAGGTGTGCACTGCATACCTCATTCATTCCATGAAATTCATTGAAATGCCTTTGTATAGGACTGTCCTTGTAACCCCTCTCCCTCCTGCCAGGCTGGGGTGTGGTTCTCAATGGCAATGGGATGGTGACCCTTTGAGGGTATTCTCTCACATTAGAGACTACTAGTCAGTTACTTCCTATAAAAAAATTGGTTAGAGTAAAGGGCAACATAAGATGCGAGCCCTTTTTACTACCCCTGCTCACTCGTGGGCAACTGGAGTACCAGTATGGGGATCAGGAACAGGCAGTACACCTGTGGCGAGTATCTGGAGTTCCAAAAGGAGCACAGCCAGATGTTGCTGTCCAGGAAAAACCAGATGCTCCTTGAGTTCAACTTCTGGAATGAACCACAGCCCAGAGTAGGTCCCAACATCTATGAGCTGAGGACATACAAACTTAAGCCAGGAACCATGATCGAGTGGAGTAACAACTGGGCTCAGGCCATCAATAGCCGAGATAGCCGAGGATAGCCCAGAGGCGGTGGGCAGCTTTTTCTCACAGATAGGAGAACTCTACGTTGTACACCATCTCTGGGCCCTATGAAGACCTGCAGTCTCAGGAAGAGACTGGAAAATGCTGCTTGGAAGAAGAGGAATTAGGAGAAAAATGTCTTCTACACAGTCCCCCAGTGTGACACATGGAGTCTCAGATCATGATCCCTTTGAAGATCTAGCCTCTTCCGTGATGTTACTGCTGCTTCCACCTCATTCCCCTCACCTCATTCTCTCTCAGGGCAGCCACTAACAGAGGAGCTCCCAGTTCTGCTGTCCTGCTTCTCTCTCAGATCTGGGAGGATTCTGGGGCTCGTGCTCAGCTCAGACAGTGGGGAGCCAAAAGATGGCAGGGTTCTGAGAACTCCTAGCTTTGCCCAGAGACTTCCCGCCTTCCCCCCTCCACTCCTTCCCCTGTGCTGGCAGCAGTCTTTAATTTCTCTGAAAGAAGAACAGCAACCTTTTATGTCTTCTCCTTAATATTCCTCATCTGAAGCCCTCCAGTCACCAAGTATCACCATGGAAAACCTCAGTTTGCCTTTAGTTGCTCGAAACATAGTGTGTCTAGTGGGTAGAGGTGGGGTGGGAAGAGAAGAGGTGAAACCAAACCAGGCTCTCAGGAATTTCCTGGTCTCTACCGGGCTACCCACTTGCTCAACAGTCTTAACCAAATCCCTCCAGCTTGGAAAAGCCTAGAATTGCCACAAGTAGTAAAGGAAAACCCTCAATTAGCAAAGTCAGCAGTAGGTTCACCTAGTTTGCCTAGAAATTCTGAGAAAAGGGAACTAGAAAAGTTCTGTGGGTCAGGAATCAGGATGCAAGAGGAACAAGAATCCAGAACCAGGAACCCTGAAGGTAGAACACAGACTTCAGAACTTAGGTTTGAACTGCAATCTCTGGAATACAGAACGGGAAAGATAGAGCAGACGTGATGGAAGACTACTTGGGAGGGCTTCCTAATACAAGACACTTGGAGAGAGGCTCATCTGTTTCCTTCTGCATGACTATGTAGTTCCAGCCCTTCTGTGCAGAGAGCGTTTCACACCCTCCCTTTTCCTTCCTATAGGTGAAGATACGGGCCTGAGCCTGTACTTATTTTCCTTTACCCTGCATCCCTTTTCTCTCTCTTCACATTCTACGGGGTGACTCAAAATATGGAGTGGGATCAGTGACTTTGGGAGCCTCCTCAGCGACCCCCACACTTCATGGTCCCTTAGGTAGATTATTCTTCCTCCCTTTCAGGAAAATTGTGCTAGAGTTGCGGATGGGGGAAAAAAAGATGTGACCCTTTTTAAATGTGCTAAGAGAGAATGGGCATTGGGTAAGTTTTACAGATGAGCCAGCCGAGGCTCTGAGAAGACTGAGGCCTTGGCAAAGATTCACAGCGAGGGTTACAGCGGCCCTAGAACTCAGCTTGGAGTGTAATCACAAAACAAAGAAGAAATCATGTGGAAAAGAGCAAAGTGAAGCAAAAACATGACTGACAATGGTGGACTCTCATGTAAGAAACAGTAACAGGATAATAGTAATAATTATTGTCACTAACAGTGAGTGCTTGCTATGTAACAGGTAAGTACTTTATTAGCTTATTTGACCCTTCCAACAATCCTATGAATTAATATTAATATACCCATTTTAATGAAAAAGAAACTCAAAGAGTTTACCAACTAATCCAAGATCACAAAAAGTAGCAGAGCTCAGCATATAATCACAGCCAAACACCAGTGCTTGGGTGCTCAAAAATCACACTCCCTTGTCTCCACAACTTAAATAACACCACATACAAGCCCCTCAACAAGTCTTCTTGGGGGAACAGGTACCTCCCAAATATAGGTACAAATCATTGTTCCCACAGCATAGCCACCTGGAAGTTTTCCTCTTCTATTCAAGGTTTATAGTCTCCCTACATCTAGAGCCCTTAAATGTATATGGTTCAGTCTTCCTTTCTTTGTCAGGGCTAAAAATGAAAGAGCAATCCATATACTTGTTCTCTGATGTCACTGTTTATTAAATAATACTAAACAACCATTTCAAAATCTAAACAGGGCTCAGCACTGTAGGAAAATATCTTGGCTTTTTTGTACATGGGGCTCTGAAATACTTGCACTAAGAAAAGCATGACTTTTCAGCACTGACACCCACCGGGAGAGCGAGTGACTCAGTCCGTGGAATGGGGTGTTGGCCACGTGGAATCAGGCAGTTCCTTGGCCACCCCTCCCCCCTTAGATTTGAGGATGACCTTTGTTCTCTCTGGAACATTATGTCATTTTTTCCTCCTGAATGTGATACGTTTACTGATCACTAATATAATCCTTCATTTCTGGGTCAAGGGAGACTTTTTGCTGACAGATTGGTTAGAAGAAAAAAATGGGAATGATTATTTATTTAGAAGGATGACTCAAATTCTCATGCTTTCATTTATTTTTTTCCACTGTCCTAGCCAAAGTTCTGAAATGATGTCCAAAGGGGGTTCATTGGGGCAAACAGGCAAGTTATCTCTGTTCTTTTTTTGTCAGTCAGATCTTTTTCTTCATTTGTCTGTGAAAGAATTACTCATTCTTGGTCCATAAGGAGGAATCCAGCAGAATGCGAATATGTGTTGCACTTGGGAAAACAGAACGTGAAAAGCAATAGATGAAGGACCATGAGATGCTTATTATCTAAAGTGATTGGGGAGATGAAGTACTGCAACTCCAACAAATACTGCCTATTTTTGTATGGTAGGTGATAGTAGGATCTTACAATTTTTAAGGACCAAAAGGCATGGTTCTGCCATCAGTGCGGGCCTACCCAAACCCAAAGTGTGGCTCACTCCACCATGACACAAAATACTGAAAGTCTCTGGAATGATGCTGCCACAACATGTGTAAATCTAGCCTAATGCAACTTCTCAGCACTTAGAGTGAATAATAGGAACTACAAGAGCCAAATTTGGATAAAGCAAGACAGACACGAAGAGAAGGGCTTGGCCATGGCATAATCTGATGGAACACAGCTGGCCCCTCCTTCCCAGTTCTTGGAGGAAAACCAGACAGTGACTAAGGCACAGATTCAAGAATGCCTAGAATCAAGTCTTGGTCCCATACTCCAGTAGTTGCTGACCTTGACATAGTTATTTAGCCATATTGTTCCTCAGTGTCGCATCTGAAAAAGATGGGATGCTAATAACAGCTCTCTCATAGGACTGCTCTGAGGAGTAAGTTATCAATGCATGAAAACCTCATAGAATTGCTAGAATTTAGTAAATAAACATGTAATACATGGTAGTCCTTTATAGGTAATACTGAGGACTGGTGATCTGGAAAGGAACTTCTAAAACTATATGAACCAGGTATTTTCAGGTAAGGGTAACAGGGTGAATATGGATCACAGACTCTTTCTCCCAAACATTACATCATCCATGACCACAGTGAAACCTCATTAGGAGAAACCACAGAAAGGAACACATTTAATTCTACAAATATTCAAAAAACAAAATATTCTAGTATCATAAAATGTCTCATAACATCCCCATATCTTTCTGCCACCAAAAAGCTATTCTGGGAGGAAAGGAAAAAATAATAATATGGCCCAAGAAATCTCACTCACACACCCCAAATGGGGGTAAAGTGAACTTGTGGTACCTGTATATTTTCATTATATAATTCTGGAAGTAATGAAATGAATTGATAGGGGAGAGCACCTACAGGAAAAACCAGGCAAATAGGCTGACTTTTGTTGCTGAGAATTGTGGGGGCGACTTTCCTTGCAAGTTCCCCCAGCCACCACGGATGAGAATAAATATGACTGAGACATGATGTGATCTGCTTGGGGAGGATAAGTGGCCATTTTCCCAGAGGAAAAAGGCTGTAAGCAGTGGCCAGTTTCTCAGGGGGAAAAGACATTGAGCTCCCTCCTCCAGGGGCTTTTATTGGTTTGTAATACACAGGAATACAGGGTGGCAAGGATCAAACAGTAGATAACATTTCAAAGAAATCTGAGGGCTTAGTCCAAGTGAGAGACTGTCAGGAAAAGTTTTAGGGTTTCTTGCTAGAACCCTTAACATATGAATGAAAGCACTCTTAGCAGAGCAGATTTCACAGGTTTATCAGGAAGTCTTTGTGATGCCAGATTTTTCCCCAGGACACGCTCTAGCAAGGCAAGGGGCTGCACCTCTCCCCATCAGGTATTCAGGCTTAAGGGGAATTAGAGCCAGGAAGCGTTTCTCCCAGAGAACATGGGGGCTCGGGCTTTGCCAAAGCCCGTGGGGCAAGAGTCCATTGCTCCCTCTTTGTTGCAGCCCCCCAAGTCCTTCCATGAAGGCCTCCTAAGTGATTGAGTCTAGCTTAGGTTGCCCCCCTCTGTGAGGGGTCTTACCCATCATTGACTTCTGACCAAGCTTTGGGGGCAGAGAGAGGAAACTGAGGCAGCATTTGCTACCAGAGACAAGCTTTGTCTCCTGTGGCTGGCACTCCAAAGGTTATCACTGGCTCTTAGCCACAAGGGGTACAGATACAATTCCTAGAACCAGGCAGAGCAGTCTACAACAGACAATGAACACTCTGAGTAAGCTCAATGGGTTAGGGAAAGGATGGTAATTGTTTAAGTGTTTTCTTCTCCATGCAAATAAGTTACAGACACATGACTAGATACTGTAGAACCAAGAATGAAACCTTCAACAAAATTTCAGAAAAGAAGCAGAGGCCAGATATTTTACCCAAGACTTCACTCCCCTCAAATGAGTTTTTCCATTATGCTGCACATAAAAATAACCACTTGTTTGCTTTCAAGAGCTATTGAATGATCATTCTTCTAAATGGGTTTTATGTCCAGATCTAATTTTTACTTTGTAACACTTGTGTTATTTAACTAACAACAGTGTTTTGTGTTGCGGATTTATTTCTCCAACAAACACAAGATGGCAAGCATTTCAGAGGTCTTCATCTTCAAACAGCCCTTTTCGATATTTTGCAAGGAGAGCCTTCAGATTAAAAAAAATTTAAGAAAGTAGCTTATTAAACCCAATCAGCCTTTCTTCCTTCCTTCCTTCCTTCCTTCCTTCCTTCCTTCCTTCCTTCCTTCCTTCCTTCCTTTCTTCCTTTCTTCCTTCCTTCCTTCCTTCCTTCCTTTCTTTCTTTCTTTCTTTCTTTCTCTTTTGTTGTTGTTGTTGGCACAGTTGCTCAGAATTGTCTGTGCTTTCATTTTAGTTGCTGTTAGCCAGTTACTGCTCCAAAGCTGGAAGCTGGGGATGAGCTACCATGAGTATTTTCTACTTTTTGCACATTTGTGATAGTGAGAGGAGAAAAGAAAATTTGATGAGATCAACAAGAATCTGTTTTCAAAGACCAGGTTCTTGGGGAAGGTGGCAAGTCAGAGCATCAGGGATGAGGTAAGTAATTTGAGGAACCAAGGGCAGCTTGAAGCTCTGTGTTGTAGGAGGTAGGCAGGGTGTGCTGCTGAGCCTGGAATTCTCTTCTTGTCAGCCACAAACTTCCCACTGCGTGGGCCCAACTCAGAGCTGCAAGAGGTTGCTGCAGCAGGAAGTCCTGCTATGCACCCAGGACTGAAGACAAGAATGGGACAGAAGTTTCAATCTGGGGCTATTCTAGGTCAGAGACTATGATGATTTAGCAAGAAATTCAGGAGATACCCTGACAAGTCCAATATGTTTCTTCATCAACTTTGATACTGGCTCTGTCCCTCAGGCACTGAAGGAAGCAGCCTTTGTTTGCTGCTAGTGTTGGCTTTGCCAAAAGCCAGGAGAGGAGATGAGAGTTAGAATTCAACAAAAACAGTGAGTCCTGACACCACACTGGAGCTTTCAACCATCCTCACCCTGATTTCTAACACCCAGCCTGTCTCCCAGGCCCATTTCCACACTCTTCTTCATCAGGGCCGACTTGTCGATGGGAGGTGGGGACCTGGAGAGCAGTGCCAGTCCGGAGGATGAGACCCCGCTGACTGAAGCTCATTTTCCCCGTCTCCAGAAAGGACGGCCACTCATGTTCTCACCATCCCCAGTGCAGACACCCTCACTGCGCTTCCAGGCTTTCCTCTCTTTCATTCCACACGTACGTAGCCTCCATGACTCAACTCAGTTTTTGCTGTTTCTCTACCTTGGCAGCAGACAGGCATGAGTTCAGATTTTGGCTCTGTCACTTCCCAGCTGTGAAACTTTGGCCAAGTTACTCAACTTTTCTGAGCCTATTGTAAGACGTGAACCCATAGTAGTCACCTCATAAGGCTGCTGTAAGGATTCAATGAGAAAATGTGTGTGTGGCGCCTGAGAGGCTGAAGGCACTCTCCGGAGACGCTTCCCTGGTCCTGCTGAGTGTGACTCGCCAGTCACTCCAGGCAAGTCCTCATCTCATCCACTGTTCAAGATAAAACCTGTAGGTCAGGAGGAATTTTAACTCTCTAAACTACTTTTTAAAAGGTCAGATCTTTCTAATATTAGACAACGCTGGAATATGTTCCTTTTTTTAGTATTACCATCATTACTAAAATAGCATGGAAATATTTTTCAATGAACAATTTTATTGTTCTGCTTCATGTTTTCAACAGCTTCATGGTAGGTGTTATGGTTATTTGTTGAAATTATCCCAAAACTTAGCAGCTTAACACAGCAACTAATTTAATATACGTCATGAATATGTGGCCAACGGATGTGAACAGGCCTCAGCAGGGCAACACTCCTCTTCTTGTGTGATCAGCTGAGGTCCTGAGGGTTCCTCAGCTGGTGGCTAGGCTTCCCTGGAGACTCCAAGGTGGCTTTCTTCAGAGGCCTCATGCCCTGGGATGGTTGGAAACAACAGCTCTTCTGAAACAGTTGGTTGGAATGGCCTCTCAAGGCATCATCAGACTTACTTAACTAAAATAGCACCCTAGGACTCCCAGCAACCCAGGAAGTAGATGCTGTTAGCCTTTTTACAGAAATTGCCACAGTGTCACTTCTGCCATATTCTATCGGTCAGAGCAGTCTCAGCACCCACTTAGACTCAAGGAGAGGGGACACAGGCTTCATCTCGTGATGGAAGGAGTGTTAAAGAATTTGGGTCCCTATTTAATACACTAGTAGGTATTATTATTATTCTTCTCATTTTTTAAATACGGTCCAAGTTTTATAGTAGCTGACTGACTTTCCCAACATCATGAATCTAGAGGCAAAAGAACGGTTCAGAAACACCTAGCCCTCCATGCCCATGCTCAAGTTTTAACCAGTAATTATTTCTCTCTGTCTCTCTGTGTCTCTCTCTCACACACACACACACATACACATTCTCCAGCAGAGCTGGAAATGAATGCTCATTCAAGCAGTTCTATTACCTCCATGGAGGAGTGCTGTGGGAATTGTAATGGCAATCAGTTTCTCCACTGCAATCGGAAAGTTGGTTAATGTATTGGCACTAATACAGTGCCCTTCCCATCACAGCAGAATTGGCTGTTACTGTTACAGTTGGATTATGGCCACTTCTCCCTCCTTTGCAAAATTTAAGTCTGTGATGTTCTCGACAAGGGAAATGATGATAGAGTTACAGCCGGCCAGTGATTAAATTTGCTTGGCAACAATCTGTAAATAACCTATATATTACATTTACCAGTTCGATTTGGTCCGTAACTTGTACAAAGGGCCGACTTACAGGTACTGCAATGGAAAACGAGCATGGTGTGGGTCAGGGCCATTGAGGCAGGGGCAGAGGAGAAGAAGCCTCGGTGGGGGCCAGATTGGTCTCTGAACTGCAATGAGAAGGAATAACCAGACAGGCATCTTTAAAAAACTCACCAAAAAAGTTTAAATCAGTTGGCCTCTCTCTCACCCTTTTGAATGGCCTACTACAAATCTCTTCCCTCCTCTGCCCACACTCTACCTGTGGCAGGTGGGCTGGGACATCTCACTCCTATTCTGCTGGTGAGTCTGACTGTAAATTCAGCCCCCGCTTTCCCTCCATGCAGGTGACTTCAGTGGAAGGGAGAAAGGACAGGTAATGTCATTATTTCTGAATAATAAGAGTCCATGAATCTTATTATGAGGATTTCCCTCAATTTTTCCCTCTTATTGTGCCAGGCCCAAACTCTGTTCAAACATACATTAAGAAAATGCCTTTGTACCCTTGCTCTAAATGCCACCAAATGGTTACCAGGTGATGAGGCAGAGTGAGGGAACTAAAGAGAGCCAGACTGAGAAAAATTTATGCCACTCAACATGCATGGACAGAGGAGGTCACTTAGCACAGGCTTGATTCTTTCTGCAAAATAAGAACCACGACAAAAGCAATACAGACATCATGACTTCCCTCCATGTACAACCTCAAGTTATCTTGGTCTTCTAAGCTACGTTGCCTTTTTTGGTTCTGTGTCATTTCAAGGGAAGTAATTTGAAGTGAACACACTTCCTTTTTTAAAAATAGGTATATTAAGGTATATTGTTTTGTCCCGTATCATAAACTTTGCCAGTTTTACATGTACAATTTAATCATTGTTAATAAATGTACAGAGTTGTGCAACCATCACTGCAATTTAATTTTAGAACATTTTTATCACCCCCAAGAGAGACCTTGTGGCCACCTGCAGTCACTCCTTATTCATACCTCCAGCCTCAGGCTTTCTCTAGATATGCCTTTTCTGGACATTTGATATAAATGAGGTCATGCTCTATGTGATCTCTTGTCTCTGGCTTCTCTCACTAAGAATAAAGCTTCTTCCTGTTCAAGAAGATTGTAGCATGTATTTGTATTGCATTCCTGGTTATTGCAAATAGTATTATATTATATAGATGGATCACATTTTGCTTATCCATTCACCAGTCAATGAACATTTGAGTTGCTTCCACTTTTTAGCTATTATGAATGATGTTGCTTTGAACATTCACCTGCAAGTCTTTGTGTAAATATGAATTTTTATTTCTCTTGGGGAGATACCCAGGAGCAGATTGCTGAGGTGACAGGGAATATCTACATGTCACGTTTTAAGAAACTGCCAAAGTATTTTGCAAAATGCCTGCACCATTTCACTCTCCTAAATAGACCCAATTACCTCAAAGACTTATGCTTAAGAATAAACCAGGATCTTGTCTCTGGTATTATTGGGACATGTTAAGTAAATCCCCTTCATCCATCACTGAAAACATATCTCAGATATAAGGGAGATGTTGCAATATCTCCTACTATTTCCTACTCCACACAGCCATGACCCTTGTGTTATCTTCTCAGATCTCATAAAACTCTGACAGTGGGTATATTCCTGGTCATCATTGGTCACACAGAAAATATCTGAGCAAGCTGAAGCGCTATCAAAGGAAGGACCCCACATAACAAATCCTCCTACACGTCTTGTCAATTTAGGGAGACTAATTGTCCCCATTTGCTGGGGCTGCGGAATTCCCCACCATGAGAGATGTGCTGGAACTGAGAGTCCCTGACAGCTGAGAGTCTCAGTTTTGGTCACCCTACTTGTCATCAAACATGGAGCTCTGTGGGGAAGGCAGATAAGCAATTTGATAGAAAAGTCAACCTATCTGGGAGTCAGGAGATTTTGTTTGGTTTTGTGTTCTCATTCTCCTAGTAATTGGCTCTGTCTCGGGGAGTGGCTTGGTCCCTCTGACCCTGAGGAATATGAACTAGTGTATTTCAAAGCTCTTTTCCAGCTCAGAGAAGTTATAATTCTTTAGATGTATATGATTATAAATATAACTGTTTTTGTTGTTGATCCATAATCCCTGGCCATGGAGTCAGGAAAAGAGATAATTAGGTATAAAAATATGACATTTGAATTCAGAATTTTGTCACTTCTTATACTTGAAGGATATTAATTAGTTGTCTGCTGTGCCCCATGGCCATCTCTACCTCTTAAACTCTATAAGAGTGAACAGTATTGTGCTGTTAATATCATATTCAATATAAATCTTTTTCTGGTCCTGGGATTCCTCAAAGAACCCAAATTCTAATCCTAAGGTGCTGCAGTTTTTCCTCACAGAACTGTGGCTCTGTCTTCAGAACCTAGCACAGCATTTCATCACTGCTCCTGACACACTGTAGGAGCCTAATACATGTGTGTTGAACTCAAATAAATAAATAACTCTTGGGTTTTATTTTAAAGTTAATATGACCTGAACAGCTAGGCAAGTTTTTCTTGTCTACTCACCATTCTTTTCATTTATAAAAAGGTATTGATAATAATAATAACTGAGACTGGATTTATAAGCACTACATGGAAAATGTGTACAAAATAATTTATAGATAAAATGCAATTTATAAATGTACCCCATTAATGTGTCCTATTAAAAAAAGAGACAGAGATTGAATTTATACACACCAGGCCCGTGTAGTCACTCAGCACTCAATAATTTATATGGGCACTCAGTGGAGTTCTGAATTTCTATTCTGAGAACCATAGCAGTTTTTAGGGTTTGTTACAATCTCATTGTTTAAATGTATATATATATGTGCAAAAAAACAATGAAAAATAAAGTGCTGATTTAGCTTAATTGCATCTAAGCCAGATGTGTAAGCTATGAAATGCAATTAATTCAACACAACAATAACCCCGGGTTTAAAAAGTGAGTAAACACAGGCCCCCACACACCTGCACCTTCTCCCACCCTCACTGCAGCAGGTACTTACTTCCTCAGGGAAGAATTTGATCTAAACTTGACAATCAACTCAGAGGATTGGTTCTTTCCTTTTGAAGGGGAATACCATTATTTTGTTATGAACCCAGGATTTCTCAGCCTCTGCACTACTGACGTCTCCTGGATAGTTCTTTGTTGCAGGGCTGCTGCCAGTGCATTGCAGGGTGTCGAGCAGCATCTGTGGCCTCTACCCACTAGAAGCCAGGAGCGATCACCCCCAAACCTCCTATCTACCCCCATGTCGGGACAAAAAATATCTCCAGATACTGCCAAATAGTCCCCCTGGGGGGAGGAGGCAAATTTCCCTGCTTGGTAACCATTAATTATTCTGAAGTATATGAACTAGCTGGGAGAAATATAACAAATAAGACATTGGTTTATTTATATAAACATTATATTGTGACATTCTGTAAGAGTTTACACATTTAGCTACAATTATTACTTTTCATAAAATAATGTCATTTTTGCCCTTCAACAAAATTGAAACTTTCTGCCCATCATACACCATTCCCTTGAAAATAATATTGTTTCTCTGACACTCATTCTCTCTTGTAGTTCAAAGGCAGCTTTGTTTACCAAAGTCACCTTTGGGAAGGCATCCGTCTGTAGCAAACAGTAGGCTGTTTTGGTGATGTTTGCTATTTCAAAAGGTTTTGCTCGTCAAATTTTAGAAACTTCTCTGTTACTGAAATTCCCCACCATTGTATGTTACTTTCATTCACTCTAATGAATTTTCTGCTAACAAAGTAACACTAATCATTGCAAATAATAAAAGATATATATTTTAACTATCAGTGTGTGTGATAAAATGTCATGAGAAAATGAGGCAAGGTAGTTTCAAGGGCTTCTCCAAAGCAATAAGAATTAGTGGAAGCAAACATTTCCTTAAACATTGCAAAGATTTGTGGCTTTTTCTCCTTCCTCCAAGAAAACACTTCGTTCCTATGCAAAATTGGTTGCTAATCATTTATCACAGAAGAAGCCCAATAAAATTATTAGGGAAAAATTTTAATGTAAGTAATATCTATAGCATTACACAGCTTCATCTTCACCTCCCCAACTATATACTGGACTTCTCTCAAAAATCTTACTGTCTTGCCCTGGCTGGTGTAGCTCAGTGGATTGAGCGTGGGCCTGCGAACCACACGATTGTGGTTCGATTCCCAGTCAGGGTACATGCCTGGGTTGCAGGCCAGTTCCCAGCAGGGGACTCATGAGAGGCAACCATACATTGATATTTCTCTCCTTCTCTCCTTCCCTTCCCCTCTAAAGATAAATAAATAAAATCTTTTAAAAAAAGAAATTGAAAAAAAAATCTTACTGTCTAAAATTCAACCTAGTCAAAAAACAAAGTCATCAGCTGTCCCCTCCTTCCCCCAATGAACTTGCTTGTTTTATGAGTTATTGATCTCATCAAATGCACCTGTTATTTCTTTCCACCCAAACTAGCAACCTCAGAAATGTATAGACCCTGTGTAATGCTCGTAAATATCTTCCTCTTTTCATCCCGTTGCCATGGACTTAGTCAGGGCCTCATATTCAGTTTCTATAATGCTGAAAAAAATTAACAGTGTCCTCTTATGAGCTGATCATAAATTTGGGGTAAATATCCCCCCAAATGTTTATGTTGAAGTCATAAACCACAGTACCTTAGAAAGTGACTACATTTGAAGATAGTTACTTTAAAGGAGTAACTAAGTTAAAATGAGGCCTTCGGGAATGGTCTTTCCTCAATGTGACTGATGTCCTTATAAGAAGAGGCAATTAGGACACTCAAAGGGACACACAAAGGAACACCAGGGATGCACGCACAGAGGAAAGGCCAGCTGAAGACATTAAGAGTAGACTGTCACCTGCAAAATGGTGATCATCAAGGGAAGAGACCTCAGAGGAAACCAAACCTGCCAACACCTTCATCTAGACCTGTAGCCTCCAGAATTGTGAGAAATAAATTTGTGTTGCTTAAGCCTCCCATTTTGGAGATTGCAACTGAGACATGTATGCAATCACATCCTCCACCCAGATCCATGACCAATTTAGTCATGATCCATGGCTAAAATACCTCCTGAGCTTAGCACACCAACTCTGCCATCTGGACTTGTGAACTTCTGCCATTCTTCTCAAGGTATCAGCCCCAGTGCCCCACATTCTAAGCTTCCTCACGGGTCACTGGAGATGTTATTATGTGGCTCCATGATTCCACAGTTCAGCTTCTGTTGTGCTTCCTGCTGAGAATAGCCTCTCCTTAGTATTTACCTGTCAGTCCAACTCATGCCATCTTTTTCTAGAAAAAATTTGAACCTTCCCCCAAATGGAAAACCACTCTCACATTTTTGCCTCACAGTACTCCATTTATCCCAACACCAGTGACACGTCACTGTACTTTGTTTCTATAGGACGGTTTGCCCTGCTGAATAGTGAGCTTAACACAGGACGGGGGCGGGGTGGGGGGGGGGCATGCTCATTCATCTCTACACACTCTTGTGCTCATTTAATATGTTATAAATAAATACAATGAATGAAAGAAGTCATGAGTAAATAAACATACTGCTTTGGGCTAAGTGAGGGGGTAAATGTATTTCTGGTAAATATCTATAGAAAATTATTGTGACACCAAATCAGAAGGCCTTCACCCCTGTGAAGTATAAAAAAATGGTGCGTTAATGAGTGGATGTAGTTCACTGCTAGGATAAAGGAAATAGCAGAATCAGGAATGTCATCCCTTGGGCCTGATATACTCAGACATACTTTCATTCTTTGATCATAATAAAATAAAAATTTCAAGACATCAAGAGAAAGCGGCCAGCCAAAACGCTTTTTACTAGCCCTCTGGTGCACATCTCTGCCAGAGGAGAATGTCTTCCGACACCCAAGCAAACCTGGAGACCCAGGCTGTCCTAACGCCCTTGGCCCTGGGCATGAACAAAGAAGGGGCTACATTTAAGATGAGCTCGCAGGGTATAGCTGGGTTATGCTGCTTCAAGTGGAGGCAATACTCTAAATCGCCTTACTACCTCCCCAGGGGCACGAGCTGTGACTTCCTGCCACAGCATTAATGCCTCGTTTGGGACTCTGGCAAAAAAAAAGTCTTTGTAAAATGGAAATTTCATAAGTTATATTCTTGAAAAGGGGCCCACACATTTTAGTGAACTGGCTTAATGTCCGGCTTGTTGTTTTCACATTCTTAAAAAGATAAAAAAGGGATATTATTACTTGGTGACATTGAAAGGCCTCCTAAGCAAAGGAGTCCTCTAGTTTCCTGGAGTATCCCCTCCAATGTACACACTGCAGGCAGCTCCACAAGCCAGTGGGGTTGTGAATGGATATAAAACTGTGTGCTCCAGTCCCCCTCATCCCTACATTTCCACTATTCAAGCAGCACTGGTAGCTTTACAGAGGCATTGAACTCAGAGGGAGGGTCGATACTATTCAGGGCCAAGAGTCACTTAAATGACTATAGTTCTCAAAACCACAGCAGATAAAATCTGGAGGATATCTATCTCAGATGGGCAAGAGTTAGGCTTCGCTGCTAGAAAAGGGGAGTTATGGCTCATTAGAATTTCCAAAATAAATGTAAATATCAGTAAACAAACTTAGAAGACAGAACATATAGTTCATGTTTAAAAAAAAAGCAGAAAAACACACACCATGAGAGAAGCAACTTATATGTCCCCACCCCAAAAGGAAATAAGTTTTCAACTAGCAGGCAAGAACAAAAGGTTCTGACAGAAAGACTTGGATAAAGAAGTTGGTGCTTGTCTTAAGAGACCTCCACCAACTCCATACAGAAACTCTTCTTAGATTCATACAGTATGGCAGAGGGAGAGAGATGTCCAGTGTGGGGTTGAGGGGACCTCAGAGCAGTGGAGTTAGTGCTGTGCTTCCCAGAGCTCACCCTTTGAAAATGCCCCGCTTCTGAGGAAATCTGTGAGGTATCCATGGGGCTGGGGGCAACCTGATGCATGGGGAAAGATGTAGTAATGGTGGAGGGAAGTGCCTCCACGGACAGCATCCCGGGTTTGAGCGAAGATTCAGAGCTTGTGGGCCTTGTAACTGGAGGCTACAGCAGGAACCGTGGTTAGAGTCCCGGGAGATCATATACCTGTCTTGAAAGCTATTGGGACCAAGACAGCCCAAGAAGCAACCAGACACTATTCTTCCAATATCCCCTAGGAAAATTGGTCATGTCTTGGGAGAAGAGAAGCTGAAGTCTCAGGCAAATTTTCAATTTAACTGAACAGTTACATGAAAGAGACAGGGTTTTAAGCCAAAACTACCCGAGTTTCCCTGAAGGGGACAGACAGTCTTCCAACACCAGTGTACATGTTCACTTGAGAGCAAATATAAAATAGTAAAGAGAACTGCCTTTTGGCACATCTGGTTGGTACTGTAAAATTAAATCAACTATAAAACGAAAATCTGTTCCCATATTGGCAGTCAGAGGAAACTTTTACGGTCTGAATCAATTTTCACTAAATACGTCCTAATAGACGACCCTCTAGAACTGACGGCTCCTTGTAAAGGCCAATGCAAGGAGGCCTAACAAGCATCTGGCGACTCTGTTTCCTTCAGGATCTGGCTTCTTGATTCCACAAAGACTTCAGTTTTGCTTCTGCTATCCCTCTGCTCACAAACCCATCTATTGTTAGGGCCGAAAGTAATCTGGGAACCTAACCAAATGCCATCCCTGTGCTCCGTGCTCTGAACACTGAGATGAACAAGAAAACGGCTCTGCCCCCAAGAGTCTCAGGAACTCCTAGCAGCTGCACACTCCTGCCAAGCACGGTGAGAATGTGAAGCCACCGGGGCGTGCATTCACTGCTGGCAGAGTGAAAAAAGCAACCGCGCTGGAGATCCGCTTGGCAATATTGACTCAAGATGAACTTCTCCCCACCCTATGACCCAGCCAGACCACTCGTTGGTATACACCCAACAGAAACACGGGTCTATGTTACTTCAAAAGATCTGTGCAAGAAGGTTCAAAGCCACACTGCTTATAGGAACCAAAACAGCAGCCTAAACACCCACCAAAAATAGACATTGTGTAATCACACTGTGAAAAAATAGACAACAATGCAAATGAATAAATTAAAATAAAACAGATAATAGGTGAACCTTATAATGTCAAATGTACGATTCCTCTTTTAGTAGGGAAACAAAAGGCAAAAAGAATTTGGAGAAGACAAAACAGTGGTTATTCTTGGGAGGGAGCAGAGGCTAGAGAGGGGCATGAGAGGATTCTGGGTTATTTCTTGATCATGTGGCTTTACCCTGGTATGTGTTCAGTAGGAAAATTCAGTTTGTCATATATTTATTATAGGCATGCTTTTCTGTTTCTATTATACTTTAAAATACTTTACATGGTATTTTATCTTTCACTGTTATATTAATACTTATTATAGTCCAGCAAAAAGTTGATAAAAATTGACCTTCCAAACACCAAATATAAATTACAGAGAATCTCTGATCTATTTCTATCCGTTATTACTGCAGAAACTGAGTTCGCTTTTTCCTGAGATTTCCACAGCTTCCAACTAAAACTGTCAAAGTTCTCCACAGCAGCTGCATGAATATACAAAGGTTGTTGGAAGCAAACGTAGGTAGGAAATGTCAGAATACTCACATTGCACTTCCTACCATCCTCTCTTACTGACTAGAGGAAAAAAAAAACTTAAAGAACCCCAAACTGAAATTTCTCCTTCCCATCTTAAAAGCTCTAAAATTATATTCTTAAAAAGCATCACTTCAGAGGGAGACAGGCACACCAGCAGGGGCTATTTCTAATTCCTCACGGCTGCCGTCTGCACAGAGTACTAAGGGATAAAAGCAGTGATGAGAGCATTCTTTCCACAATTTCATATTCATGGAATTTGTTGTTACTTAACTTTTCACAAATCATTAGGCTGAAGTACCTCTCCATTTTTCCCCCAAATAGTGTCATTTGACCTGGTATCCAACGTAATACAGCCTCTGCTTTTGAATAGATTTCCTCACAAGTGGCAATCTCTAATAGGGTCATGTCGAGAGGCAACCCGACTGCATGCTACCTATTGCACGTTAACGTGATGAGGGTAATTTCATATGGCATTCAATCAAAAAAAATCTGAAAGTTTTATTAGTGAGGTTGGGGGTTTTCTCCTGCTCAGATGAGGCTCATTGCAGCTCGACTTTGACATTTTCAACTGAGATTTCAAAGGACGGAATTTTTAAAAATGTGCACATAGTCAATGGTCCATATTGCTTTACAGATCAAGTAGTCGGTTGTATTTTTAGAATATTAAGCTCAAATTATTTTCTCTCCCAAATAAGTATAATAGGCCACTTGCCATTTAATCAACATGGAGAATCTCTAAATATATGAGATAAATTACATATTAAAACATGAAGGTCAAAATGTGTGCCTTGGTAGGAAAAAACACTACCCTTGGAAAAATGTGCACCTGTATTTCATTACTGCATACTCCCTTTTTTCAGGGCAAAACTGCTTGTGTAAGAAATGATGCTTGGGAAGAATTTGGGGGGCCAGGATGGGATGGCTTGCATTTTCCAATTGTTTGGCAGTTTAAAGAATTCTGGATAGAGTCCTGGCTTAATAGGAAAATATGCTGAAATACATAAGCCATGATGCCTGGGCTATGGAGGGGGACGGGGGAGGTAATGACGTATAGTTACTTTATCTGCCTGTAAAAAGAAGAAAAAGCTCAGCCAAGACCAGTTATCACTTTTCAAGAAATTTGTGACCCTAAATAGTCATTCTGACCTAAGTGGAGTAAGATTGTTAACCTATTAGGTTTAGTTTCTTTGTATCTTTACCACTCATGTGACTCAACACAGAGCCAGGCTGAGAATTCCTACTAGAATTTAGACAACAATCCAGATTTCTAACTGTCATGCTCCCACCATAAATTTCTTTAGAGAAAGAAAGAAGAAAGGATGAGGGCATTGTCCCCTATTACCACTTCAACCTCTGTTGCATTTCTACTATAGTTTGTAGGGTTTCCAGGTGCTCTGTCTTTGACAGGTAAAATGAGACTGAGCTCAAGTGGAGGACTCTCTCTTTCAAACACCCATACTTACTTGTTTTACTATTTCTTTTTATTATAAATATTTATTATTATAGAATTGTTCAAAGTTCAAACTGGGGGAAGGAGAGATTTTTCTCTGTTTGCAACAACCAAAACCATTTAGTATCACCTTAGTAGTTGCCTTTCCATTCTTTCATACATATACATAATCTTACAGCAATGATACAAGTTATAGAAAAGTTTACTCAATCATCAAAAATATATTTGCAGGCATTTCCAGAGTATGCAATAATGTGGAAGCTCAACACTGAAATCTCATCAGTGGTCTCTAAAAGTTTTAGGCATGATATTGTAATATAACAGAATTCTTATTCTTTTCTTTAACCTCACCTAAGGACATGCTCATTGATTTTAGAGATGGGGGAAGGGAGGAAGAGAGAAGGGGAGAGAAACACAACGTGAAAGAGAAACACTGATTGGCTGCCTCCTGAACGCCCCCTACTGGGGACCGAACCTACAATCCGGACATGTGCCCCAACTGGAAATCAAACCCATGACCCTCCAGTTTACAGGATGATGCCCCAACTGAGCCACACTGGCCAAGGCAAGGACTGTTATACTTCAATGAGCCTATAGATATATGCCTAGGTATAAACCAGCTGCATGGACTTTTTCCCTCAGCTGAAATTCAGGAAGCAAGCACACACTGCAACAAAAATGCTCTAAAAAACAAGGCCAGTGAGTGCTAGATAGCCTTTCTCTCTGTGTGTGCTCCCCGCATTCATCCTTCCCACATTTAGAAGGGTAACACTGGATCACCAGTTCACTTGTCCTTTCCAGGGGATTTATTCACTCCTGAGTTCTGGAATGCCTTCTTTGCTGATACTGATTTCTTCCCCCTTCCCAGCCTAACTTTGCTTCCCCTACAAAGCCCAAAATTACACAAAGATAAAAGATGGTGAGGACACAAGAGGAAGAGGAGAGAGAAACAAAAAGATCGCAAGAATTGGTCAATATTGAGAGATTCCAACCTGAAATCTTTTGAGTCCTGGGGAAAACCTTTTTTTATGTTCCAGAACAAAATTGCACGTATTTGTTTAACTAGGTCTCATGTTAATGAGAACGTATCCTGGAACAACAGGGCTGAGCCGGCAGCTCATTTTCTAGCTTGTTTTTAATTGGAAATTGTTAGTAGGATCACTTGATTTAGTTTTACTCTTCATAACCAACATCATACAAAAGCTCAGACTTGAACTGTTAATGAAAATAATTAGAGAACAGCTTCAGGTTTTTTTGATTGCTTGGACCCTATTAAGCAAGTAGTGATATTGTGAAATGTTAGAATCTATCATTGCTGTTTGTTTAGCAGACCATACCTCCATTTTGTTTTATTTTTTAATGTGGAACATTTTGACTCTTGGGGAGAAGAGATTTTCACAATGCTATTAAAAATGTTTTGTGAAGATAGATTATTTGGAGCTGCCAAGCCAAAAGTTTGGCTTAGAGCATCAGTTAAGTATGCCTTAAAGAACTTAAAATAACCCTTGCTATCACACCGAGCATGGCAATAGTCTCGGGATGAAAATCCTTTAAAAAGATGGATTTTAAAATAATTAAGCCTAGTTGTGTTTGCTCAAAGTCAAACTATGAGTTTTTCAAAATAATATGTCATGAGTTAAATAACTCTAAGCCCAAACTTTAATTTTAACATGTTCCTTATGCTCAGGGTGCTGTCTCCTCAGTACAAAGAGAGTCCACGTTCTAAGACATGTGGGACCCACTGTTGAAACAGTGGCCTTCTACTCACAGCATCATGGAAAAGGAAAGACTGTGATGCCTCCTGCAGGGAGGCGTCAGCTGTGAATCCCTGGACATGAGTGTTCCCTTCCCTGCTAAGCACTCAGAGTAATATTCAAACACATTGTGTACTGAATTTCCTAATACACTATTTCTCAGATTACCTTTTCAAAGCACAAATACATGCTTATAAATAGTATTACTTTCACATACTCTTCCATAATGTCTGATTCACTGTACAGACTATGTGAAAGTTCAAAACCCCTAGAAATATCTTCACATATTCTTTTGTAAAGTCGGGAAGTGACTATCATGACCAACATGATGAAATTCTGAGGTCAGTTGATTGTTTCCAGGCCTCACAGCAAAAACATGACAGAACTGAGTTTGTTACAACTGCTAACAAACTTTTCTTCTGCCGAACTTGTGCCCACCAGCAGAGCCTCCAATACCAGTTCATGTTATTTAAGCGATAGGTTGCATTTTTCCTACATCCAGGCCAGTGATGGTCCCGCCATCTGCAGCCCCCTCTACAACATAAGTGTACTGATGGCATTACCTTCTCACTGTGCACAAAGTTCTTTTTAAAATATTTTATCCCACTGAAACTTCAAAACAATTCTACAAGTTAGAAGCTACGGCTGCCATCTTACAAGTGAAGCATGATTTAACATGAAAAAAATACTGAGCAAAAATTCAAGTGCTGATTTGCCTAATTCCAAAACCTGTGCTCCTTGATCCGCCTGTTAAAAGAGGTTTAGTATCTTCTCTTTTCCAAAGAAGAGTTTCTAACACTTACAAAATCACTCATGGTGGATATTAGCCACATGGAAATCTCCAAGCAAGGTGCCTCCACATTGCTCTCATGGCCTCAAGCTTTAGGACACATTCATTCTCATGAAGGAGAAAAGCCCTCTGTAGGATGGAGTTGGGGATTTGAGGAAGCATGCTACAGAACTTCCTCCTCCTCTGAAAATTCTAACTAGTTAATAAAGGATACAAATATAACATATTTTAATATATCATATCATTTTTATACTGTATACTTTGCTGGTGGATTATTCATCATCTATTCTCTTTCTTCTTCCTTAAAGAACCCTGGTTTCATTCAGTTACATGTCTCCTTTGCACAGCCTCAGGAGGAAAAGTGGTCTGGCCCCTTCAAAGAGTGGCTGTAAATTATCTAAAAATTACTTTACCTTTTGCTAATGATTGATTAAGGAATGTCCACGAAACACAATTAAGGTCATTGGGATTTCCCTGTGAAAAGAAGTATTTCTACTCAATGAGTAAAGGCAGAAAAAGAGGAAAATCACAAATGCTCTGCCCACTTCACACTTCATCAGGACATCAATGAACAGCATTGGAGACACTCAAAACTGTTATCTAAACATGATTACAGGGAGGAAACCCAAGATGGAATTTAACTATTAAAAAGTGTGTGTTTATTCTTACATCTTTAAACTTCTCTCATCTTCAAAGTACTCTCTATTTGATGCAATACACCTATCAAGAAGTTTTTTCTGCTGCTCAAAAAAGTTTTTGAACTTGTCAATTTTGATGCCTTTTTGTGCTTCTGCTTTTTTTTTTTTTTTTTTTGTCTCACCTCCTCCCCATCAGTGAAACATTTCCCTTTTAGGACATTTTTCATCCAGGGAAATTTTTACAAAAGTCGCTCAGGGTAAGAGTAGGTGAATAAGGAGGGTGGGGTACGAGGTTATGCTGCCTTTGGTCAAAAACTACTGAACACTCAGCACACTGTGGGCAGGTACACTCATAAATCACCCATCATGAAATGGGCAGACATGTTGAAAGAGTCTTTTAAAAAAATTTGCTGAAGCCAAATGCTGCCTCTTATAACAGCACCAGCTGGTACACCGATGCAATAGGTTCCTAGAACACTCACCTAGTGGGGAAAGCCTGTACCACAAGGGGCTGCCTTCCAGAAGATAATTCTGAGTTTCGGGGGGAGGTTGCCCCCTTGTACATGATGTGAGAAAGAGAGAGATAATTTGGTTATTTATCAGTTAGAAGCAATCACTTTCTAATTGCTATTCTTAGAAAGAATGTTTTTGTGAATTAATAACTAGTGGCTATTTGGCCATTGCTTCCTTGATGTCCTCTGGAGGAAAAATAGACTCCCCTGAAAAATTAAATTTCTTTCCTTCACAAATGATCAGCCTTCTATGGAAATCCATATGCTTCGCATCAGCTGGCTTTATGGTCCTTCATTTAGGCTTCGGTTCTATGCAGCAAGCTAGTTTTCCACACTGACTTCCACTGAGCATGGTTTGACGGTGAACTTGTCTGCCTTTTTAAACTTCAAATAAGGCTTCAAATGTGTCTTAGGAGCAAGTGCTGATTGTAAGCCAAACAGAAATGAGAAGTTGTTTTTCCTCTGCTCCACTCAGAATTTATGATTATAGTTCAGGAGAAAGAGCTAAGGCACAATATATTCAGGATGATAATTCCTTGAGATGAGAGAGGAGGTTCACAGGGTCAAGGGAGCAGGAGGAGATAGATCTCGATATCGGGATTGCCAATGCTGAAGTCAGAAGAGGAGCATGGAATTAATAAAGAATTTTGTGAAATCAGGCTTCACATGACCTGAGTTGGAATCCAAGGCTTGCCATTTACTTGCTGTGGAACTTAGGTAGATTAATTTTTCTGAACCTCAATTTTTGTACCCATTTATTAGGTTTTATCAATATTCAGCAGGAATCTTTAAAGAGTGTAAATGGTCAACCATCCTTCTGTCCAGTTTGGTGTCTTCCCTCTCCTTTTATTTCTTTCTTCTTCATTATTGGCTTTGTGCTGATGACGTCTTTAATCAAACTTGTCATCTGAACCAGGACTTCCATAGCTTTATGACCACCACCCACTGGCTGTCCCCTGAGGAAGTCAAACACAGAAATATACAAGCAACATTCATTCTGCTTTAGCTTACAAAATGCATTCAAAGACATTCCCAATTTAATCTCCATAACAATCCCATGAGACTAGTAGTACTAAGACTCCCACTTTGTAGATGATAAAAATGAGACTCAGGATTTTAAAGCAATTTCCCCAAAGCCAGTAAGCTAGAAAAATGTAGATCAGGGTAAAAACCTAGTGTGCTTGGCTAAAATTCTGTGCTCTTCCTTGGAGCTTGGAAGTTAGGAGAATCACAACGGAATCGGGTTCTGCAGCAGACTTACTTTGCTATATCTGGCTGGTGCACCCACCCTCTCTGCTTTTGTGAGAGTTGGCTGCAACAGCTAAGAAAAAAGTTTGTCCCAGGAACTGGCCTCTGCCAAAATAAACTACTCTCATCAGAACACACCTGTAAAGTTATGCCTTCTTCCCCGGGGTAGGTGATAGCCCATTAGAGAAAGGTTCTAGGGTACGAACTCCTTTCTCCATGCCTGAAGATGGGACTACTACATGCTATTACTTATATTCCAGAGTCTTTGTACATCAGACTAAGGTCATCTCTTTGCCGAGCTTCTTCCCCTGCCCTACTCTGCTAGGGTTTCTCCCTTAAGGGTTTCCATTGAGTGTGTGCTCTCATAAACCAGCTGTAGAAGTAATTCCATCTCAGAATCTGCTTCAAGAGGTCCCAGTCTCAGACAAGAACGGGCTCTGGCTTCACCATCCCTGGGATTATATCCTGGTTCCACTACTTACTACCTGTGTGATCTTGGGAAAATATGTAGCTGCTCTAAGCCTCAGTTTCCCCAGTTGACATACAAAGATAAGAGTAGGATCTACTTCATAGCATTATTAACAATCTCAACTGCAGTAATCAATGAAAGAGTTTCTCTTCATTCATGACAAATACTATGCACTAAATAAATGTTTGCAGATATTTATTATGATTATGATTATCATCATCACTGCAATTCCCACTACACCTGCAGTCCACACTAGTCCCTTGGAGATGCAATTTCTGGAGCCCTACTCAATGTCTGGAGAGAAAAAAACACACAGAAGAACAGCATGTAGAGTGATGGTAGCCAGGGGATTGTAGTAAAAGGGGGCACCAACAGAATTACATGCTTCAAGGGACATCTAGACTTTCTGATTCTGCTCATTCAAATTAATTTAACAGACATTTATGAAGTGCCATGTGCCAAGAATTGTGGTAGGTTCTAGACATCCGAGAAGGGAATGTATTTCTCTCTTGACAAGTCGACACTAAAAGAGAGGAAGGGTTTTTGTGTTGTGATGCGCTGGTAATCCCCTCAAGTGTTGAATACATAAATGTATTAACGTTGGCTATTAAGTCATAATACTTTTGAAAGCCTCAGATGGAATTGTCTGAGGTGAAATAAACAGGCTTAGGGATAAATCTAGTTATAATATAATTAAGTTAGTCCCATAAGCTTTTAATGGATTATGTTTTTAAGTACTAATACTTGTAAATTTTTGCTTTTAGCAAATTAGGTATCATTTGAACACATTGGCTGATGCGTAATAAGAATTAGAATTACATTTTGCTTGTTATATAAGTAAATATCTTGTTACATGCCTGTTTAATGCTTGCAAAACCATTCTGAACAATCTCTTCAGAATAAGAGTCTAATTATACATTTATCATTAAAATTACAGTGAGCTAATTGCCTTGGAGATAACTTTACCTCTCATGCAGCTTGCTTAATCCTAACGCATGCTTTCAATAATCAATTTGTTACTTAACTAACTAATTAACAAACAATACCTGTCCTATGGAAAATTCTAAATTAAACACTTGAGGCTTTTTAATTGAATGCCGAATAACCCAACAAAATCCTTAATATTAGAACCTTTAAATATTGCAAAGATTTTATTGAATTACATGTTAGTTTGCTCCTGTTATCTTTGGGGTTAATTGGTAAAAATGGGGCACTTAATAATACACAAGGGATATCCAGAGCAGCAAGGCTCTGATGAAAAAGAAATTATCCATTAATAGCTGCGGAACAACAGCCAAAATTGGCCAGCCACACCAGTCGGCAACAAAGGTACACCACTCGTTTAGAACACAAATATCCTTATCTCATGAAATTAAGAAACATATAAAAGATAACTACCTACAGGTTCACAGTCAATAGCCCCCAATACAAAGTAGGCACCCCTGATATCCTGTAGCCCTGCTCTACTCTGTACTTCTTTGAGCTCACCTGGAGGGCAGTATTTTCCCCTAGGGGTATAGTATCTGTAGACAAACTCAAAAGTATTCTCTTTTACCAGACCCCCGCATATTGTGTTCCAAACTTCCCATCTTGCCTTGTCTGATTTAACTTGGAAAATGCTGCTAGAGAGAACTTTCTAAAATGCAAGCCAATTAACTTCCCATTTCTGATTTCCCACCACTTTTTAAGGATTGCTTTCTAGCCTCTGCTCTTGCTGTTTGCAGCTTTCCAAATTCTAATCCCTCTTTTCCTATTGATTTCTCAATCTCTCCAGCCATCTCTCTCTGTACCTCACGCTCTGTTAACATTTATGTACCATTACTTTAAATGTTCATGCTCATTTATTTTGTATATTACCTTCTCACCTCCCTACCTGTCCTACTCATTCAAGGGTGCATCCTTCAAAGAATTACCTGCTCTTACAACCTGTAGTCAGACTTAAAACCATCTCTTTCCATGATTCTTATATTATCTCTATCATGAAGTACATACTTAAATTGTATTGTAATTGTTTGTATGTGTATCTCCCAACTTGGGCTGTGTAGTGAGAATTGGATAGTTAAGAGCACAGACTAGAGGGTCTAGCAATTATAGGTTCAAATTTCTGTTTCACCACTATGTAAATTTAGAGACAAAACACTTCATTCCTCCAACCCTCAGATTTTTACATCTGTAAATGGAGAGAAAAGCTGTACTTCTCTTATAAGGTTATTGTGAGAATTATATGACACACTGCATATAAAGTGCCAGTAACAATAGTTGTGAGTTCATTTTAATGTTATTGTGTACACTTAATATTGTATTTCTTCTGCTTCATAGCACTTATGGCACGTTGCATGTGAATGCACTCAGCAAATGTTGCTAAATGGCAAGATGCATGAGCGACTGCATGAATAAATAACTGTATGAATGTTTAAAGCAAAAAGAGAAAAACTTTGGGGTGATATAGAAGTTTTTAAAATATATTTGAAATTATGTCCTTCAGCAAAGGGATCGGAATTTTCCAGGTGGCCATCAAGGGAAATCCATTGACCATTAAGTAAATCAATAGAGAGGGAGAGGTGAATTAAAATGTTAACATTTTCTAAAAAAATAGAATGTATTTAGAATCTAACGGGGTTCCTCATCTTCCCTTTATTTCATGTGTTCAAGCAAATATCAACAAAAGTGTTGGAGTACTACAGAGCTTTAGGACTGAAATACATGACATCATGTCTCTGCAATTCTGCAACCTTGTTTAAAGTTCCTGGGCACCCAACATGTTTTTGCAATAGTGCATATGTTTGCTGTTTCATTGGGTGCAGCTTCCATCCATTCACTCCCTATACTCTTCCATGTTTAAACTTACTAGAACATTGCTAATGTTCCAACGAGCCCCTCTTTAAGTTTTCTTCGTGACTCATTTCCTTGAGTAGTAGCTATAGTGACACTGAAGTTACACTTTCCTCACATTGTCTACAGATAAGAAACCCTTGGGAGAAGTCTAAACTTCAAATCACCAGAAATGGTGTGTACTAAGACACTGACCTTGGCTCATCACCTCCCTTGAAAAATATTTTCAATTTCTGTTTTCATGTTTTGATATTGTTATTTATAACAACATGGGGCTTATTGTGAGGCTTTTTCTTTTCTTTTTTTAAAAGACTCATGTTATTTTTATTTTATTATTAAATTTATTGGGGTGACATTGGTTAATAAGATTATATAGGGTGTGTATGTGTGTGTGTATATATATAATATATATGGAGAGAGAGATTGTATCAGTTTCATGTGTATATCGCATCATGTACCCACCACCTAAAGTCAAGTATTCTTTCGCTACCATATACAGGACCTGGCAGAAGTAAGGCCTGCTTGAGTGTGGTTGTTGGGGTAATAATATGGATGTAATCATTTATCCTTTTAATTTGAACATTTTACCTAAAATGGCATATGGCATACCTAAAATGCTTGAGTATGATATTGTTATGGTACAGAATTACATGCTCATGATTTTGTAATAAAAGGTTTTATAACAAAAAGAGGCATTATTGGTGCTGCACCCCCTGTCATTTGGCCCCCTTTACCCTGTATGACCTCCCCACCCCTTCCCTCTGGTAACCACCATGCTGTTTGTCCGTGCCTCTGAGCTTTTGTTTGTTTTTCTTGTCTGTTCATTTGTTACTTTCAGTTTAATACCCCACATATGAGTAAAATCATATGATTCTTCTGAACTTGTTCTGACTGACCTGAGGCTGTGATGGCCAAGTGTTTAAAGCACTGAACTCAAAACCCAGTGGGGCTTCCCACCACCCCCGCAAGGAAATGAAATTCAAACTCTCCCAAGTTGGGGGCAGCAGTAATTTGTTATAACTTTGTAACAATAATTTGATGTAACTTTTCTAGGGTTGTGATTAAGTATTAGGAAATTTATAGGTTTGAAAATATTATCAGCTGGAAATTGATGTACACAATAAGCAAAAATCATCTACCCCACCTTGAAAGCTGTGGGGGAGACAGACCCCTGAGAAACACTGCCCCCAAAAGATCGCTGCCCCTAGGAAGTACCATGTCCTAATCTGACCTCATGGCTTGTCCTTATTAGCACCATCTGTAAGACAAATGCTGAAGTCACTGACTTCTGAAAAAAGAAGCCATAGCTTCCCTACCTCCCTACAGTTTGACACTGATTCGTAAAAGCAGAAGCCCCATAGATGGTCTGAACTTAATTCAGATTAACTTTATGCTCCCAAATCTTAGTGCAAATGTTCATAATGTATCTGTCAGAGATTGAGAAAGACAACATTATAATCCCCAAGAATTTTCCTTTGCTTGTGTTTAGAAGGATTGCTCCAAGTTTCAATGATTTTTTTTTGTTAAATCCCAAAGGATGGGAAATAATATGATTCTGCATAATGGATTTTGTCATGATGACAGGAGGCTCAATACTCCATTTAAAACACCATCGTGCTCACCGGCTACCAAACTGGACTGACTGTGCACACGTATGTACGTAGTCTGCGTTTTCCTCTGCCCGCCCCGCCCCCAACAGCCCTGCTCCACTGAGCTGGTGAAAACCTGTACTGCAAATTAGCCATGAAATTCTCCATTCTTCGTCCTTTCTGCACTCAAACTGTTGGTACTACATCAAATGGCAAGAGACTGGACAGAATTCTGAGAACATACATTGAAAGCTATTTCTTAAGTAATTTAGCATAAGGATCACAGACTTTTCACCAAGGTGGCAATTAAGTCATCACAGCCGCTGGCCCTATAAAATTTGACTGGGCCTGTTTTTATCACCCATACCTTCTAAACTGCTTTCCTGTACAATCTAACACGAAAGTCAGAAATCATGCCATGAAAACTAGGACCAGCAAAAGGGAGAAAAGGTCATTAAAAAAAAACTCATATTTTTAAATATGCTCCACTGATATTAACCCTGCAGAAAAATGACCAAGAAGGTAATATTTCAGGTCCCCATGTAATTATCATTGTTAAAGACGTTTCTCCAATCAAACATATTTTTTCCTATTCAACCAAGAAAAACACACTAACTTCTACTTTAGGGACCTCATTTTCCAAGACAGCTCAGCTGGGACGACCTTTCCTTGCCTATTTAAAAATCCTTAATTTGCCTATGAGCAATATTTATACATAAGCCTTTCTGACACATCATGTCTCTCAGCTCCCAACCCTTTCCCCCCTCCTCTCCCGTGAATGTCTGTGTCCTATTATAGAACAAACTTCCCTTAGAAAACCTGCTTATTATCCTAGCAGGTGTTTTGCTCTTTTTATTTCATTGCTGCAGCTCTCCGTTTTTAAGTTAAGTTCTGTGGCTTTCAGGGAGCCGGCAGCAAAGAGTGTCAGCTAAGGCAGGCCTGGAGCTTGGCCCTCACACTTCGGTAACTTCCACAGGTAGCTCCAACTCGGGCCTGACATTTACAGACAACTAATTCTCTTTCAGTGCTGGCGCGGGTAAGGGGAGGACTGGGCTTGGGTGCAGAGTGTTTACCAGAGTTAAAGGCTTACATTTTACCACTGAGAAAGTGAGAGGGGCCCATCCTGCTTGAAAATACCTCGACAAAGAGCAACTATCACTTGGCTGAACATCAACATTTTCCTGGAATTGCTGTTGCTGTTTAGTCTTTTATGCCTTTTAGTCCTTATTGCAACCAAGCAAAGTTCATATAATTACCCTACTTTTCAGATTGGGAAACTGAGACTTAAGGATGAAAAGTCACATTCCTGAAGACCCCAAAGCAAGAGAAAGGGACTTCTAAAGGGGAACTGTACAAATCAGGGCTCTTCAAAATTGGATGAACTGGGAAGTTACCTGGAGATCTTGTCGAAATGCTTTTCAACAGCATTGGAAGGTTTGGGACAGGGCCCGAGATTCTGCATTCTTAATGGGCTCCCATTGAAGACTCCCTGCTGTTAGTGGCAAGGGTGTAGCTTATCTTTCTGAATGGAAAGAAACCTTCAGTGGTGACGACAAGGAGACCTGGGCAAGGATTCCATGCAGTGGCCCAGGGGGCACATGAAATCTTGACTCGAGGATGCCAAACAAAGTACAGACAGGCTGTGCCAGAAGTTAGGCCAGAATTCATGTCCAACGGGCATTTTGCTGTCTGCCTGCAAGTTCTTTGGCAAAAGTGCCAGATGCTCATTTTTTTCTGGCCAGGATTAGAATTTTTTTCTCCCTGTTTTGTCCCAGTGAATGCCTTACAAGTAAGTACCTTTTCTGCTTATAGATAACTCAATGGTTTTACAAGAATTGTTACATAAAGAAGCTGTCACAGGGAAACAGTTGTCCTTGGATTCAAAAGACACAAGTGTCACTCACACTCGTGGCACTTTCTAGACATTTGATACATACAGGCATTAAACCTCTTTCTAATGAGTTTCTTCACCCACTAGTGGCAGGTTTATAGATACTTCTTAAATTATTAAAACAATTAATTAAATAAATCAAAGTGGACCATGCTGGCACAACCACTTTGGGAAAGAGTTTGTCAGAATCTACCGCAGTTACACCAATCCTCCATGCCAGATGGATAGCCTGAGAACATCAACCCTGTGTACATTCTCACAGGAAATGAGAGCATATTGCGGGAAGAACACTCATAGATGCTTCACTCCGGGTAGCCAAAGCAATAGAAATGACTCAATGTCCACCTGTGAATGGACAAATTGCTGTATAGTAATATAGCAGCAGTCATATAATATATGATAATATACATAATATATAACATATAATAATATAATAGTGGTCATATACTAATAATACTATACCGCAGCAACATAGAATATACTACCACCATCTGTAACACCTTGGATAAATTTAAACACAACATTAAGAAAAAGAAGTGTTGCCCTGACCAGCATGGTTCAGTTGGCTAGGCACCATCCAGCAAGGCAAAAGGTCACAGGTTCAATTCCAGTCAGGACACATGCCTGGGTTGCGGGGTTGGTCCCCAGTCAGGGCACCGCATGCAAAAGGCAACCAGTCAGTGTTTTTCCTCTCACATCGATGTTTCTTTCCCCCTTTCCTCCTCCTCTTCCCCTTGTCTCAAAAAATAAACAAAATCTTTTCAAAAAGTATAAAGTAGCTTTAGAAGTTAAAAAAAAAAGGAAAAGAAGCCTTATCCCAAAGAGTAAGCACTGTATGTTTCTATTTATACCAAGTTCAAGGCTAAGCTGGGTTGAAGAAGTCAGAATAGTAATAACCTCTACATTGGGCATGGGGGTGAGTGCTGATGTAGAGGAACATGAAGGAAACTTCTGGGGGGTTAAAAACATTCTAAATCTCGATCTGCAGAGTGGTTACTAGAGGGTGTAAGGTTAATCGAGTGGCCGTTTGTGGCTTCTGTGTGTCAGCAGTGGTGCAGCAAGGGCAGGCCCAGGCTCAGGCAACAAGGGACGGGATTTACAACAATAGTAACACCGACCAAAAGGCAGGTGTTCTTGTTACTAATCTCCACGTCCTTGCAATTCTAAACAATGCCAGTGATGAAAATCCTGCCTTGCCTTAGGCACATTGGTGGGACCATTGGCCACAGGCATGCCACTTCAACAACAACAGAGAGAGAGAAAGACAACAGAGGTATATGGACTAATAATGACAGTGTGCCATCAGCCACATGAATTTTTGTGCATGTGCAGTATAATAGGAAACAGAACAACGAAAATAACACCGACTTGTAGAGTTATGATCATAGAAAGAGATTATGTTTTTATTTTAATTATTTATAATTCAGATATAATTGACATGGCTGTGTAAGGTGCACAACATGTTGATTTGAGCCATTTATACATGGCAATATGATTGCCACTGTAGCACTAGCTAGCACCTCCACCACAGCCCATAATTATCCTTTTTCTTTTGACCTGGGCATAATCCAGATGGGCTCTCCCAGCGCGTTTGACGTCTGCAGTACAGTACCGGTGGGGTCATCACTGTGCTGTGCACTGAGGCTCCAGGACAACTATCTCCTAGCTGCAAGCTGCACCCTTTAACAACATCTCCCAACTCCCCCTCCGCTCAGCCCCTAGTAACCCCCATTCCACGCTGTTTTTACAAGGTGGGCTGTTTTAGATTCCACATGTAAGTGAGATCACACAGTATTTGTCTTTCTCTGTGTGACTCATCTCATTTAACACCATGTCCCCCCGCCCCTCCCCCCCGGCCCCAGTCCATCTATATGTGTGTTTTTGAAGCAGTAAAGGGTTTACTGATGTTCTGAAAACCACAAGATTAAAGCTATAAAGGCACTTTTTAAATGTCTCATATGCCAGCCATTTTATGGGTTGTTTTTTTCTTTTTGTTTCTTGTTTTAATTATGGGCACAGCAAGCATAGTCAGGAAGGAGGGTGTCAAACGAAGACATGTATCTGAACACCCCACCTCATTTACCCCTGCAGTCTCATTTGAAGAATGAACCATGGACCCCCCACTCCTGAATACCTCATATTTGTTGTCAACGGTTTGAACAAAGGCTATGGGGACACAAAAGAGAAAGAAGTAAATTAGTCGAACCTGGAGGTGATGGACTGATTTCTGCAGTGGTCTTGGCTGATTAATAAAAGCAGACGCATACTGAGAGCTTATTCTAAACATGCATCGACTCAAACCTTTATTATCCCTATTTGATAGATGAGGAAACTGAAGCACAGAGAGGTGGTGAGTAAATTTCTCAAGGTCTTGTGTTTGCTGAGTGGTGAAGGCAGAGTTTCATCCTAAGTGGTCTGACTCCAGAATCTCCTCTGCTTCGTGACAGGGTGGTGAAGGGAGATGCAACAAGCGCTTGCACCAAACAGAAGAGATCTTGACCTGCTGTGGGAGTCCTGCCCCAGTCCCACAGATCTACCCTCTTTGGACTCCATGCCCTCCAGATCTAACTGTGTACCCTGGGGAGGGGGAGTGCTTGATCTCTGGACAAAAATCAGTGGTTCTCATGATTCTGCATCTGCAAAATGCTAAACATTGCATCAGATATGAATGAATTGAAAAGACTGAAAATAACACTACACATGCCCTCAATAGTTACTGCAAGTGAATCTGTCCTAATGTTTAACATTGTCTCCATGCTTAAAAAAATATTTACAATGGTGACATCATCTGTGTGTGGTTTCTCTTCAGGCCTGGCCTCTCACCACTTCCAAATTGGACATTATCCAAATAGGACCCAGATTGACAAGAGAAGCCAGGTAGGTACAGGCGCTTTGGAGACAGTGTTGGGTTCTACCCTCCAGGTAGGTAGGGCTCTTCTACCTACTAGATATATGGCTGCACAGTGAGGGTTGGGAGCTACTGCTTAAGGGTACAACCTGCCACTAGAAGCCCTGGAGATCTAAAGTACAATAAGGTCATTATAGACAATACTGTATTATAAACATCAAACTTGCTAAAAAAACAAATAATTATGTGACATGATAGAGGTCAGAGCTAATGCTACTGTGGCAATCGGAGAAGTAATTGGACATCATTTCTGTGCCTCTTTTCCACATCTGCAACACACATAATTATGACACCTTCCTCGTGGGAATATTCAAAGGGATTAATTGATTGATGTCTGTAAAACATTTAGACAAATACTTGGCACATGCTAAGCAATATATTTTTAAATAAATAAATGTTACATTTATGTACCGTTAAATGGTATGTACCATTTTCCTTAGTGTCAGCTTTGATATACTGCTATTCTTTTTTTGGTTAATTTTAGTAAATTATACCCCACTCCACATAATCTATATAATCCAATGGCAAGCCACGCAGCATTCTCATAAAATGAGCAGAGGATCACAGCAACACTACTAAAACTCAAGGGGAAAAATTTTATACGCTTATGAAAATTTCATAACATACCAATGGATGCTGAGATGCCCAGCTCAGATGAACACAGTCATGGGCCCACAGTGGGGTATCTGGGGGGGATGCTGGTGACAAGCCTTACTGTCACTCTCCCACCTCCCCGCCGTGTGTTGTTGCCTGGCAGGACTATATAACTGCTCCTTCCTATTTAGTTTTAGCTCTTTCCCACAACTGCCCACCAGCGAGGCCATACTATTTCTACTTAACCCAAGCACACACCTCAGAAGCATTCTCAAGATTCCCCCATATCCAAGTGAGCACCATAGGTTCGTCCCAGAAACATCTCAAATCTGTGCCCTATTTCACATTCCTGAGGATTTGGGTTTGCTTCGGTCCTTCCCGTCTCCCTTCTCCTGGTCTATTTCACCTGGTCTATTTCTTGCCTTTTGTATTCCCCCAAAGGTGTACCATGCTCCCTGTTATCTACAAGTTACATTCCTTATGTTAAAAATATCATCACAAGACTCCCCACGAATATCCAGGTTCCTTAGTCATTTGTCCTTCTGCTCATTTGTTAACATTCATTGAGCACCTACTGTGTGCCAGGCATTACACAAGCTTTTGTGCTAAAATGAATGTAGACAGAGCCTCTACCTCATCCTAGACTTCTTGTCACCTGGCTGCTCTCTCTGCCTATTGGTGATACTCCTCGGGATGCCTGGGCCACCGCCATGTGTTCACTGAATACAGGGCACCCTTTCAGGACTTCACGAATCCTCTTTTGTCTGCCAGAGATTCACTTCCATTCTCTCTTTGCCTGCTAAACCCCTCCTCATCCTTTAGGTACCCAGTTTTCTGTGAAGCATTCCTCTACTGCCAAGGCAAACATCAGACTCCTTATGCCCTCCCACCACATTCTTGGTGTTCTTCTCTTATTTATTAGGATGCATGGTAATCATTCATCTGGGAGTTGAGAGAGCCTATACCTATAATCCAGGTTCTCTCACCTTTTGGTTTATCGCCGTTATGTCATTCTGCATGGCTCCTACAAACTGAGATACGGAGAAGGATGGAAAGGTAAATTACCATGTCATTACTGTAAGCAATAAGAGCATACTAAGTAGAGGATGACAGGTAGCAACTCCTCGGGATCAGAACTTTGGAAGCCAGGTGTCACTCTGGGTATGGGAACACGTGGCCCCTAGCCGTCCAGCTCCCTGAGAAAGCCTTGGGCTAGGTGATGAGAGAATATCACCTAGTCTTCACTTAGAGGGCCTGGCCTAAAGGACAGTGGGGCTGAAAGGAGGGTCCCATAAGTTAGACTGGAGCAGCTCCTCCATCGGCACTCTGTGCTGTAAGTGGGTAAGCCCAGGGAAGTGGGCGTTTTCATCTAGCAGGCAGCCACGTGTGGTACAAGCCACAGAGGCTCCCCTTGGCCAAGTCCCACAGCAAATATAAAGGACCAGGACAGTCAAAGAATGTAAGTAGATTCTGTTATAACCGGGCTTCATGATTATGTGGACGAGGGGAGGGAATTTCATGTTAAAAAGATGATTCTAACTGTAGGCTTGTCTGAAATTATAAGCTACCACTACAAATATACATCACATCCACCATCCTGGTTTTGGGCATTTTTCCAAGTCCAGGTGATGGATACATTTAAAAGGAGAAACAAGTAAGCTCTAAGTCAAAATGGAGAGGGACAGGAAAGAGGAAAAACCAGAAACACAAATTTACCCACTCTAAAAAAAAATGAAGCTTGTACACCCGTCCCCTGGCTGCATTTCTATGCATTCCTGGTTCCTCCATCTAGCCTGCTTTTCCCCATAAACAACATAACACAGGGAGAAAATAATGTTTTAGTTGCAAACACAGCTCTAGGGGACAAAATAGGTAACTTCTAAATACAAGCTTAAGCCACAAAACACCCTGTTAGTGATAAACAAAATCCTATTGGGTTACTTGAATAAAATACAATGAGTGCATGTGGGCTCTGATAGCACCTTCCAACCAGTCATGAAAGAGGCTGGGGGGAGCTTAACTGGGCTGCCTCCGGGCTCCCCACTACACAACCAAGGAAGAAGGTAGAGATACCCGATGGCCATCCCAGCTGTGCCTAGCTTGCCCTGTGGCACAAAAAAGGAGACAACTAGGGAAAGCCATTCCTCTAGTGACAAGTCCTCTTCTGGTTTCTCCTCTGCCCCCATTGGCACTCCCTCAGTTCCCATACATGGCCTCGTGCCCTTGCATTCCCCTGCTGCCCAAATGAGCAGGCAAATGGCCCCGACACACTATCTTTACAGAAGCTGTCCTGGGAGCATGCCTAAGTATGAGTGGGCTATGGAGGGTTGGGGGCAGAAAGGGCAGCAGGGTTCAAAAGTAAAGTCATCAAGAATAATGAGGCTGTTCCGCCCAGCTCCCAGCTAGCCAGGGAAGCAGAGCGCCCTTTCCGATTGGGTGTCCCAACTCAGAGGCTGAAATAACTGGTCACGGAGAGCTGCAAGCAAATTGCTTTGACAAGGCTGTTACTGTTGTAAGGGTTCAAGGGTGCTGGCCACTAGGTCATCGGCTGCCAATCAAGTGGACAGAAAAAGCCGCTCATTGAGCCTGTGATTTCTACCTAGGCCGCAATTATCCCCGACTATTCTTGTACCTCAGCAGCTCCTCTGATTAAACCTGCCTCCTTTTTACATCTCTTTCAGAGTGCGCTTCACACACTAATTAGTTGCCTGCTCTCCACTGAGATGTCAGACCCTCCGTCAATTTATCTCTATTTCAGCCTGCTCAGAGTGACTTCCCCAGTTATCAAAATTTAATCATGCCTTCAAAAATGTTGAAAAGTGGTCATTAGAGGCAAAAGGCCACAGGATACAATATTCATTTTTCTCTATCTTCCAGCCATCCAGCTGGCATCTATAATGGATATCCTGGGGGCTGTGAGAACACGTTGATTTATGCAACCTCGGCCCTGCTCTCACTGAGCTCCACCAGGCTGCTTGAGAGAACAGGTTTTAACAAGGTCTGAGGTGGGAGGACATTAATCACGGCAGCATTGTATGTGGAAAGGGGTGCTGTGTAGTCAAAGAACCCCCTACAGTAGGGCAGTTAGGTTTTTTTTTTACTACCTTCTTGGTGATAAAAGAGAGTTTGACAATTGATTAGACCTTTCTGTAACCTTGCAGCCCTGTGAAATGATGAGGAAGAGAAAAGAGGGAGAGAATGATTCTCATACCAACGGTTTTAAATGTGCAATAACTTTATGATTCTTGACTGAAACTGGCTATCAAAATCAGTCCCAACTCAATACCATCTAAAAAAGAAGATCATTCTTGGAATAAGAGCCCTTTTGGCTGGATGTGTCAGAGCCAATCAGAGGCACCGCACAGGAGTCCCGCCGTGACTGCTGGCCGCCTCATACGGCGGGTTCTGATAAAAATCACATCTGATAAATTCACCTATGACTGACTGCCTGGCTGGAAAGAAGGTTTTAGTCCAAAATCAACAATGATGAACTGAAATCTATCGGCAACTGGGAACTGCTTTTTACCCTCCCTTCATTTTTGCTCAGGGTGGTTGGCTTCACCACTTTTCTCCTCCTTTTTTTCTAAGGAAACCTAAGGGAGGGAAGGGCGGGCACTGGACCCCTCATTTATCGGCTCTGCATCCCCTGTCCCCTGACAAATTCTGACCTTGTAATACCTGAGCTCCTCTCCAGGCTTTTCTCATCCCTGATGCTGGAAGCCGTCTCCCATCACCGCAGAACACAAGGAGATCTTTCTGCCTTTTTATTTACAGTAGAAGCACCTTACGCTAAAACTTTTTTCGATACATGTTCCTGAGTTTCTTTGACTCATGTGGTGGTGAGAGAAATAGTCAAATATGAAGCCTTCACAGAAACTTAAAAAGGACCTGGATAACAGAATAGAGATGGGTCCTAACAACGGCCTGATTGTGAGCCTTTCATACCCACTCTCATATGCTCATGCTCTCACATCCTAAGGCCCATAACGACTTTCCTTCTTCTCTGGGAATTCAGCCCAGGTCTGGAACAGGGAGGGGACTGCCATATGAAGAATATTTAGAAGGGTGTCCTGACTTCAGTGTTAAGCCCAGAGAAGCAAGGGGGTTTCTTCTGTGTGTTGGAATGTGAGGGATGGTGATTCATCTGAAATGATTCATAATTGCAGAGCTCATGCCCTGACCAGGATTTTCCCAGTTCTAGTCTCAGTCTAGAGCTGGGGTGTCAAACTCATTTTCACCGGGGTTGATTTTCATCAGCCTGGAGGTCGCCTTCAAAGGGCCAAATATAATTTCATCTCCATAACAGTTAAGGAGTAGTTACATTTATACAGCCCTAAAATTATTTTGGCCCTTTGAAGGCAACTGTGAGGCCGATATGGCTACTGGTGAAAATGAGTTTGACACCCCTAGTCTAGAGGAAGGCCAGGCTTGTGATCAAACCCAGAAACAGACCAGACTAGGAAAGGAAGAGACAAATGGGAAGGAACCAGGTGATATTTCACTCATTTTGCTTATTACCCACCGAACATCAGCTGTCATATTATGAATACATTCCAGATCTAAGGGCAGGTATGTGGGCCTTAAATAAATAGTTTTAAATAAACAATTTATTTAAAAATATATTTCTTAGAATACAGATAAGTGGTAAGAAAAAATTGCACACTGCTACTTGAAACAGTACTTGTATCAGCAGTGGGTCCTGGCACCATTGTCTTCAGGACCCAATAATCATGATGATCTCTACACACCTCCAGTCACATCTGTTATCAACTTGCAGCCTGTCAGATCTTGTGTTAGTTAGACTTCCCTTTCCAACCTATAACTTCATCTTTCTAGACACTTACATTTTTAATCCCCCATTCAACATGGACCATGGGCTGGCTTTAGTAACCCGGTAACCATCCTTACTATTTCTATTTCTCCTAAATCTTGAGAACATATCCCTTCACTGAGCAATGTGACTGGTGCTTACACTGGGCATAATCCTAAACCCTGAGAAATGGAAAAATCCACATAAGGTTACAAGAACACTTATGATCCACTGATCCAATGAATGAACAGAATGACTGGCTGAATGATGTCATCTGTTACTATGTAAAAATAGAGTCTCTCAAGCTCATGAACCATTGAGATCTGAATGGAGAGAATGGTATCGTGGAGTAAAATGCAGAGATATTGCCTCCATAGTTTTATATAAAAATGAAGAACATTCTACATACTTGCAATGATTGTGATAGAAAAGCAGACATTTGTAAAATTGAATGCACATAAAGAGGGTTTTTTTGTAAAAATACCTGATTTTATTTACTCTACCAAGAAGCATGTTTTTACTTTATTGTTTTTCTGCCTCAGCAAATAAAAAGGTATGAAAAATAATATCTATCTTCCTTAAATTTAGTTACTATTATTTTGGGGAAGTGGTACTTAACCTAGGGTCCATAGACACCCCACCCCCAGTCAAAAGGTCATTTGATATAATTCAGGGGACCTGATAATTTGGGTGAAAAACTATTGCTTCTTCAGTGTCACTACCCCCAGCTGTAATTTAGCACTTTGTACAGAGCACAGTAGCATGGGCATAACAAATGACTTTTTCACCAATGAAATTACATGTATTTTCACATCACAATTGTTGAAGATATCTCAAAATATCATTTTCGTTTATTTCCTCTTTGAAATTAGATCTGCTGATAGAGCTTGTTGTTTAATGCATTTGTGCAGGACATATATTACCGTATCACACATTTTTAATATTCATAGTAGCATTTCAATACAATGGTATCCTTTGAAATCCTATGAGTTCTATTGTATGTGTTTTTGACACAATTATGAAAAGAGCTCTATGGGCTCTCTAGACTGTTAAAGGGTCTTTGACACCAAAAACAGTTAATAATACCTGTTGTTGATAAATTCTGTTATTATCCAGTCTCCTTTTTATTGAGACAGTAGGGGAAATAGATTCTAGGGGCTCCTCTGATTCAAATATGTTTTATGAAACTCTTTCTTCCTCATTCCACATAACAGCTAAACAATCAAACTGGAGATGCATACCACACACACACACACAGAGAGAACATCTCACAGTGCACATGAGTGATAAAGTGATCAGAAGCTTCTTATAAGTCTCATTATTCGAGTGTTGGATGTTTTTCCTGGGATCTGTGGCTGGCCAAAACAAAGAACGAACACACACACAAAGAATAATAGCTAGGTGACTCTATAATTTATTGTCTAAATAAGGATACTTTGAGAGTAAATGATACACTATTCATAATTATGCCAAGACAACAGTTATAAACTGGAATTATCCCCAATGAAGTGTGCAACGTGCCCACTTCATGTAATATTAACAACATTTTTGCCTTTTCTGTCTGTGAGCCTTTCAAACAAGCCTACTCACACTAAAATATATCATGAGAAGCCCTGAGAAATGTCCACTTATTAGACCTACAAAGCTCTCTTTTTTATTGTATTTTTCCATTACCATTTATCCCTCTTTATCCCCCCAGCAATCACCACACTGTTGTCCATGTCTATAAGTGTTTTTTCTTTTTTACTCCCCCCTCCACCCTCTAGCCCCCCATAACTGTCATCTCAATCTCTATCTATGAGTCTGTCTACGTTTTGCTTATTAGTTCAGCTTATTCATTAAATTCCACATATGAGTGAAATCATATGTTACTGGTCTTTCTCTGACTGACTTATTTCACTTAGCATAATGTTTTGTAGGTCCATCCATGCTGAGCTCTCATGTGAATAAGGCTTAACTGCAGGAATTTCAGATCTGAGTTATGTGAACTCAAGAAGAGAGAGTATAGTATCTATGCCTTGGGCAGTAGCTAAATTTTAATCTAGACAGCTGAACAAATCCAGTGATTTCCCTCACTTCAGAGGAAGGGACACAGAATATTTTGAAATACTTGGCATGAAAGACTGTATAGTGACTATTCTATCATAATTGTAGTATGCCATTTTCCATCATTATAAGGCATGTAAACAAACAAGTCTCTTAAATGCTGTGTTACTATGACATTAAAATCTTCCATTCTTTCATCAGCTCATTGTTTTCAAGAATTATTCCCCAATAAGCCATATAATTATTATATAGCATGAAGTTGTCCATATTTAATAAATTTGATGAGCCATTATTCTCAATTATGGGTATTAGAAATGTGAAGAAGAAGGTAAGCAGCATTGCAAAATAGAGTTCCAATATACTCAGCTCAACAACCAATAAAACATTTTATAACATACAAACAAATGGAAATGTAAATTAAATAAAAAGGGTATATAAAAGACTGGAAATCATATCCACAGTTATTAGATTTAAATCACCATACCTGTATGTGGATCATCACTACATATTCTTTATCTCTACTCAGTTTGCACCTATTCTCACCTCACGACCTGGCTACTAGCTTTCCTGCACACCCTTGATTACTCTCTATGAGTATCTAAGGAATCACAGGAAGTGCTTAAGCAGTGCATGAATCTTTGCCAGTCAAGGATTTGAAATAATGGGAAATCCAGCTAGATAATTGGTAAGCTTCCTTGAAACTTAAAGATCCCAGGATTTTGAATCTAATACAACTAATATTCTGATAATGTATCTTTTAATACATTTCGAAATCTAATTCCAGACTGTTAGATTAGCCATGGTATTGGTTTAACTACTCAATGCCTTTATCCATCAGTGGTACCAAGAGGCATCTCTCTTAAAGAATGTTAAGTTGAAGAGGGTACATCATAAGACTCCTGACACTAATTTAAACAAGCCTATTTTGCCATCTGAAAACACTGATCTTCCAAAGCAAAAGAAAGTCATTGAAAAAATGTGCCCCCAAATTTTGTCTTTAATTCTATATTACCTTTCACAGGAAAGGGAGGAAAAAATGAAAGTTTTAGCAATGTCACTTCCAGAGAGACACAATAGGTATACTTTTCCCAGCCTTCCAGTAAATATAACTAAAAACAGTATGCGTAATCTGTAAAGCAAACAGAAGAAGACTCTGAAAGCTGGGAAAAAAAAGAAAATAAACTGGCTAGAACCTCAGTGTCATGTAACAACATGGTGGCGAGTTTCCCAGGTTTAATTTTGCCTCCTATATGCCAGACGTAAAGCAAAAGGAGCCAGCAACCCAGAAATGACAAAGAAACCAAACAAAAAAAGCCCCAGTTAAAACCTGCTGTCTCTATCCAAAAGACCAGACAAGGAGCATCATATCAAGACTTTTAGACATTAATCATTCTAAACCAGCCAAACAACCTATCTCCCAACAGTAATGCAGCTAGCTGTTACCGTAGTATCAGTAGAGCCCATTTGAGAGACAGAACTTCTCTGCCTAGCAGAAACAAGGAGGTCTCACCTCTGACTTAAGAGACTCTGAACGCTGGCTGGTTGGAGCATCCTCATGCATATCAAAAAGTTTGAGGGTTCCATCCCCAGTCAGGGCACATAGGCACATACCTAGGTTGCAGGTTTGATCCCCAGTTAGGGCGCTCCTGGGATCAATGTTTCTTTCTCACATTGGTGTTTCTCTCTCTCTCTCTCAAATAAAAAATACATTGGGTAAAAATTTAAAAAGTAATAATTAGAAGAAGAGAGACTCTGAGTGGGCAATTTGGACTTCTATCTCCACTTACAAGTAACAAAATAATTCCCGTTTCCCCTGCCAAATAATTGTTAGACAAAGCTAGATAGAAACAGAGGCTTAAATAAAATTTTAAAATCTTATAACATAATATGACAGTGTTTAGATTTTCATTAAAAACTACTGATCATACCAAGCCCAAGAAGATCTCAAGATGAGTGGAAAAAAAGAAAAATCAATAGATCTCAACACTGACAGAAATGGTCAAATTAGTAAAGATTTTAAAGTAGCCATGATAAAAATGCTTTTAAGAAGCAATTACAAAGGAAATAACAAAAAAACCCCACCAAAATACTTTCAACAAACAGGTAGAAAGTATCAGCAAAGAAGTACAACATATAAAAAATCAAATGGAAATTTTAGAACTAAAAATAAAATAACAAAAATTAAAATATTTTGGATGGGTTGAAGAGCAGGATGGAGGGGGGAGAAAAGTTATTCAACTGGAAGGTAGGAAAAAAACATTACTCAATCTGAACAACAGAGAAAATATACTGAGAAAAAAGTGAACAAAGAATCAGGGACCTTTGGGACAATAGTCAAAGATCTAACGTTCATTTCATCAAATCCCCCCAAAAAGGAATAAGAGGCAGGGGCTAAAAAAGTATGCTAAGAAAGAATGCCTGAAAACTTTCCACATTTGGCAAGAGATATAAACCTTCAATAGCTGAACAGACAAAGAGGATAAATCCAAAGAAACTCATGCCACGGTATCATATTTAGACATCTGAAAACTAAAAATGAAGTACTGGAAGCAGTCAGAAAAAAATGATACCGTACACATACTGGAGAATTAATTTTTGAATAATTCCAGAAACCATAAGGACCAGAATGAAGTGGTACAATATTTTTTACATACTGAAAGGAAAGAACTATCAACCCAGAAACTCATACCTAGTAAAAATATTCTTCAGAAAATAGAAAGGAATTTATTTTTAGGTTAAAAAAAAGTAAGAGGGTTTATAATCAACAGACTCACTCTGAAGAATGGTTAAAGGAAGTTCTCTACATAAAGGAAATGATTAAAAAATAGACTATCAAGAAGGAAGAAAGGACACAATAAGTAAAAGTACATAAATATAATAGAATTTTTTCTTCTTGAATTTTCTAGAATATTTTTGATGGTTAAAGCAAAACATTATTATATTACATGATAGAATTCTGAATATATGAGGTATGACCAGAAGGTATCCATCCATATAATATAAAAAGACACTTATTTAAAGATACAAGAAACACTGTAGATAGGACAATGACACTTCAGTTCCCTTCGAAATAGATACCTTGGGACCTCACTCACTTCTCCCAATCACCATCAGCTGCCCCATTGCCCATTTTCCTAAATCTCATGGACAGTCTGAAATCTCTTCCCTTTCAAAGGTGATTTTAGTTTTGAGAAAAGCCAGAAGTCACAGAGCACCAAATCTGTGCTATAGGGGGATTGTATGATTTGATATTTTGCAAAAAAACTCTGCACCAGATGTGAAGCACAAGCAGGAATGTTGTCCTGATGAAGCTGGCATTCACCAGTTGCCAATAGTGGCAGCCTTCTGAGTTATCTAAATAGTTTCCATGGAGGAATGTTTAAGTTTAATGCAACATTTGGTACAGGTTCATTGTTTTACTTGATTAGACATTTTCAATGTGATGGCCACACAGTACACATCCCACTCAACAGCATCAATTACCCCCACTTATGAATACAGTGAAATCACTGTTCACACAAGTACATTCCAGTCCAGTCTCCTTGGCTGCCAGGTTACATCAAGGTCACACAAATCATTCTTGTTATATTAACAAAGGCTGAACTTTTTCGGGACAAACCTTATATATGAAGAAAATATTAAAAATTATATTATGGGATAAAAATAGAAAAATAACATTATAAATGGGATAAAATGAGATAAAAGAGTGCAAGAATATAAAGAAAGTTAAGACTTCTTGAAGTGGTAAAATAATGACACCTGTAGACTGAGATAAGTTACGTGCATATATAATATACTGCCTACACATCAGATGCTAAAAACTGTACAAAATGATAGACTCAAACATGATAGATAAATCAAAGTGAAATTCTAAAAATAATGTTTATACAACCCACAGGAAGGCAGAGAAAAAGAGAGTGAACTAACAAAAAACAAACAAAAACACACAAAAGGCACATTAATCCCTTAACACATAAATAATTACATTAAATTTTAAAGGGCATATATATAGCGATTAAAAGGCAGAGGCTGACAGTAAATTCTAAAAATTACTTGATTATATTCTGTTTATGAAAAATTCATTTTAATATAGTCAAGATAAAATTAAAATTTATAAAAACATATACTATGCAAACTTTAATCAAAGGAAAGCACAAGTGGTCATATTAATGTCAGATAAAGTAGACTTCTCAGTAATAAAAATTATCAGACATATAAAGGGATATTATATAATGATAAAGTATTAACTCACCAAGAACACATAGCAGTGCTAAGTGTATATACACCAACAAGGTATAAAATATGTAAAGTAAAAATTGATATAACTGAAAAGAAAAATAAGAAAACACATTAATTATAAGTGGAGACTTCAATATGCCCCTCTCAACATTAGATAGAACAGTTGGACAGAAAAATTGGCTATATAAAACAAATTTTAAAAACTATAAAAAAAATTCAACAACACTTCAACTAACAAGATCTAATTGACATGTATAAAACCCTGTACCTCAGAACAGTAGAACCAGAGTCTTTTCAAGTCCCCCATTGAATATACACCAACACAGAACATATCCTGGACCATAAAACAGACCTCAACAAATAAAAAGAATTGGCCCTGGCTGCATAGTTCAGTCGGTTGGAGGATTACCCACACACCAAAAGGTTGCAGGTTCAATTCCTGGTCAGGGAAAATAGGTAGGCTGCAGGTCCAATCCCTGGTTGGAGGACTACAGGAGGCAACATTCGATGTTTCTCTCCCTCCCCTCCTCTCTCTCTCTACATTGAAAAACATGTCCTCAGGTGAAGATTAAAAAAGAATTTAAAGAATTGGAATCACATATAGTGTATTCTTTTATCACAAAGAATCAAAGCTAAAATCAATAACAAAAACATAGGAAAATCTCCAAACATTTAGAAACTAAACAACATACTTCTAAGTAATCCATGGCTCAAAGAGGCTGTCCCAAAGAAAGTTTTTTAAAAATACACTAAACTAAATGAATATTAAAATTCAACATACCAGAATTTGTGGGACACAGCTAAAACAGTGCTAAGAGAAAATAGAAGTAGAGTCTCAAAAATAATATAATCTTTCTCCTCAATAACCTAGACTAACTAAATAAATAAACCCAATTCAAACAGAAAAAAAATAATCAAGAGCAGATATCAATAACGTTTAAAACAGAAAAATGGAAGAAAAAAATCAATGAAACAACTAGTTCAACTCTACTTGAAGAACAATTTAAAATAAATAATTAAATTAAATAAATATTAAAAATAAAATATATATTAAAAAAAGAAAATATCAATAAAATTTACACTTACATGAATAAGACCCAAGAGAAAATGAAGAATAATATTTCTGAATTAAAGAACACAGTAGAAGGAATCAAAAGCAGGCTACATGAAGCAGACAATTAAATCAGTGAGCTAGAGGACAAGGAAGAAAAAAACTTCCAGAAAGAGCAAGAAAATGAAAAAAGACTCAAAAAGAATGAAGAGGGGTTAAGGGAACTGCAGGACAACATGAAATAGAATAATATCTGTATAATAGGGGTACCAGAAGAAGAAGAGCAAGGGATAGAAAACCTGTTCAAAAAAGCACTAATGGAAATCATCCTTAAATTGATGAGAAAAAAAAGTCACACAAATCCAGGAAGAACAGAGGGTCTCAATCAATAGCAACCCAAAGAGGCCCACTTCAAGACACATCATAATTAAAATGGCAGAATTCAAAGACAAAGGGAGAATCTGAAAGACAGCAAGAGAAACAGGAAGTAACAAGGAAGCCATGACAAGGCTAGCAGCTGACTTCTCAGTGGAAACACTGTAAGCCAGAAAGGAATGGTAAGAAATTTTCCAAGTAATGAAAAGCAAAGGCCTGGAACCAAGGCTACTCTAATCAGCAAGTCTCACGATTAAAATGGAAGGTGAAATAAAGAATTTCCCAGACAAAAGACTCAAAGAATACACCTCCACCAAACCAGCATTTCAAGATATGCTACAGAGACTGCTTTAAGAAAGAAGAAGAAAAACAGTGAGAAAGAACAAAGATACAAAAGGAGTAAATGGCAATGAATAAGTACCTATGAATAATAACCTTAAATGTAAATGGATTAAGTGCTTAAGTCAAAAGGCATAGGGTAGCTGAATGGATGAGAAAACATGACCCACACATATGCTGCCTACGAGAGACCCACCTCAGAACAAAAGGCCTACAGAGACTAAAACAGAAGGGCTGGGGGGACCAAGGAAATGGACAGGAAAAAAAACAGGGTAGCAGTACTTATATTGGACAAAATAGACTCCAAAACAAAGGCCATAAAAAGAGACCCAGAAAGTCACTTCATAATACTCAAGGGAAGAATCCATTAAGAAGACATAAACATAGTAAATAAATATGTACCCAATATAGGAGCACCCAAATACATAAAGAAAATCTGGGAGGACTTTAAGAAAGATATTGACAGCAACACAATTATACTAGGGGATTTTAACACCACACTGTCAAAAATGGACATCTTCCAAAGTATCAGCAAAGATACAGTGTCCTAGATGAAATGGACTTAATCAATATATATAGAGCCCTTCATCGCAAAGAAGAAAAATACACATTCTTTTCAAATGCACATGGAACATTTTCAAAGATACATGACATGATAGGACACAAAACAAGCCTAAAAAAATTCAAACAATTTTTAATCATATCAAATATTTTCTTGGGCCACAAGGTCCTGCAAATAGAAACCAACCTCAAAGAAAAAACTCAAACACACTCAAATTTGTGGAAGTTGAATAGCATGCTATTAAACAATGAATAGGTTAATGACAAGATCAAGGAAGAAATCAAAGTTTCTGGAAACAAATGAAAATGAACATACAACAGTCCAAAACATATGGGACACAGCAAAGGCAGTCCTCAGAGGGAAGTTCTTAGCAATACAGGCCTACCTAAAAAAGATAGAAAGATTTCAAATAAACAACCTAACCCTATGCCTACAAGAACTGAAGGAACAACAACAAACAGTGCAGAGCAAGTAGAAGGAAGGAAATAACCAAGATCAGAGCAAATTAAATGGCCTAGAAACTAAAAGAACAATTCAAAGGATCGATAAATACAGGAGCTGGTTTTTGAAAAGATGAATAAAATTGGCAAGACTTTAGCCAGATTCATCAGGAAAAAAAGAAAGAAGATTCAAATAAACAAAATCATAAACAAGAGAGGAGAGATTACAACTGATACCACAGAAATACAAAGGCCTCTAAGAAATTGCTATGAACAACTATATGCCAAGAAATTTGAATACCTGCGTGAAATAGACAAATTTCTAGAAAAATATAATCTTGCAAAACTGAAACAAGAAGCAGAAAGCCTGAACAGACCAGTATCAGCTGGTGAAATTGAAGCAGTAATAAAAAAACTCCCAGCACACAAAAGACCTGGACCAGATAGTTTCACAGAATTTTACAAAACATTTAAGGAAGAGCTAACTTCTATCCTTCATAGATTATTCCAAAAAATGCAAGAAAAGAGGAGACTCCCAAACTTTTTTTATTTAAATTATTTTATTGCTGTTTAATTATAGTTGTCTGTATTTCAGCCCCCCCGCCCCACCCCCTCCAAACCCACCTCCCTCCCTTGCTTCCACCCTCCCCCTTGGTTTTGTCCATGTGTCCTTTACAGTCATTCCTGAAAACCCTTCTTCCCACTGTCCCCTCCCAGCTCCTCTCTGGCTATTGTTAGATTGTTCTTAATTTCAATGACTCTGGTTATATTTTGTTTGCTTTTATCTTTTGTTGATTATGTTCCAGTTAAAGGTGAGATCATATGGTATTTTTTTTCTCAAAGCCTGGCTTATTTCACTTAGCATAATGCTTTCTAGTTCCATCCACGCTTTTGCAAAGGGTTTAAGCGCCTTCTTTCTCTCTGACACATAGAATTCCATTGTGTAAATATACCATAGTTTTTTGATCCACTCATTTGTTGATGGGCACTTAGGTTGCTAAGCACTAGCCATCAGAGAGATGCAAATTAAAACCACAATGAGATACCACCTCACACAGGTCAGAATGGCCAATATAAACAAATCAATAAGTGTTGGAGAGGATGCAGAGAAAAGGGAACCCTAGTACACTGTTGGTGGGAATGCACACTGGTGCAGCCACTATAGAAAACAGTATGGAATTTCCTCAGGAAACTAAAAATGGAACTGCCTTTTGACCCAGAAATTCCACTGCTGAGATTATAACCTAAGAGCCCTGAAACACCAATCCAAAAGAACCTATGTACCCCAATGTTCATACCAAACTCTTTTTATAAAGCAAGCATCATCCTAATTCCAAAACCAGACAAAGACACAACAAAGAAAGAAAACTACAGGTCAATATCACTGATGAACATAGACACTAAAATCCTCAACAAAATGTTGGCTAACAACATCTACCAATACATTAAAAAGATCATACACCATGATCAATTAGAATTCATCCCAAGGATGCAAGGATGGTACAATATTCACAAATCAAAAACCTAGCACATCACATATAAAAAAGGAAAGACAAAAATCAGATGATCATATCAATAGATGTAGAAAGAGCATTTGTAAGGTATAGTACCATTTATGATAAAAACACTCAGCAGAGTGAGCGTAGAGGGAGCATTCCTCAGCCTAATAAAGACCATAATGAGAAACCTATAGCCAATATAATACTCAATGGGCAAAAACTAAAAGTACCCCAACTGAAATCAGGAACAAGACAAGGATGCCCACTTTTGCCATTTCAATATAGCATTGGAAGTCCTAGCCACAGCGATCAGACAAGAAAAAGGAATAAAAGGCATCAAATTAGAAAGGAAGAAACAAAACTGTTACTGTTTGCAGCTGGCATAATAGTGTACATAGAAAATTCTATAGACTCCACCAAAAAACTACTTGACCTAATACGGCATAAATTTGACCAAATAGTGGGATACAAAATCAATATTTAGAAATCAAAGGTATTTTGTACACCAACAAGGAAATATCAGAAACAGAACTCACGAAAAAAATCCCATTTGATATAGCAAAGAAAAATAAAATACCTAGAAATAAACCTAATGAAAGAGGTAAAAGACCTGACTCAGAAAACTACACAACACTGAAGAAAGAAATTAAGGAAGAAAAAACAAATGGAAGCATATACTACATTTATGGTTTGGAAGAATTAATATCATCAAAATGCCCATACTACCCAAAGCAATTTATAGATTCAATGCAATCCCTATTAAAATTCCAATGACATATTTCACAGATATAGAACAAACATTTCTAAAATATATGTGGAATCATAAATCACTCTGAATAGCTGCAACAATTTTGAGAAAAAAGAACAAGTAGGAGGGATCCGATACCTGACATCAAACTATATTACAAGGCCACAGTAATCAAAACAGTCTGGTACTAGCATAAGAACAGACCCATACATGTACTATTTAAAAGTACAACAACAGTAATAACAAAGTGAGGAAGAGGATTGACTTTTTTTTAATATGGCCACAAATTCTTTGATGCTCTTCCATTAAGAACTAAGGGTTATATCCTCTTCCATTGAGTCTGGGTGTACTTGTAATTGCTTAAACCAACAGAATGTGGTAAAAGTGACAATAAGTGATATTCGAAGCTAAGTCATAAAAGGCCATGTATGTAACTCCCACCTTACTCTCTTATTCTTTGAGCCCTGTGTCACCACATAAAAAGTCTGGCTTCTTGAGTCACCATGCTGGAGAAGTCACAAATAGATACTCTGATCAATAACTACAGTTAAGCCCATCCTTCATCCATCTCAGCCAAGACACCACACCGTGAGTGAAAAAGCCATCTGTTTCAGGCCACTTCAGTCATTCAAGTCATTCCATCTGAGGTTCCCAACATCATGGAGCAATGACAAGCCATCCCCACTGTGTCCTTTCAAAATTCCTAGCTCAGAGAGTCCAGGAACATAGCAAGTTGGTTACTGTTCAATGCTACTAAGTTTTAGGGTAGTTTATTACACTGCAAAGATATTGAAAATGTATAATTCAAGTCACCTAATGCCCTAGAACTATCTGAGAAATCGTAAAACAAAACCAATTAATTTATATTAGAGTTTAGTAAGTTAAGGGTACATTTTGCACTGTTTCATCAATCTTTAAAGACATTTAGAAAATATGTACAGGTAAGCTGTAGATGCAAGTATTTCTCATCCACTCTTCATAAATTGCATCTGTTACTTAAGTTTTTGTTTTGGTTTGGAAGGTGACCCTTTGAGCAGCTTTTTGGGAGAAATCAGTGCAATATTTTAGAGAAATTGTCTGTGTCATTATATGTACTACCTCTATATCTGTCATCATTACCTGACTACATTCGCTCTCACCACAGGAGGCCACAATAAACATGGATGACATAAGTGGTATAGAAATCCCCAATGGCCAATACGTTTTGCTTTAGATCCAATGGAAAATAAGATACTGACAAATACTGGAAAATCTCTTTCCAGTTTTAGCTGTGACAAAAAAAAAAAAGCATTGTTGACATACTGAAACAGTTCTAGCTCCATCTCAGCAACTATCCTGCTATATGACCTGGAATAAAAAATCATTTAAAACATAAGATTTAGCTTTAGAGAATTGAAAATTTGCAACTAAAAAAGATAAACTTTTCCATCCCATTATACATTGTAAACCATAAAATAAAAGGGTTGCTCAAGATCATCTCTAAACCTCTCCAGATTTTAAAATTAAATAGGATAATATTTGCCTTTGCAAAGAATATAGTGGTTTTAGTCCATAGACACAAAGCATTGAGACTTATAGCTAGATACTTAAACAAAAAAGGGTTTTTTTCCCTTTTACCAATGACTTTTTCTCTCTCAGTCCTCTATATTCTTTCTTCCCTACCCTACAACCACAGATATGTATGAAAGCTATAATTTTCATTAAAAGACTCATGCAGACTCATGCTGATGTTATTCAGATTTCAAAATTAAAGTGCAAAATATAATTAACCTACAAAATGGAGCCCATATAGTACTTGTTTCTAGTTTCTTGTTATTTGTCAGCAAATGAAAGTGTGGCAATGATGGATAACATCTTCATGAAAGAAATTTGGTATAAAGCAAGTAAAAGCACTCTTTCTTCCTATATCTCATGCTTTTCACCTAAAGAACAGCAGATATGCAGACTGAAAGGTCAGGCGGGGACTAAGAATACTGAAGAAAGAGCACAACCACTTGAATAAATTACATTCTTTGAAAATGTGCAATTCAACATATCAGAACACTGAAGGGTCCTCCTGCCTCAGTTCCATCCAAGATGTGAAAATAATAAGATACCAACAGTTCTGAGGTTGTTAGAGCTTGCACAGAAATGGAACCTACATGAAGATTCTTTAACCCTTCACCTATGCTGAGAACATAATAATTGTCAGGATATGCCAAAAGCTTTATTGGTCCTGTGATAGGTGAATTCAAGTGAGTGAATACTGAATAGAGAATAGCTTGGTTTTCATAGTGTATTGGGGACAAAAAAATGAGACTTTCTCATGGACCATGTTAGTTCATGCATAAAGTTAGTTCATGCAACTTTTAGAGTAAGTACTGAGGGCTGTTTTAGAGTAAGTACTGAGTAGGCTGGTTAAGAGAAATCTCAGAAGATGGAAGCCAAAGAATTTCTAAGGGCTTTGGGAGGAGCAAACAACCAGAGAGAAGAGAGATGCGTCAATAGCATAGTGATAACACATCCCAACAACTGGGAGGAGCGTGTGTCCCACTGTGTTCACGAAAGCACTCATGAGAAAAGGTTTTTCACAACTGCCTGAAAGTGCAAAGCATACTTGACTGCCTGAGAGTATCAGTCAAGTGTGACCTTTCTGTTGTCCCTCAGGTCTCCTCCCTTCTGCCACCGAAACCCCGGAGGGATCAGAAACCTCAGGAAGCAAGGTAGGGAAAGAAGAGTAGAAAAATAAAGAGGCCCCAGCTGGAAATGGGGAAAAAGTAATTTTAAAGCAAGTATGGCATTTTACTTATTACTTAGACTGGATTTTCAATAACCGAAGAGCAATGAGAAAAGTTATGAGAACTTTCATCCAGGGCAGGAAAAGAACTTCCATACTGAGTACATTTTTAAAGAGCAGTCAGTGAGAGTCAAGATTCATTGTCTCATGTTCATAACCCAAGAATTGAGCCTGTTTAACCTACCAGTGCCACTAATTGTCTCCAAATTCTAAGCTTTGTTGTCAAAATTATTCAAATAATTGTCAATTCCTCCTCACTCTACTGATATAAATGTAAACTAGAGAGACTTTGCTATTTTATATTTTAGTTCTAGGTAATTTTTATTATAAATGTTATAACTAAGTTGGTATACAAGAACACTGCAAAAAGTGGAAGAAACTAGTCATAGATAACATGTATCTTTAATGACTGGTGATTTCTTATTTAATATTTTTCAATAATAATTGTCAATAAATCAGTTGACAACACAATGTATATCTAATACACACACTAAGTGTTATGTTAGTCTTTGAAGATGCTATAAAATAAGTATGGATCCTTGTGCTCACAGGTCTGATCATCTATTTCTAATTTAGTACCATGCTGGTCTTACCTCATGAGGGTAAGTCATTGACCACTTGGTGTCACTTCTCCAGTTGCTATAATGGCTCTCTGTGTTTGGACATGTTCTGTGGATCATCTGGTGCGCCCCTGTAGTCTGTACTGCACAAAGATGAGCTGAAATTAGTAAAACCCTGCAGCCAGGGGTTTGGATGTAAACAAACCCTTCACCCATACGGGGACAGTATGCTACAGAAAAATTATAATGCAAGAAAGCCTACCCTGATTTCTCCATAGATTTTGTTTAAATTCTCTAGTATCTTTTTTTTCTGAGAGGAAGAACCATGTATTTTGATATATTCTTATGGGAAAACAAAATCTATCTTGACTACATATGTATTTTATTGAAAGACTACAGGCACTATTTCAGCTGCAGAAAAAGGCGTCAATTTGAGTGCTATTATTTACATAACTATTTAATGCTAGTATGTACTTCTTCCCAGTTTGTGGATTCTATCTTTATTGCCTCCAAATAACAGAAATTGTATCAAAATACTTTCATTCTCTTTAGAATGGGCTAGAATTCATTGATTAAATGCAATGGCACCTAGTTATGATAGCTGTATTTTATATACATATAATGGAAAATGTATCTCAATTTTATGTTAGTTCTACTGTTTATACTCCTAGAATCCAATGTTCTAGACTATTCTTCCTCTTCTCTTCACCATAAGAAATTCATTTAAAAATAGATCTACATAAAATTCCACATGCAGCACATATAGTGGGTATTTAACTAATGGTTGCTGAACTGTGAAGAGCACTGTATTAGTATAGAAACTCAATCCACGTAGGAAAAGTGATTTATACACTACACGTAGGAAGAAACAAATTCATATCTGATTCTGCATTTGCTTGTGATTAGCAAGTGATTCCATGGGTATTTTTATTAAGCTAATAGTTTCCTGATGTATTATCTCCTGATGGAAGTATGAAAGAACATTCAGCATGGAATTAGTCTACAATTTACTGAGGTCATATTTTTGCTGCAGATAAAAAAACACCTTCTTCTCTATTTAAAAACCCTGCACACCCATGAAGTGAAGCCAATTTGTATATGTAGAAGGCTTATTTGAAAGTACCTCACTAAGCCACATCATCAATAATATGAGTCAAATTTTGTTTTACACGTACATAGTGACATCACAACAGAAAACTTGCAACCTGAGCTTAACTAGAATGAACAAGTTTTCTCTGGGCTTGGGTTATGAGTTTGATATGAGCAACAGTTGAGCAAACTGAAATAGCCAGCTGTGTATTTTAGACACACTTGACTTGTGTCCTCCTCCACCAGGTTGGAAATTGGTTGAGCTCCTTCCGGGTGAACAGAAATTGGAGGATGCAACTTTAATGCCCTCCCACCTCCCAAGTGATAAAAGGACACTTGACTCATGTCAAGAAAGACAGGGTAACAACATCACCTGCAACAAAGGAAACTCTCAAGTAAGAGCGATAAAATAAGCCACGTGTTCTAAAGTAATCCATGCACAGCAAAATTATGGCCCTGCCCTATTTATACACATGAGTATAGTTTCATACAGTCTTATGGTCTCTTATTATATATCCTTAAATCATCCAGCCAAAGTTTCTCCCTCCACCTAATGCTTGCTCTAATTTAGGATGAACAACTACTCTCATAAAGAAAAACTGCTGCTGCTGCTGTTTATTAGGCTGCAGAAAGGTCTCACTGACTAATGTCCCAGGATTAAATGAATGTGGAATAATAAGGGCTGATTTATTTGTGTTCTGCTAGGATAAAGCTGCCACTGATTTTACAAGAAACTATTCATCTGAGGCCCACTATAGCTAGTAAATTGTGGCTGTTGCTGAAATTAGTCTCCAGGCCTTCGTGTAATCCACCGTGTGAAGTAGCAGTGTGGTAATAAAGCCATTTGTGGGCACTTGGTTTATTTAAAAGGTCCCCCTTTTATCCCCATCTTCTGGGATTCTAAAAGTCAACCTTCTGAGATCACTTTGGAAATTTACCTGTCCCTTACCCACAAACTGCATTTCTAGCTTTGGAATTTAAAGGCAGAATTAAAAGTATATAGCCCCCAATAAATAAACCCCGGAGCAGTTAAATCTCTCATCTCAGATTTTGCTTCTGGACTAGCAGTCAAGGACAGCATTTCTCAGGCTCTGGGCATGTCCATGGTGGCAATAGGGCAGGGACAAAAAGAGACTAGCCAGAGAGAATGGCTGTTCCAGTTCTAAAACATGTTCGGATTTTCTGCTCTTCAAGACCGCCCTCCACCCCCAAATTTACTGATGGCCATTTTACACAGGGCCTTGGTCAAGGCACCTCCATTAAATGAAACATTAAAACACACTAATGGAAAAGTCAGTTCAGCTAAGAGAAATCAGCAAAATGAGGTATAATTGCAGAAGCTACGATACTATGAATGCTACAGAGCACTTTGTAAAGAGTCATAACCACCCTGTGTCCCCTCTAGAATACAAGCTTTTCAGAAGCAAAATCATATTTTAGACACTGCTGTCTAACTCACTGTGGCTCACTGTAGCTACTCAATTGTTCAGCTGAAAAAACAAACAGTATATTAACTTAAGAACCAATCAAGATTAACAAATACTTCCCTGGAGAACAGTTTTCTCCACATTGTAATTAACTGTACTATCAGAAATCATTTTCAAGTTGTTTTCATTTTATCTGGGCTTGCTTGTCAGATAGTTTATGGAAGCATGATACTCTGCATGCTTTATTATGAATACAATGAAAATAACAACAACAGCAACAGTAATAATAGCTAACTCATATAGTGCCTACCCATTGCCTGGCATTGTTCTAAGCGCTGTATGCAAGCCTATCTCACAGTTCATTCATAACAGTCTTATTGGAAAGACAGCATGATTGCTCTCATTTTTCAGAGAAGGAGAGTGGAGCACAAGAAGTTAGCAATTGTGTCCAGCGTTTCTCAATTTGTAAGTGGCAGGAACTGGATTTGAATCTAGAGTGCCTGGCTCTCCAGTGCTAACCACTCAAGTGTTTTCCACTTAGGTATTCCAATCTTTTAAGCAACTTTCCCTATAATACTGTGCAGGGGAAAAAATGTAATTATTAAAGAAAGTCATAAAACTTTCACAGAGTCAAAACTGAGGGATGGACAATGAGTACTTTTTTGAGGTTGGTATTAGGGTCAATCTATGGGGTCACAGAATGCTATAATAAAAATAGTCTTGAAGCCTCCAAGCCAAAAAATATATTAGATAAGCATACTTATTATTTGGGATTTCCATAACCCCTTATTTAAAATGAATCCATAATTAAGATGCAATTCTAGTATAGTCAACATTCAATTTATTTAAAAAATAGATTTACTAAGTGCTACACTCATGAATGGCGTAATATTTATTTCTTTTCTTTGCAGTAAGATAAACCTACCCTTTAACCCCGGCCCTTCCAATGTACCACCTCCCTGACTCAAACTAGTGACAGAAGAATCTTGTTTTGCCAATAACTTGGGACTGGCAGTTGGTCAGTTAAATAAAACTTTGATTCAAGCAGGAAATGTATTTTGAAATTATAACAAATGTTTTCTTCCATATTATTTTAAGTGAATAGGTGTAAATTTAGTTTTCTTTTTTTTTTATCTTGGAGCACAACCATATTTCTTAGAATAAAAGACCACAGATTGAAGGCCCTCAATGATTTTCTGGCATAAATCTTATCCATAATGCATCATCTACAATTTTTAGTTCCTGAATTTGATGAATAACTTAGCATTTTGGTAACCAAGCTGAATACAGGAACTTTCTCTATTTTTATTTCTCTTCCAAAGTTTTAATGTATTTGCTCACACCTAATATAATAACAATGTTTTAAGTATTTATGTGTAGATTCTTCAAAGCTTTGGCGGGGCAGGCAGGGTTGGGAATATAAGACAGAAAGCTGTACTTGAACAAGAATTAGATAAAAAAATTATTTAAAAAAATTAAAAAATAAATAGCAAATGATGTTTAAAAAAAGCTTTCAACATAGATTTTTATAGAAATAATAATCAAGATCTTACATGCTAACAAGTCATCATTCTGAATACTATTTAATTGAATGACACAGCAACAGGGACCCCTCCCTGTTCCGGGACCATGCTTTATTTTTTTAAGTTTTCTTTTTATTTATTTATTTATGTTTTATTTTTATTTTTAAAGTATTTTATTCATTATGCTATTACAGTTGTCACACTTTTTCTCCCCTTTATGCACCTCTGCCCTGCACCTCCCTCCCACCAGCATTTTCCCCCTTAGTTCATGTTCATGGGTTGTATATACAAGTTCTTTGGCTTGAACATTTCCAATATTATTCTTAACCACCCCTTATCTACTTTGTACCTACCATTTATGCTTATTCCTTGTACCAATTCCTCTATTCTCCTCCACCTTCCCACTGATAACCTTACACATGATCTCTATTCCTGTTCTACTTGTTTGCTTAGTTCATTTGTGTGTGTGTGTGTTTTTAGATTCAGTTGTTGATAGTTGTGAATTTGTTGTCATCTTTCTGTTCCTATTTTTTATCATCTTCATTTTCTCAGAAAAGTCCCTTTAACATTTTATATCATAAGGGCTTGGTGATGATGAAATCCTTTAACTTGACCTTATCTGGGAAGCACTTTATCTGCCCTTCCATTCTAAATGAGAGCTTTGCTGGGGAGAGTCATCTTTGATGTAGACCTTGCCTTTCAGGAGTTGGAATACTTTTTGCCAGCCCCTTCTTACTTTAAAGATTTCTTTTGAGAAATCAGCTGACAGTCTCATTGGAACTCCTTGTAAGTAACTGTCTCCTTTTCTCTTGCTGCTTTTAGGATTCTCTCCTTATCTTTAATCTTGGGTAATGCAATTATGATGTGCCTTGGTGTGTTCCTCCTTGGGTCCAAGTTGTTTGGGACTCTTTGAGCTTCCTGGACTTCCTGGAAGTCTATTTCCTTTGCCAGATTGGAGAAGTTCTCATTAATTATGTTTTCAAATAAGTTTTCAATTTCTTGTTCTTCCTCTTCTCCTTCTGGCACCCCTGATTCACATGTTAGAACATTTCAAGTTGTCCCAGAAGTTCCTAAGACTCTCCTCATTTTTTAAAATTCTGTTTCTTCATTCTATTCTGGTTAAATGTTTATTTCTTCCTTCTCTTCCAAATCATTAATTTGCTTCCCTTTACTGTTGGTTCCCTGTATATTTTTCTTTACTTCACTTTACATAGCCTTTGCTTTTCCCTCTATTTTGCAACCATACTCAGCCATTTCTGTGAGCATCCTGATTACCAGTGTTTTTAACTGTGCATCTGATAGGTTGACTTCCTCTTCATTGCTTCATTCTATTTTTGGAGCTTTGATCTGCTCTTTCAATTAGGCCATATTTTTTTTATCTCTGTGTGCCTGTTATATTGTAAGGGATGGACCCTTAGATATTCACCTAGGCAGGTCAACCCACTTGGCTGAATTGTGGCACTGTGTGTTGGGGAGTAGTCTGAGAGGGAATAATGCTTAGCTCAGCTCTTAGCCAGCTTTCAATCACTTCCCCCGCTACCCACAAGCAAATTGGGCCCTGCTGGTATTGATTTCTGGTTAAGTTGTTCTCTCCAATGAATTCTCCTGTGATACTGGGAATTTCTCTCACTGCCTCAACCCCCCACAGGTTTTCACAGCCAGAGATTTTGAGGCTTTGTTTCCCCTCGCTAGAACCCTGGGTTCTACAATCTGTCTCTCTCACCAGTTGATCCTCCCAGTTTATCCTCACACAAATGTAGGACCATCTGATCCATCAGCCACCACCTTGCCACACATCCTCTCTGCCTCACCTATCTCAATGCCGCCTACCAGTGAATGAATGTTTCTTCTACGTTGGTTGTTGGACTTCCACACAGTTCAATTTTTTAGCAGCTATGGTTATTTTTTGTCTTTAAATGCGCTGTTGTTCTTTTTCCTGTGTGAGGAGGCAAAGTGCATGCACCTACACCTCCATCTTGGCAAGAGGTTGGGGCCCATGATTTAGAAGTGGTTCCCATTCTTGCCATGCTCCCCTCAATGGAACCCAGGTGACATGTACATCTTGAGGCCATTTTCCCCTTTCTAAAATATGTTCCAGGTGCAAGGCCTATAATTCCCTGGCTAAATAGCATGAAAACACAGTCACTTCAATAAATGGTGCTGGGAAAACTATTCAGCTACATGTAAAAGGACACTGGACCACTATCTCACATCACATATAAAAATTAATTCAGATAAATTAAAGACTGGGATGTAAGACCTAAAACCATAAAACTCTTAGAAAAAAACATACATTCTAAGCTTTTTGACATCAGTCTTAGCAATAATTTTTTGGGGGGAATCTGACTCCAAAAGCAAAGGCAACAAAAACAAAAGTAAACACATAGAAGTCTACCAAATCAAAAAAATTCTGCACATCAAAGGAAACCATCAACAAAATAAAAAGGCAACACACTGAATGGAAAAATAGTATCTGCAAATTGTTCACCTAATAGGTATTAATATTAAGATATATAAGGACCACATACAACTAAATAACAAAAAAAAATTTAAAAAATAAGCAGACAATGTGAACATTTTTCTTTTTTAAAAATAATTTATATTTTTTCAAATACAGATGACATACAATATTACATTAGTTTCATATATACAACTCAGTGATTAGACATTATATAACTTACAAAGTGATCATTCTCATAAACCTAGTTCCCGTCTGATAGCATACATAGTTATTACACTATTTATCATATACCCTATAATCTACTTTACATCATTATACTTTTCTGTAACTACTTATTAATCCCTTTATCTTTTCCACCAATCCTCCCAACTCCCCTCATATGAGACAACCATCAAAATGTTCTCCATACCTATGAGTCTGTTTCTAGTATGCTTATTTATTTTGTTTCTTAATGAATAGATATTTTTCAAAGTAAAACATACAGATGGCCAAGAAGCATATGGAAAGATGCTCGACATACTAACCATCAGGGAAATGCTAATCAAACTCACATCTCACACCTGTCAGAATGGTAATTATCAAAGAGACAAGAAATAACAAGTGTTGGCAAGGATGTGGAGAAAAGGGAACCTTCATGCACTGGTGGTGAGAGTCTAAATTGGTGCAACCACTGTGGAAAACAGTATAGAAGTTCCTCAAAAAATTAAAAATAGAACTACCATATGAGCCAGCAACTCCACTTTTGAGTATCTACTTGAATAAAATTAAAACAGTAATTATAAAAGATATATTCACCCCTATGTTCACTGCAGTATTGTTTACAACAGCCAAGATATGGAAACAACCTGAGCATCCATGAATGGATGAATAAATAAAGAAGATGTGCTAGATATACATTAGAAGGCTGCTCAGCCATAAAAAATAATAAAATGTTGTGTTTTATGACAATATGGATAGACCTGGAAGGTACTGCTAAATGAAACAAGTAGACAGAGAAAGACAAATGCCACATGATTTCATATAAATACAAAATCTAAAACAAAACAAAACCAGACTCATATGAATAGATCCAGAGGACAGATTTTGGTGGTTGCCAGAGGGGAGGTGGGTCAGGAAGGGGGCTAAAAAAGTAAAAGGAATACAGAGATATAAACTTCCAGATATAAAAGAAATGACTCATGGGGATATATGCAGCATGGGGAATACAGTCAATAATAGTGTATTATGGCCCTGGCTGGTGTAGCTCAGTGGATTGAGCGAGGGCCCGTGAACCACTTGATCGTGGTTTGATTCTCAGTCAGGGCACATGCCTGGGTTGCAGGCCAGTTCCCAGAAGGGGACTCATGAGAGGCAACCATACATTGATATTTCTCTCCTTCCCTTCCCCTCTAAAGATAAATAAATTTTAAAAATCTTAAAAAAAATAAAAAATAATAGTGTATTAGTTTTGTGTAGTGATAAACAGAAACTAGACTTACTGTGGTTTTCATTTCACAGTGTATGTGAATGCTGAATTACTATGCTATACACCTAAATCTAATATAATATTATATGTCAGTTATACTTCAATTAAAATGTATAGAATGAAGAAAGATTGAGTGTGAACAAAGTTTGTAAGCATGGATTTCATTATTCATATACTACATAAGACCCCTCATTGTTTGAGACAGATTCAATGTTGAAAGAGATGGTGGAAGGCTATGAGGCAAGCTGAAGACAATGGACCCTCCATACACTACATGTTTTGCATGGAACACCAAAGATATTCAGAAATGGATATTTGAACTTGACCTTCCAGTTCATTATGAAGATTTATTTACCAAGAAAGGAGGGTAGAACATTAGTTTCTTTGAATTTACCTTTAAATATTTAGACCCAAGGGATATGGATCTCCATCTGTACTCCTGTTCATGGCTCCATCAATGTTAGGGTCAGGCTTCATTCCAAGACCTATAAATAGTTTGAGAAACATATAGCTGACTCAACAGGTCCACAACTCAGGTGGTGAGACCAGGAGTGACCAGATCATCTACCAGAGCATCCTCCTAGCCACAGACATTTGAGAAGCTATGAGTACCGGTATGTGCTCTGCAGATGGAATGGAGAGTATGGATAATCTAGGAAGGCAGTTAGGTTAAAGCTGCTTTAAAGAGTTTCTATTGTACTTAACCTCACCTAGCCTCAGCCTTGGATCTGTGAAATGAGGATATCATGTTTCATAAAAGGGCATATTTTGAGGAATAAGTAGGTCAGTCTACAGAGTGCTTAAAACAAAGGCTAAGTGCAAAATACATAGTAACAATCGTGCCTTTTCTTTCTTCTTGTTCCTTTGCTAAATTATCCTAGTTCAGCATATAATATTAATAGCAATATCAAATAATTATAAAACACTCAGTATACACCTTTGAAGACACTCTTATCACCCCAGTTTAACAGATTGGGAAATTTAGGCACAAAGAGAGTTAGAAAACCTGCTGGTTAATGTAGAGTCAGAATCTAAGCCTAGGCATTCTGGTTTCAGAATTCCTGTTCTTTAGTGAGTCCTTCCTTGTGTCTTTTATCTCTCTCTTACTTGGGTGGGGCCCTCTTTTTATTTTTTGTACCTCCTTGAACTGGTATTGTACATTAGCTGAGCCTATTAGAAAAGCATTCTGGCTACATGAAAATGGATTACCTATACAGTACGAGTGCTTCATAAACTTTCAAGTATTACAGTACATATGGTAAACATAAAGACATTTTCTGACCTCTTTCTATATACTAACCTTCCCTGGGTCATACAATTTATAAAAGATGACATTTAACTTCTAAGTCATTATGACTTCAAGGATATTTCTGGCCATTGTTTTTACATACATCAGTTATTTTATGTTTACATTATGGGTAAGTGTTTCTTTTTTGATTCCTAAGTGAGCAATTCTACTTCTATCAGTGGAACTTTAACTTACTCACTGAAGCTAACTTTCACATTTATGGCAAATTCTGAGTTGCTAACCCTACCCACCTAAGTCAAGGTTACCAAAAAATGTATTCAGCACCTTGCTATTTCCAAAGACCTATGAGAATTACAAAAAGCTAGATCAAATCCACTGATTCCAAGACACTATCTCATGCACGTACTCCAAAATTAGTCTTGCATTAAAACAATCATGAAGACATTTTTGTCTTCACCCCCAAATAATTGCAATTGAAAGAAAAAATCAGCATTATTAAGTAAAGTTGTTACTATAATTATCTAATTCACAGATTTCAAATTTGTGACCTGAGTTAAAATTAGTATAGACAGCTAGCTAGCCAATGATGTTTCAAACTTCCTTTTTCTCTTCTCTTTTTTTATCCTCACCTGAAGACATGCTTGATTTCTCTCCTCCTCTCTCTACCTAGGGAGGGAAAGAGAGAAGGAAAGAAACATTGATGTGAGGGAGAAATATTGATTGGTTGCCCCTCATACACACCCCAACTGGGGACCAAACCTACAACCTAACTATAGGCCAGAATCAAACCCATGACCTTTCAGTTCATGGGATGATGCTCCAACCAACTGAGCCACACTAGACAGAGCTGTTTCAAACTTCTTACAAACCTCTAAAACCAGCACCATTTACACAAAATCTCAGATTTTTAATTTCTCTTGAAAACAGGAAAATCTGTTCACCCACCCCAGATTTGTACATGGCAACTATCAGGAGGAGTGGAACAGCCACTGGAATTCTCCAGTTCCCCACAGTCACCAGGATTCTGTACCATCTTATGTTTCTGGTTTACTTAGTTCTCTACCTTATGTCTTCTGCTTTAGTTATTTCTATACTCAGCAGGCTGCTGAGTATAAAACTCCTAATCCTGAAGGCTTTGTGTAGTATAAATATAAGCAAAGTTTGATGTGTCAAGAAGCTCTTTATTACCTACATATGATGAAGCTAGCCAAGATTTACTGATGATCAAATTATATGAGTTAAACTTAAATTCAATTATACCAACCTCACTGTCCTTATCCTAAGTCAAAAGGTTTTCTATAAGATCATAACAAAAAGTTATATTAATCTCACTAGATTTATTATTTACATTGAATTGATTGTTTTAATACAGCTCATTCCTATGGAGTTCCCCAGCCCATTATTCTATTTTTCCAATTCAGTAAAGGAAGATGATGTATGAGTATTTTCAGAATTTCCCAGAGCTGCCAGAATGAACACATTCTTCCTTTACATGACCTTAGTCATTTGAATGAGTTACTTCCACCATTATTTCAGTGCTTAAAAACAGATTTTACACAGTTGAACAAAACTCAGGCAAATTTGTCATGATAGTAGCATGCCATTACTGAAGCACAGTTGCATTATAAATTATTTAGCAACTATGAAATCGGAATAAATGGGAGTTTTGACTTTATCATAGAAATGTAGAGCAAAAGACTAAAACATGGTATTTCACTCTATAATCATTAATAACATTCATAAATCAATAAACAATATGTATTCTTACAGTTACTGGGTTCCAGCCCCTGCTCTAAAATGGAACAATATCTTTGATGGGAATATTCTGACAAACTTCAACCCATAGAATAAACTCTCTTTACAAATACATTATGAGATTGCTTTGTAGTTTAGGCAGGGTGGCCCAGAGAAAAACACAGTTGGGGTTTACCTTGGCCTGCACACCTGGGAAATCCCAGAGCCTGCATAACCTGTGGACAACTACAGACCACATCAGAGCACCACAACCCAGCCCTTGCACAGCTGATCTTCCACAGAGGACAGAGAGTGGTGGTCAGTGGTCACAGCCAGTCATTGCAACTGACTGGCCTGGGCAAATCCCTTCCACTGATTGACCTGACAACAGCAACCAAGGTTCAACTACAAGAGGAGGGTGTACTCAGACCACACAAAGGATGCACCTTGAATACCCAGCTTAGATAATAGGGGAAGCAGTGCTACTGAACCCTACAGGACACCTACTACATTAGGCCACACTACCAAGACACAGAGTCAAAGCAGCTCCACCTAATACATAGAAACAAACACAGGAAGGTTGCCAAAATGGGGAGACAAAGAAAAATGGCACAAATGAAAGAACAGATCAAAACTCCAGAAAAAGAGCTAAATGAAATGGAGATAAGCAATCTATCAAATGCAGAGCTCCAAACACTGGTTATAAGAATGCTCAAGAAACTTAGTGTAACCTTTGTTTTTGACTGGATCTTTTTAATGCTGCTGAGGTCCTCACTAATTAAAATAAAGAACAATTTACAGGGGAACAACAGTAGAGTGGATAAAGCTGAGAATCAAATCAATGATTTGGAACATAGAGAAGCAAAAAGCAACCAATCAGATCAACAAGAAAAAAGAATCTAAAAACATGAGGATGTATAAGCAGCCTCTGGGACAACTTCAAGAGGTCCAATGTTTGCATCATAGGGGTGCCAGAAAAAGAAGAGAAAGAACAAGAAATTGGAGATCTATTTGAAAAAATAATGAAAGAAAACTTCCTTGATTTGGTGAAGGAAAGAGACATGCAAGTCCAGAAACACAGAGAGTCCCAAACAAGATGGATGCAAAGAGGCCCACTCCAAGACACATCATAATTAAAATGCCAAAGATTACAAGTAAAGAGAGAATCTTAAAAGCAGCAAAAGAAAAGAAGTTAGTTACCTACAGGGGAGTTTCTATAAGACTGTCAGCTGATTTCTCAAAAGAAACATTGCAGAGTAGAAGGGATTGACAAGAGATATTCAAAGTGATGAACAGGGACCTACAGCCAAGATTGCTCTACCCAGAAAAGCTATCATTTAGAATCATAGGGCAGATAAACAGCTTTCCAGATGAGAGAAAACTAAAGGAGTTCATCATCACCAAAACATTACTATATTACATGTTAAAGGGTCTTCTTTTAGAAAAAATGCAAACTATGAACAATAAAATGGCAAAAAATACATATCTATCAACAACTGAATCTAAAAAAATAAATTAAGCAAACAAGAAGAACAGGATATGGAGAGTGTAGCAAAACACAGAGGGTGTTTTGATGGTTGCCAGATGGGAGGAGATATGGGAGAATGGGTGAAGAGGTGAAGGGATTAAGAAGTACAAATAGGTAGTCACAGAATAGCCATGGGGATATAAAGTACAGTATAGGAAATGGAACAGCCAAAGACCTTACATGCATGACCCATGGACATGAACAATGTTGGGGGGATTACCTGAGGGAGTGGAGGTTGTTGAGTGAAGGAGACCAAGGGGAAAAATTAGGACAAATCTAATAGTAAAATCAATAAAATATAATTTTCAAAAGTTATTTCAATACATGTTATAATATATGGTATTATATTTTGACATACCATGTAAAATAATGTGTGAGTACAAAAAGGAAAAATATGAGACAGAATTCTATAAGAAAGCATTTAAATATTTTTAATTCTCTAAACAGCTTTCTTTCTTGTCAAGAAAAAAACTTGCAGCATTCTGGTTTTCACTAAATTATTTAGATGGACCACTAAATTATGATCACTAATTCTGCTTGAATCTTGCTGGAACACTGAGCAAAATATGTTCCTGATATATGCTGTTAGTCTGTAAGATGCCCAGACAACACATGTACTCAGTTCTCTGATTCAGTTGGTTTCATCGAAGCAGCTGTCAACAGAGCCCAGCCTGACTTTCTATGGGAAAACTAAGGTGACTGGCTGAATTTTCCATCACTTGACCAAGGAAACAGAAGGGTGAGTAGTGGGTATTAGGTCTATTTTACCTATTAGGAAGTGAGTTTGGCAAGGGAAGTTTAGAAAAACAGCCCACTACTTTTTACTACATTTCAAATCACCAAATAAACCATCAAATGAACAAGTGGAAAAGTAAAACACTCCAGGTTCTCCCTAAAAATGCCTGCTGTCTCTCAACCTTATCTCAGCCACAGCTGATTTTATCTCTTTACTCTGCAAACTTACCCATCCCGCAGGGTATCAGTTCCTTAGAAAAGGTCCATCTGCTTGAGAATGTGCCAGAGTCACATTTTCTAAAAATGCAGACCTTTACTCCAGGCTTATATTCAACTATGAAGTGGAACCAAATGAAGAAAATGGGGCTGTGTAAAGGCCTTTTGGGCTTATTTTCATACCTAAATATGCCTCCAGAATCCATATCATAAAACACAAGGCCACTAAGCCCTGGAATTCTTCTTACTGCATTTTAGAAAGTTAATCACACAGAGTTTGATTTTGTGTTAGGTAAAATAACTTGCCTGGATATATAAAAGAGATCTTATGATTTAAGACAGAATATTGCTTTAAAGTAATCAAGTCCTAGGTACAACCTAGGATTAAAAAATCCTTGTATTCACTGTTGCCTGATGAATTTAGGGAGGTAAAAAATTTTAAGTTATAAATACATCTCACAGTCATTGGACCAGCCTCCCCCATGCCTTTCAGTATAAGAGAAAATGGTAAATTAGAGATAAAAATCAATGAAAACACGATGGCAAAAATAAAGCTAATTCTGAAAAGAGGAAAGTTGTTAGGTCTTCAGACTAAACTGCTATAATAATGAACACCTCCTAAAACACAATAAATTAATCAATATAGAAGGCTTATTTCTTTCTCATATAGCAGTTCAGAGATAGGTGGCCAGTTCAAGGTCGTGAGAGAGATCGTTAACATGTGGCTTCTCTCCTTTGGGTCCAAAGTGACTACCCCAGAAAGTTGTCACCTTTCCAAGCCATCAAGGTAGAAAAGGAAGTAGACATTAAACAGCTTCCTTCTTAACAACATGACCTAGAAGTTGCACCTATCACTTTTGCTCACATCCAATTAGCTACAGGCTAATCCACAGCCATCCTACCTAGCTGCAAGTGAGACTTGCAATAATGGGTAGTTATCAAGTATCAATTATATCCAAAAAGTAACTGTGTGGGGAGGAAGTGTACCTGTCAGTCTTGACAAGGCTTTTAGTCTCTTGGTAAGCCAGGATAGAGTAGTATGAATTCTATCACAAAAAGTTAAAAGGAAAAATAAATATTGGGAAATAACAGTGTCTGGAACGTCAATAAAATCTCAGGTTCCTTCAGTCCCTTCTTAAAAATCTATAGACACACAGGTATATCAGCATGAAGTCAACAACCAAAGGAAATGAAGATTCCCAAAAAGGAAAAAAAATATCAGTACAAAGATTGATCAACTTTCTGTTTTATCTCAAGTATACAATAGATATTTTAATGTTCTTTCCTCTTTTAAAATAGGTTTAAAACAAGCCTGAATTCCACAGTTATTCCAAAACAATTACCTCCATTGGCTCTTACTTTGTCAGATAAAATAAATGGCTTTCCATGATATTGTCAGACAGTTGTTTCCCCCACCTTTTCATGCTCTATGCTTCTCTGAAACTTCCCACAACCAAAAAGAAAGGTGAAACTAGGCAGTAGTGCCTTCTTATTGCCCAAGTAAAACATAGCTTTACGTGTCCATCCTGCAAACATAAAAAAAGTTGCTTCTTGTGTTCAATTTGAAAAATAAAGAGGAAAAAGTCAGCAATATTAAAAATTCAACATAAAAGAGAAAATGATTATATATGACAATGAAGAGGTAAGTGCTTTGATGTGTAGAACAAACACACTTGCATGCTAACAGAGCCTGCTCACTGCAGAAGTGATTAGCACTACTTGCCAAATATTCTGGGTTCCCTGTTGAGAACCAAAGTAAGATTTACCTACTGGCTCCTTAGTGACTGGATGAAGCACATGACAAGCTTTGGCCAGTGAGTTCTAAGCAGGAAGGATGAACTTTATTTCTAGTCGAGATCATTTATTTGCAGCTATAATTCCCTCCAGGGCTTTTCTTTCCTGTGCCATGACTACCAGATGTTGTTGGTTGCCCAGTGGAACTGGGCCCCAAACTGAGGACCATGTAGACCATGCCATGTCAGCAAGACTGCTGACCTCGGTGGACATAAAATATGACAGAGATATAAACCTTTTGGATTAAGACACTGAGATTTGAGGTTGCATGTTACCGTTGAGAAACCTGCCATATCCTGACCAGTGTAAGCCTTCCTTCACATAAGCTACACTTTGGTGTTGACAAATATTTAAGGACCACGCATTACATGCAGCATTCTGTTCACTTCATCCTCTACGCATAGATTAGAAAACTGAGTCAAGATTACACAGCAAGTGGATGGTGGATTTAAGATCTGAACCCTGACTCGGTGTCCAGCTGTCATTACACGACTCCATTTATTCAACCACCAAATCCTTTCTAATCAATCTCAGACCACCACCTTTCATCTCCAGAAAAATCTATGGCTCCCTTTATTCCTGTGCATTAGAAACATTTCATTCTCCAAACTGGCACATACTAGCAAAACCTAACCTTTAAAAATCACTCTCCTCAGAAAGCACAGAAAGAGTTCAAAAGTAGGAGTTAAAAGAACGATTTTCCTTTTAGTAATGTCTTTACTCCAAGATAAGAGCAACAAAGGCAGCAATCTGAATGATAGGCTCTCCTGGACTCCTTATTAGCCGTCCAGGGCAATCCCAGACGTAGGTTTGCCACAGGCTGCCACCATCACTATAGAAGCACTTATTTCCCTATTATGTGGCTGAGCAGGTGCTGGATGCAAAGCTGGAGGGTGACCCAATTTACTGTGCTGCAACAACAGAACAACACCCCAGCTGGAGAAAAGACATTTCAGCTTTGCTCTTTTCAGACATATTTGTATAGATAAATGGAAGTTTTATGTGGGCACAGAGAACAGATTGCCCTCCCAATACACACGTGTAACTTCGATTCTGCCGGCAGTCATCATCGTAATAAGGGAGATTTAGAGAAGGTAGTTTATCCAGAAGGATCCCAAAGAGCTTCACAAAAACTCCACAAATCACAGGCAAAAAGCCTTCTTGCAGATCCACAAGGAGAACTCACTGCTAATACTCTGCTTTCACACAACTCCTCCACCTGCCAATGGGAGATTTACCCACGTCAGAAAAATGGGATATTGGAGTCAAAACCTATCGTGAGGCCAGAAGAGGGAAATTTTGCCCCAAATACATATAGTAGCTGTGTCTCTGCCCATCGTGGGGATTAGAAGTGACAGCTGCTTAACAGACACCCGTAGGCATGGCACACATGGCTCAATGTTAAGGGTCAAAAACAACAGGGCTATACCCTCTGGAAGACTTCATGGGGAGGTTAGGCATAAAGAATTGGAAAGTGGTCGCCTTCCTTTTGCCAGATGTGCCACAAGCTCAGATTTAATAACATGTACTGATTGAGTTGGGACAAAAACCAACAACTCAACTATGAAACAATTCCTAAAACAAAGCAGCCCTACTAAATAACTGAATTGGGGATTTCTAGTTCTTCAGTTATGATTTGGGTATTGGTTTCCTACTACTCCCAATGACTAGGACTTGAGTTGGGGAAAATTCAAATTATATCTTGAAATTCTGCTCTGGCTGGTGTGGCTCAGTTGGTTGGAACACTGTCCAGTAATTAAAAGGTTGCAGATTCCATCCCCAGTCCAGGTGCCTATGGGAGGCAACAAATTGATGCTTCTTTCTCACACTGATATTTCTCTCTCCCTTCCTCTCTCTCTAAAAGCAATGAAAAAAATGTCCTCAGGTGAGGAATAAAAAATATGTTTTTAAAGCTTGAATTTCTAGATAAGAATGAAGTCACTTCTTTCTGATATACTTTGAAGAAAATCAGATTGAAGCAGACCATGCCTTAATTCAGTTCTACAAGGAAAGTAATATATTATCCCCATTTCCCAAATGTAAAAACTGATGCTCACAGTCACACAGCTAAGCGTCTGAGTCAATATTCAAAGTGAGTTCCTCTGACTTGCACCCAAGATCTCATTGACTAGGTATTCTGGCAAAACACTATACATCTTTTTTTTTAGAGAGAGAGGGGGGAAAGGAGGGAGAAAGAGAGGGAGAGAAACATCAACATGCGGCTGCCTCTCATGTGGCCCCTACTGGGGGGCTAGGGGGACCTGGCTCACAACCCGGGCATGTGCCCTGACTGGGAGTCAAACCAGCAACCCTTCGGGTCACAGGCTTGCACTCAATTCACTAAGCTACACCAGCCAGGGCCAAAGAGTATATATCTTTATAGATAGATAGATAGATAGATAGATAGATAGATAGATAGATATAGATATATAGATATAGATATAGATACATAGATATAGATATAGATATATAGTAAAAGAGATATACACTTGAAGGATTTGGTGTGTGTATTATAAACCAAACAATCCATTAAAGTGCAATGATACTTTATCAGGTACATGTTAGTAGTACTGAGGTGAATCTCCATGTTGAACCAAAAAATTAGTATTTCTTAAGACTGCTATGGTCTGGATTGTAACTAAATGGTTGTGACAGAAAGCTTAAAATCTCATAAGGAGAGCTAAATACACATTTTAAGTTCCATCTTAAATAGTGTAAAAACTATGTATAATGGAATATACAAAAATAACCAAATTGAGTGGATAATAATGGGGATACTAACATCCTCAGCTCTTCAGAACCTCGAGCAATCAGCCCGGGGGTGGAAATGTTGGGATATGGAACTTAGGCTGGACCCTGAAGAAAGAACAAGAGAGGCAGAGTGACAGAGAATTATTTAGAGCTACTGTTGCCTGGGCTGTGCTTCCTTCTGGGCTCCTGTACCTGCATATCCATCTGGCTGTCACCTGCCTTCCCCTTCTGCCTTCTCACCAAGCCCAGCTCCTGCCTACACCAAAGGCTAACAAACACTAATGTGAAGAGGGAACCATTCTTAGCATCATGAACATAACCTAAATACCTTTATATAATCATGTCTAATTAAATTTAATTAATTCTTCTGATCCAAAAGAGAAAGATCTAAACATTTAAAGTGTTCTGTTGGCATGGATGGTCCTACAGAGTATTATGCTAAACGAAGTCAATCAGTCAGAGAAAGGCAAATACCATATTATTTCATTTATATGTGGAATCCAAAGAATAATTTAAATAAACAATACAGAAACAGACTCATGGATACAGAGAACAGAATGATGGCAGCCAGAGGAGAGGGGGCTGGGGGACTTGGTGAAAAAGATGAAGTACAAATTGGTAGTTACAAAATAGTCATAGGGATGTAAACCCCAGCATAGGGAATATAGTCAGTAATATTATAATAACTGGGTATGATGCCAGGTGAGTACTAAAAATATCAGGCCAACACTTTTTTTTTTAAATTTATTTATTTATCTTTAGAGGGGAAGGAGAGAGGGAGAGAGACATCAATGTATGGTTGCCTTTCGCACATTCCCTGCTGGGAGTTGGCCTGCAGGGAACTTGCCTGCAACCCAGGAATGTGCCCTGACTGGGAATCAAACCGCGATCCTCTGGTTCGCAGGCCTGTGCTCAATCCACTGAGCTACACCAGCCAGGGCTTGGGCAACACTTTTTAAAGTAGGTGATTGTCTAACTACTATGCTGTACACCTGAAACTGATAAAAAACAATCTTGATTGTAAAATATAATTTAAATTTTTAATTTTTAAAAATAAAATTGAAGTTAATATAACAACAACAACAACAATAATAATAAAACATTCTTTTAAAACCTGAACTGACTTCCATTTTAAGATGGCTAACTGAACATCTTTGCTAAACTGCTTGGCTACCTCCTTATATATTACCACTGGAATGGCCAAAGATACTCAAATAATAGAAGATAATCTGCTTTTGTTTTGAACTTCACATGCCAGAAATTTGAACTGGAAGAAGATTTCCTGGCCCTGGCTGGCGTAGCTCAGTGGATTGAGCACGGGCCTGCAAACCAGAGGATCGCAGTTCGATTCCTAGTCAGGGCACATGCCTGGGTTGCAGGCCAGTTCCCTGCAGGCCAACTCCCAGCACGGGACACACAAAAGGCAACCATACATTGATTTTTCTCTCTCTCTCTCCTTCCCCTTTAAAGGTAAATAAATAAATAAAATCTTTAGAAAAAAAAGAAGATTTCCTAAGCATAGTGCCTATTTGTAAAATATATAATATATTTTATTTACAATTATTTATATATATGATTATATATTTATTAGGTATGGCTTCTGTGCATTAAAATCTAAACTCTTTGGACACAAAAAAGCAAACTCAATTATGAACAAGATTGAAGACAAAGGACTAATAACAATCAGGCTGTAACAATAATTACAACAGAAGTGACAGAATAAGGGGTAATACGTAGGGATTTTACAAATTAATAAGAAATTAGGAATGCTGCCATTACAATAAATGGACAAAAAATAAATGTATTTTAAAGTGTTAAGCCTCATTAATAATCAGAGAAATGATTATTAAAATGGTGTTATGCTACTTTTCACCTATCATACTGGTATTTGAAGTTATATTGAAAACTACTATATTATTATTAAAAGTGTAAACAAATTAGACTCTTTCTGCAGGGACATTTGGAAATAATAAATTAACATTTTTGCTTGCCATTTGACCTACAAATTTTATTTCTATGAGTTTATTATAAAAAAATAACTAAGAGTGTGTGCAAAGAGATACTCCAATAATGTTCTCAAAGCACTTTTTAGGACAATGTAAAATTGCAAACAACTTAAATGTCTAAAAATAAGGGACTGATTAAGTAAATGTTGAAAACAATGCTCGTGCAGCCTTTCAACATGGATCCATGTTATTAATTTTTTTAAATAGCAACACAATCACATCTTATTCTTAAAAAACTATACACATAGAAGGAGAGAGACTAAAAAATGTTAATATCTCTAGAAGGTGAAATTAGAAACAATTATCTACAATTCACATACATTACTTTTGTTATAAAAAGAAAAAAATGTCATTTCAAAAAAAAGGCACTGACCTGTACAACTCTCTTAGCAGTAAATGTTTGGCCATAACCTTGTTTCAATGAGAAGCCCTGAAATTTTATGACAGGATTGCCCTTAAAACACAGCAAACCTGAATCTCCAAAGGAAATAGTTACAGATAAAAAATCCAAATTACTATAGGAAATTACTTTTCTATATCCAAAACTTTTGGTGTAAACTAAGTCCCAACCTGAGTCAGGAGTCACTCATTCAGCATTATCTGTGAGTGTTATTCCTTTAGACCCTCAGCCTCATCCACAATTAATATCCTCTTTACCTGGGGAGTGTGGTGTCCTGGTAGCCCTGGGTGACCACGGAGCGTCAGCCCTATTCTCAGTGCCTTCTCAGTTGTCCAGTGGGGATAACGGTTCATGCCAAATTGTCTAATATCATATCTGATTATCTTCAACAGGTACGTTAATTTTTCTATTATGAACTAAATGTTTATGTGTCCCCCCCAAAAACTCATAGTTGAAACTCTAACCCCTCTATTACTTCATTGTGGCTGTATTTTAAAAGGGGGCCTATAAGGAAGTAATTCAAGTTAAATGAGGTCATAAAGGTGGGGTCCTGACCTCATAGGATTAGTGTCCTTATAAGAAGATACACCAGATCAATCTCTCTCTCTCTTTTTCTCTCTCTCTCTCTCTCCCAAAAACACAGGGAAGAAGAGGCCTACTGTGAGCCAGAAAGGGAGCTCACGTGAGGAAATGAATCAGCCTACACTCAATTACAGGTGGGTATGGAGGTACTAAGGTCAGTCCTTTGCCTAAGGTGACATAAATCTGAAGAGTCACCCAGCTCCAGAGCTCCTTATGAAACTGGCCAAAGCCTTTGTTGAAATTGTGTCTCAGTTCAACCCCTCCTTCTGCCCAGTTCTATTTATTTCACTCACCCACAAGTGCTGATCCTGAATGTGTTTCTAATTAGCCTCTGTAAGACAATATCCATTGGGTAGTTTATTTCCTATGGAATCCAACCTTAGGCAGCATATTGCATAATTAATGCCTTTCTAGTTGTATAAGGTTTTTTTTGTTTTTTGTTTTGTTTTACAACTTTAATATTTAAGGATAATTTCTAGTTTGGCATTTGTTGGCCTGTCTTGCTTTTCTGATTTTTTTATTTTGATGAAATTATTTACATATTGTTTATAACACTGTAATAAATTTTTAAATGGCGTAGTATAAAGCTAGTTGCATATTCTTTTTTAAAAAATTTATTTGTTCAAGTACAGTCAACTCAGCTGTTGAACTGAATACTCTGATACACACAAGTACACACCACAGTCACTATTGGAAACTTGTTACCTGAAAAGTTGGGGTTTAAATTAAGATCAGGTGACTGACCTATAGTAAAAATATATTAAATAGGATTTAATTGCCTGCATTATACAGTGGGAAATTTTTTCATGATGCCCATTACTAAGTGAACTAGAAGTGATTGGAGCCCCTTCCACAGCCAAAACTACTAGTAGGGACACCTACTGGTGATTTCTAGAAATTACAGCTGCTGAGCCTACATGAAAATGTGACTCAGGACTTCCGCCAAGATGGAGGCATAGGTGGAAACACTGTGCCTTCTCCCGCAACCAAGTTTGAACACAACAAAAGTTTGGAGAACTAGGACACACCCAAAGACCAGAAAATGGAATTATACGGAAGTCCGACAACTACAAACCGTTCAACGGGGATGGTAAGAGAGGCGGAGCCAGCAGCGGAGATGGGTCGGGCAGGACAGACCTAGGAGTGCAGGCAGCCCGGACCTAGTCTGGGTGCGGGGCAGACTGACTGCGGTCGCACATTCTCGCACAGTGAGACGGACCACACAGGCCCCAGGGGGCGAACCCAGTGGTGGAGGGCAGATGGTGGTGGCACACTTGAGTGCAGTGGAATGAAACACATGGGCCTGGTGATGGTGGTGGCTGTGGCGCCGGGGCTGTGGCGGCAGGCGGCATATGGGAAGCCATTGTCCCTCTTTGACCCTGCCCCCATATACAATGTCACAACCCAGTGACTTAGTTGCCCTGTTCTAGTGAACACTTTAGGACTCTAATCCTGCTACTGAACAGGCATGAACAGCCCAAAAGATGGTGCAAGAAGAACTCAAAGTCCCAGAGCCAATAACTCTCAGCGACCAAGAAATTGCCAGCCTCTCAGAAGCACAATTCAAGACGCTATTTATCAGGATGCTCACAGAACTGGTAGATTATAGTCACAAATTAGAGGAACATAGTCACAAACTAGAGGAACATATGAAGGCTAAACTAATTGAAATGAAGGGAGATGCACAGGAAACCAATAGTGATGGAAAGGAAACTGGGACTCAAATCAATGGAATGGACCAGAAGGAAGAACAAAACATCCCACCAGAAAGGAATGAGATAAGGTACTTGCCCTTTGAGATCGGAAGAGACATGGTCTACAAGGCCCTTCCGAGTTGGGCCCTACCCTACTCTTCAGCATCATCCCTGACCTCCCTTCCTCCACTCATGCCTTTCTTCACGCCCTTGAACATGCCCTTTTTGACCCCAGGGCCTCACTTAGAGGCCCTTCCCTCTCTTAGAATCCTCTCCCCACTGCTCTTGACCTGGCTGTTCCTCCTTATCTTCAGTCCGCAGTCAACATACCACCTTCACACGGTGATCTTCACCCGACATAGGTCCCTCGGCTACCCTGCCTCATGGCCTTCGGCTGGATTACTCATGGCACATTTCCCNAAGAGACCTTACAGGCAAGAAGGGGCTGGAAAGAAGTATTCCAAGTCATGAAATCCAAAGACCTACAGCCAAGATTGCTTTATCCAGCAAAACTTTCATTTAGAATGAAAGGACAGATAAAGTGCTTCTCAGATAAGGTCAAGTTCAAGGAGTTCATCATCACCAAGCCCTTATTATATGAAATGCTAAAGGGACTTATATAAGAAAAAGAAGATGAAAAACATTAACAGTGAAAGGACAGCAAACTCACAGTTATTAACAACCACACCTAAAACAAAAGCAAACCAAGAGGACAGCTAGATCAGGAGTGGAACCATAGAAATGGTTCCTCTATGTGAAGAACACATAGAGGGTTAGAAACAGGGGGGTGGGAGGGGGAGAAGGGGGGAAAAGGCACAGAAAATAGCATAGATGGTAGGTAGAAAATAGATAGGGGGAGGGCGAGAATAGTGGGGGAAATATAGAATCTAAAGAACTTGAGACAAGTGGTTATAAACCAAGGGGGGGAGAATGGTGGGGGAGGGTGTGTGCAGGTGGAGGGGAATGAAGGGGGGGAATAGAACAACTGTAATGGTATAATCAATAAAATATATTAAAAAAAGAAATATTTTAACATGGACGTTATTTAATTTCAAGAATGAATAAATACTTCCTATTATCTTAAATAAAAAAAAAGAAAACGTGACTCAGGGTGACTCTGACTCGCTCTAGGTTAAAAAGCAATGGTGAGTTATTCAGAGTTTGCATTGATTCCTAGGTTAAATTAAGGTACGATCTTGTACTTTTCTTGAAAAATGGAAGTTCAGTGTAACAACTTCTATTTCTGCCCCATTCGAATTTTAAAAAGAAAAAAAATAGACATTTTAAAATATGGTCCATTGCTCAGGACTAGCAAAAAAGTTGTTCAACATGATGTCACTCTTTCTGAAGATCAGCATTTGGATTAGATTCACCATAAAAATTTAAAATCCAGACTTGGAACTGGCTCTAAGAATTTACTCCCCAGAACTCTTACAAACTTTCATTTTGCACTTGCAATTTATAAAACGTATCTATTCTCTTTGGACCTGATTTCAGGTTAGGTTCCATCCCTGCCCAACCTTAATGTCGTTAGTGCCTGGACGTGTATAGCGCTTTTCTTCCATGGTAATCTCATTTTTGCCCCATTGCTGCATGCTTTCTACTTCAGCCTCCTACCAAAACTCTTGCTTTACTGAGTTTATCGGAACATCTGAAACCTCATCTCCTATGCACAGCTCCTCTAAGGAAAAGTGAGTAAACCAAGTGAAACATGTGGCATGTCCAAACAGAATTGTTCTGGAACACCAGAATCTTGCCCTCAGTTTTCAGAGGAGACCATCTGAACTGTGCTCATAGTAGGGAATCAAATAGTATCAAGCTGGCTAAAATAATTAGCTTAAGCACAGACACTCACTGAAGTTTGTGCTTGTGTATGTGTACAATGTAGATAAATAAGCATGCATCTGTAAGCGAACAAGCATGGGTCTGCTATGAATGTCGATCCTTTCTCTGCAGGAAATTAGAAACCCCCCCGTAGGCAGTCCTAATGAGATCCAGATCATCTTCTAGAAACATCACCCAGGATCAGTATCATCTACAGGTCCCATCCGTGTCTAGTATTCTGCACTGGCATATGGCTTCCTTGTATTAGTGATTATACTCGTTGTTGGGGAAAGTATCAGTATTTATCTTTAATTGTCAAAAATTCAGGGTTTAACTGGAGGCTCTTTATCTGTTCTGGTAGTATGGTTGAGCCACTAATGTTTCCAATTTGCTAATACACAGTTGTATGTAATAAGGAAATTAAATGGATTGTTTTTCAATATGTGCTCTATAAAACACTTGCTATGCCTGTCTCATTACACTGGGCAGCTTTTCCACCACTGGGCACAGCAGTGTATACCACAGTGTGACAAGAAGTGCCTTCTAAACTGACTTTAGCACAACCTCTTAAAGTTCCCCTCAGTTTACAGACACCATATTCCTGCTGTATCTTCTCTTATCATACGAGATGGACATGGCATTCCCTCGGCATTTGGAAGTGGGCAGAGTCATAGTAGCTTAGCCACTTTAAGCCTAATTACAGGTATACATGTGTTACAGAATCATAGGACTTACAGCTAAGGGTTACAATTCCCCAATTTTAGAGGCCCAGAGGCCCAGAAAAGGTATGTTATTTTCCTCAATAGATGTTTCTCTAAGTGCCCACCCTGTGCTCAGCAGTGAGATAGAAAGGTAGTAAGACAAAGTCTCTCTCTTCAAGAAAACCATATTCTAAGGAATGATAGTAAGTAATGAGCTAATCATGCTGTGTGACTCAGTAACCATTTCCTTGAGAAAGAGATATTTGCAAAGCATGATCACTATATTAAAAGAGACAAAGCCAATGGATGGCAAACTGGAAATAAAGACTGAGTCTTTGCATTTGCATTCTACTGTGCCTTCCGCAACACCACAGAGGCAACCCCAGAAGAAGCTTCTTCTTCTGTGATAGATAAGTATGCACACAGCTCAAGCCCTGAGGCATCTATAAATGCCGAAAAGCACTGACAGGACAACAGTACCCTGCCATCAACTGCATCGGACTCTCCTGAGACCAGACGAAGCTGCAGCCAGAAGACAGTGCCTCCTTCTCACTCATTGTGCCCCCAGGTTATCAGAGTCATGGCCTAAAGCAATGTGTTTTGACATAAGGCATGGCAACAACAGCGGAATTAAAAAAAATAGTGGGGCAATATTACTTTTTGTGCCATCATTTTTCTCACTGACTACAAAGAACCCACTTATTAGTTTCTACTAAAATTCGGGGAAAACATACGTAGTGTGGTAGCTATATTGCATTTGTGTGACCAAATTACATACAGGCAGCCTGTGCACACACTTGTAACACACATATTTGCATTAACCTAAAGTACAGATTGTATGAAACATACATATCATCAAGATCTTAGATGAAAGATGAAGTAAGCCTCATGAGTCAAGATAGAGAGATATTATGTTCTTTCTTTATAAGTTTTCCATTCTTTCCTCTCATCCCTATAGAAAGATCTTATTTCACCCTAAATTTTTCATATGCTATTTTCAAGTGCCTTGTGGCTTCCAATTAGTAAATGATATAATCAGTAATGATGGTAAAATTAGTCCCTGGTGAATCTCACATAATACACATATCCAAAGGATATTGCAGAGAAAAGAAAACATTTAACTTCATGTATCTCAAGGGCCACCACAAGAGTTAAGATAAAACTCTTTCACTGGTTGAACCAATCTGCCTGAGTGACACTATTCCCTGGAAATATAATCAAGACTTTTGAAAGCTTTAATTCCTTTTCCAGTTATTCATCTAGTGTTTCTTAAATCTCTATACTGCCCCTAACTATCAGTCTCAAGAAAATATGAAAAACTGACAATCTGATTTATTTTGATAATAGGAGGAAATTATGAATTCATTGAAAATGCAGCTCTAAAAACATCAAAATACTATGCCATTCCTCCATTTAAAATGAAGGCCAACAGTAAATGAGTGGATCAAAATACTATGGTATATTTACACAATGAAATATTACACATCAGAAAGAAAGAAGGAACTCTTACCTCTCGTGACAGCACAGATATAACTGGAGAGCATTATGCTGAGTGAAATAAGCCAGGTGGTGAAAGACAAATACCACATGATCTCACCTGTAAATGGAACCTAATCAACAGAACAAATGAGTAAGCAAAATAGAACCAGAGACATGAAAATAAAGAAGAAACTGCCAGCAACCACAGGGGGAAGGAGAGAGAGATAATGAGGCAAAGAAGGGGGTCAAGTCAAAGAACATGTATAAGGGCCCATGGACAAAGACAGCTGGGGAGAGGACTGAATTCTGGGCGGGGTGTGGGTAGGGCAGGGGAGAGTAAGGGGGGAAGGAAGGGGACGACTGTAATTAAACAATAATTTTTTAATGAAGGCCAAGAATATTATGTTAGGAAAGGATTTCTTAAAGAGGACACAAATCCTATAGTTTGTAAATTAAAAAATATATATATATGACATATACATATATACTTATACATATGTGACTAAATAAAGTTATAGAAATTCTTCCAATGACATCTAAACCAAGGAAAAAGACAAAGTAAGTATTTGCACAGCATAAATAAAGAGGACCTAAAACTAAATAAGAAAGGACCAAAAACTAACAGAGTAATAGACAGTCAATATAGAGAAAAGAATGTCAAAATAATCAAGAATATGTTTTCAAAAGACACTCAACCTCACAAACTATAATGGAAACGGAAACTGAAATAACCTATACTAATGCTATCATTTTGGTTATAATTCAAATGTCTACAACTATCAAAAATTAATGAGAATGCAGAGATGCCGAAGTCTCAGCACAATGGTAGTGGGATTAGCAAGAAAGATGGTGAAAGGGGATTTGAACAATTTGGGCACACTGGTGAAATTAAAAGTGTGTATATTCTTTTAAAAAGAGTATGCACATTCTATGATCCAATAAATACAGTTTAGAGAAAGTCTGAACTTGCCCACAAGAAAAAATATAAAAACATGTTAATTGTGACATTAGTTGTAATGCAACAAAACAAAAAACAATCGCAATGGTCATTATTAAGAACATTTATATATAAATATTATATAGTTACCAGCTAAAATAATATTCATCAATTAATATGAGTAATATATATATTATATTATATATTATATGAACATGAACTATCTCAAAAGTTCTTTGACTTAACATAAGTCAAAAAGAAAATTATAAAATATGAAGTATAATAGCATTTATGTAAATGTTTAAAACACAAAACAGCACAGTATCTTCATCACATAACTGTTTCCATTATTTATTGCCACAGGAAAAAAACACTCCAAAATGTAGGTGGCTGAAGACAATAAGATATATTTTGCTCATGCTATGAACTGAACTGTGTCCCCCCAAAAGTCATATGTTGAGGCCCTAACACTCAGTATAATTGTATCTGGAATAAAGAGGTAATTAAGGTTATATAAAGCCATAAGAGTAGAGGCCTAATCTGACAGGTAGACCCAGGGAGCTCACTTACTCTCTCTGCCATGCGAGCACACAGCAAGAAGGAGACCAACTGCAAGCCAGGAAAACAGCTTTGATGTGAACCAGACCAGGGTGGCACCCTAATCTTGGACTTTATGCTGCCAGAACCTGTTGTTTAAGCAGCCCAATCTATGGTATTTTGTTATGGCAACCCAACCTAACTAACAATAGCTCAAGAAGTAGAAATTAGGCAGAGCTTGGTGGGGACATTTCATTTCTACACCACTCAGCATCAGCTTGGGTGGCTCAAAGCCTGGAGGCTGAAACCATCTGAAGGCTCAGTCACGTACCTGTCTGCCACCTTGGTGCTGGAGAAGTTGGGCCTGCTTAGGGACACATCTGTCTCTGTGTGATATCTGCCTGCATGCTCTCCAGCTCAGGCTGTAACCTCAGCTGAAGTCTCTCTCTCTCCTTTTTTGACTTAAACAACACAAATTTATTATCTTATGGTTCTAGAATTCATAAGTCTGACATAGGTCAACCTGGGCTTTACTTAAGATGAAGGCATGGTAATTCCCTCTGGAGGTGTAAGAGGAGAATCTATTTCCTTGCCTTTTCTAGATTCTGGAGGCCGCCCACACTCTCGGGCTCATCATCCCGACCTACTGTTTTCATCATAATCCCCTCTTCCTCCCTTGACTCCTATTGCCCCTCAATTTTAAGGACCATTGCCACTACCCTGGGCCCACCCAGATTACCTAGGATAATCTCCCCCATCTCATGAGCCTTAACTTTATCACATCTGCAAAATCTCTTTTACCACATGTGAACTTCTTACACACCATCTCAGAACTCCCAAGAAGAGAATGCCAATAGGGAAAAAGGCAGGAAGAAACTTTATCCCCTCATTTGACCTCAACGTTGAAGTCATGCAGTGTCCTTTCCACTATATTCTAGTTGTTAGCAGTGAATTACTACACTCGAGTGTAAGACCAATTAAACACTACATCTTAATGGGAGGAATATCAAAAATTTGCATACATTTTAAAACCACCAGTACATATGTGTGATGTGTGTGTGTTAATAGCATATTCAAGATAACGACTGCCCGCCCTGGGAAAGATGAATGGCACCTGCAAAAAATCGCCCAAAACTTTTAATTAATATTTCATAGTTTAAATATTTTATTAATATTTTAATTGAGAATTGTAATATAAAATGTTAGTAAATATTATTCTAGAAGTTCTGGAATAATGTGCATGGTAGGTTAATTGTGTTGCTAGCCTCAATTTAGGCCTCCCTATATCCTCGCCTTTTATTTTTATCCTCACTCAAGGACATGTTTTTATTGATTTTAGAGAAAGAGGAAAGGAGAGAGAGAGACATCAATGTGAGAAGCATGATTGATCTGTTACCTCCCCCATGTGCCCCCACTGGTGATCAAACCTGCAACCGACGTATGTGCCCTGATCAGGAATCAAACCAGTAACTTTTTGGTCCAACCAACCAAGCCATCCAGCCAGACCCATCCATACTTTCAAAATACCACTTCATAGCTCGAGATGTAGAATCTATTTCTCCACTTCTTAAACTGGGCTGGCCTTGTAACCTGCTTTGGTCAACAGAAAGCAACAGATCTAACAATGTGCCAGTTCTGAGATGAATTTCCAAAAGTCTTGCACACTTCAGCTTTCTCCCTTTCTGACCCCTGCCTTCATCATAAGAATAACTCTGAACTAGCTTACTACAAGATGAAAGGCCATGTGAGGCATAGCTGAGTCGGCTCAGCTGCAGCACCCAAAGACCAGTCAGCCCCCATGCCCCCCCAAGCTGATCTACCATCTGACCACTGTTAAAAATGAGATGATAGACCCAACACGGAATTGTTTATTCTAAGCCTCAACATCATCAAACCAAGATGTCAGTTAGCTATAGTTTCAGCTCTCCCAGAAATAGAATCTTAAACCAGTCAATTGGGAATCACTTGATCAACACTAGTTGGGAAATCTGCCTAAAAGCCTCACCAGGCTCCTAGAAGATGGGGCCCTGCATTATCCAACCAACTTCCTTGCTCCTGTTGCCTTCTGCCCATAAAAGGCCTTCATTTCATACAGATCCTCAGAGCTCCTTTCTCACCACGGCTTGATTGGATACTGCCAGATTTGAATTGCGTTTTGCTCAAATAAACTCTTAAAATTTTTAATATGCCTCAGTTTACCTTTTAACACCACCCTTGCATGAACAAGTCCAGCCCAATTCTGCAGGACTCCCTATGAAGCCCCGGAATTTCTGAGCCGGTGTGTTAAATAGCAATACGAACTGATACAGAATGGTGGTTATATTATTCTCTAAACTTTTCTGTAGCTTTACAATTATTCAAGGTTAGAGAGAAAGAGAGGGAGCAAGGGACAGTGTAAAAGAAAAAAGAATTAAAGCCATAGTAATGGAAGTTTCAAATCCTAAAATAGTAATTGGTCCCTAATTTTATCTGTCATGAATAAAAAAATTCGTGGTACTTATTAAGGTAACTATGTCTAAGTACTTATCTTTGTACTTAGAAGAAGAGATTTGTTATGATTCAAATAGTATTAATGGACATGACAAAATAACCAAAAAGCATCAATTACAATAAGGAAATTGCACAGTAGAAAATAACTGCTTGCTGATGTGTTGCTTTGATCCACGAACACAAAATGCTTACAGTAATTAATCTTCACTTATTTCCTGGGATGAAATGGGCATGAAGTAAACAATTAGTATTTCTATTTTGCATATTAAGTAATGGTAGTTAAAAACAACAAATAACAATTCCAAGATTAGTGAAGTAGGAGCCTCGTAAATTAAGTTTTATTAACCCAACTCTTCCAGAATAGTCAGAAGAGATTCAATTATGGAAATCTTTTTACTCATTGTTATGGGCCAAATATTTGTGCACTATCTCCACACACACACAAATACACAAATACACAAATTCACATGACTGTAATCCCCAATGTGATAGTATTGGGAGGTGGCCCTTCCAGAGATAATTAGGTGATAAGGGTAGAACCCTCAGGAATTGGATTAATGCCTCAGAAGATAAAGAAGAGGCCAGAGCTTTCTCTCTGGAGAAAGCCACGTGAAGATACAACAAGACAGCCACCTGCAAATCAGAAAAAGGTTCCTTCATTAGTACTCAACCGAGCTGGCACCCTAATCTCGGACTTTCCAGCACCCAGAAGTGTTGAAAAATAAATTTCTGTTGTTTAGGCCACGCAGTCTACGGTATTCTGTTAGAGCATCCCAAAACTGACAGAGACACTTCTCCAGTAGTACCTTTATGTACTAATTTTTTTTTAAAAATGTAACTACATGAAGAAATTTATATAGTATTTACAATTTGGTCATTTATTTTTTAAAAACAGTATGGAAGTTTTTAATGTTGAAAGAGAAAGTTTTAATGGATACTTCACTACCAAGGAGGAAATAAGCACTTCAAATTTTGCACAATCACTGCAATTTCAGTTAACTTTGTCCTTTTCAATAAAGATATGTCATTATAGTGATAATTAAAATAATTTTATTGTTTTACCTATGCAACTTTTCCTATTGGGAAATTCACAAATGAGGGGGAAAAAACACATTCATCAGACCGAATAACCTAATTTGAGGTTTAAAAATACAATGTGTGTGTGTGCCCACATGCATGGGCTGACCTGGAAGCCATTCTTTCAAGGGTCTCCATATGCTCATCCTATAGAGATTATCAAAATTAATTGTTAATGGAGGTGGCTCTTAAATTCTATCCTCTTGGACCAATACATATAAAGACAATGGCGGAAAATCAATAATGTCACTAGGTCAAGGGCACTTGATAGTACAAAGCCAACAAATGCTCCTCATTCGTATTTACACAGAGCTGATCTTTCAAAAAAAAAAAAAAAAAAAAAAAAAGGCNAGCTGATCTTTCAAAAAAAAAAAAAAAAAAAACCTATTTCCAAAGCCATAATCTCTACTCATGTGAAAATCTCCAGGCTCTTGTGGAAGTTACTACCCAGTACATATTTCTGCTGTCAGGCTGGTTCTGTCACTGCATTCAAACCATGAAGTACATTTGCTGCTGATTCGACTATTATGGCAGGAAAATGACCTGTAAAGTTCTTCTGAGGAGCATGGCATTTTGCATATATTACAGAAATACAGGAGGATAAAAATGTGTTAAAAATGAAGTTTATGAAAAGTAATCCAACTAAACTTTACATTTCATAGAATACAGGGGCTGCCTGATTTGCGAGACTAAGGGAGGAGAAGAGAAATCTGTCAAGGCAGAAAATCTCCAGATTCTCATATTTTCAAGGGCAGTCGTCAACCTTTTTTTTTTCTATCTACAAAATCTCAATGGTAAGTGACAACGTGGAAAATGTGCCAAACTATATTACTTGATCTTTTTTTTTTGGGGGGGGGGTTCTCATGTGCAGAGAACTTAACAGATTGAAACATATGCTTTATTTGGGGTGGGGGGCACAGAAAAGTGACAAATGTGCATGGACCACGATTTGAGAACAATCTGTGATTGAAACCGATGGCAAAACCATCAAATTTTTATGAGCTCTCCAAAGAAAGAGACCTTGGTTTCATGTGAGGGAGGTTAGAATTATGTCTCTCAGAGATAACAGTGAACTTCTCTGCTTAATTGGTAGCAATCAAATGTTGGCTGGAGACAAAATTTTTGAGCCTGTACCACAACCTGGTGCCGGAACATTTGTCAGCACTGAGCATCCCTCATCACTAATGCTGTGGGGAAAAAAACACCTAAAAAACAAAAACAAAAAAATTTACTTAGGGCTGAAGAGCACTGCTATTTTCCACACCCAGGCATTTTGGCCAAGAGGATGCATAGGCTTAGAGGTTGGTGAGAGCTCAGTTCTGCTCTGTTATCCCCAGCAGTGGGGAAGGGAAGAAGAGGAGGCAATTAACAATTTCACTGCTGGTCAGAGATAATTGTGCCATTAAAAGGTTTGGGTTCTCTTTTTTTCTTTTTGGCCCAGCTGGATGCTGTGAAATCAAACCTACAGTTGTGTTTTCTGACCCAGAATTGAATTTTATTCCTGATCATATCCCCTGGCTGCTTCACTAACCAGCGTCAGTGTGAGATTCAAGCCCATTATTTACAAGAATTAAGAGCTTGGGGAGCTGGGTGGCAGAAGGAGGACATTTTCATCATAGTAGCACTCACAGGCATCAATACAGCTAAAGGTCGGCCCACATTTCCATCAAAACCTCCTGATTTCTAGCCATTTATAACTTGACTATAAAAATCACTTCTGGGCTGCAATTCAGTCTCAGCTGAGAGGGAAATTGCCCCCTCTTTGTAGGTGTTGGCCTGTTTTGGTTTGCTTTCGTTTTAGCAATTACGTTTTAGTGATCAGGGCAATACACAGTTATTTGAAAGATGCTCTTTAAATGTAACCCTCAGAAAAAAAATGCTAGCATCCATTTGTATTTTCACCTCCAGTGGAGTCAGTGACTTCGACTCCACAGATAATCCTGTGAGGGTCCCAATTACTTTTGGCATTTGCAAGAAACAAAGATGGGCAAAGCCTTCCTTCCATTCAAAGGCAGTTAGTCAGCAGAAAGGTTCCAAATGCGTGTGAGGGTTGTATTCCTGGGCAAACTCAAAGCACAGGCTGTTGACTGTTGTCTGAGAACTAATTTCCTCCTATAAAGACAGAATCAGTGTGATAGCACCAGAGAGCTCAGCATTGTTAATTGCCTCAAGGTGCTTATTTGCAGGGAAGGGATAAACTCAGGAGGATCTAACAGGGAAAGGAGGAAATCCTGGCTCAGCCTTTAAAATGAACCCAATCATTTTCTCCTCTCATCACTTCCCCATCTGTGATTTTCCTCCTTCTTCTCAAGGAGGGGACACGCTTTTCTCTGCCATTAAGGAGAGATGATTACTAGTGCTTGAGTCAGATGTTCCCAGTCTGCTGCTGGAGCCCTGGTTGCCCTTGCCTTTGCACTTATGAAAAGCCAGGCAGCTGGCAGTGCCCTCTGCAACCCCAGTGCAAAGCCACCTGGCCAGCTGGGGCGCGTCTGAGTGGAAAAACACATAGAGATTGAAAGTGCATTGGGGAAAAATAAGCCCTGAGTATTTAAGTCGTGAAAGGAAAAACATGACAGGCAGCACCAGCATCCTGGCTCTCAGAATAAGTGGGTCTCCTGCTGGGAAGCCTGTGGAATTCTAGGCCCAGAGGAAGGGCATCCTGGAGCCTGACTTGCTGGGAGTGGAGGAAAGACTGTTATTCCTTCAGATTCATCAACTCTGGGTATACTCCTTCAGATTCTTGAAACTCAACATTTATCTTTTTAAAGGATCCCTAGAAAAGGGAACTACTTCCATTTCCACAAACAAGAAAAACAGAAACGGAAAAGCCAGTGATGAGTTATCTGAGCCAGTAATGAAATTTTGTCTTATAGGTCCCTATTTGGGACTCTAGCCCTTCTGGCCTGGGGGATGGGGGTACAGATGAAAATGCTCTTTAAATCTTTTGTGAGTTCTAATAAAGTGAAAAGAAGATATTTAAGTCCTTTCACTTGGAGCACAGCACTTCAGAGCACGACAAAGACCCTGCCTTGGGGCTCACACGTTCAAGAGCCTACTCTGTGCTTCCCAAAGTTGGGTGCCTGGAACAGAGAGAGAAGTCTGCCAGGCCAAGAACGCATGCCCACGCTGCCTCCTTCAAGGTCATAAACCCCCCAGTATCTCCTCCTCCAACAACGTCCAACTGCTCTGAACCTGGCTGATAAAAAATATTATAGTTATCAATTTGGAGTTTGATCTATTTTTTGGTGATTACGTTTGAATATATTTTTTAACGATCTATGTGATGTGGGCCTCCTCTTGGACATTTACTTTAGGAAGTTCAAAAGTTTGGGGTGGGCCTGCTACACAGCCATGCCAAGGATGCACTGAGTTTTCGCCAGTGTACCTATATAACTCTAATTTTATTGCGCTCTTATTTTCCCTCCATTGAAATCCTATGTGTAATCTCCACTTTCAGTAATTGCCCAGAAGTACACCCGCCATCTTCTTTTGCTTTTACTGTTCATTTTGTTCCTAGTTCCTCTACTTCTCTTTTCTACTTCTCTTTCTTTTCTTGGCTTACTCACATTTCTATTTATCCCTACCACACTCCCTCTAGTTTATTGGGAAGTTCTAAGATTCTTTTCAATTTTTAGTGTCATTTTTTCTACTCACATAAGTCATAACAAAATGTATGTTGCTCTATTATACAAAAATTAAAAATTAATCATAAGCACACACAGTAACATGGTACCTTTAAAAGGTTTTTGCTTTTTCACTCTCTTTCTTCTCTGGCCCCCCTCCAAGTTCAGATTTTGCTAAGTGAGTTTAGTTTTAGGCTATTATTGAGATTTTAATTACTATATGTTCCTTCCAATCCAATAATCCTTACTTAAAACTTACAGCATCGCATCTGGAAAACACAAATATAGTTTTCTAACCTCTACTACATACGAAATGAAATTTCACTTGGATTAAGTACTTCATGAACCCCATTGACAACTACCTGACAAAGTTCTTGAAGTATTTTGTCAAGTAAAACTATATCTGCCAGAAGAAAAGGGAGAGACTGGGTGGTGAGCCGCACAGAGGGAACAGGGAACAGAGGCCAAGAACACAGGGGAGCAAAGCAGCAATTTAGCTCAGGGCACACACAGAAGCCAAATGAGGCAGCAGCAAGGTGCCTCTCAAGATCCACAGGTCACACCAAACCCAGAGGTCAGGGAAGCACAGCAGAGCAAGGACTGAAACGCAAGAGGGATGGCAGACACAGCCATGTCCATCCTCACATTCTGCTGTAGCAACTAGGAGGGAAGTAGTACCTAGATTCTCGGCGCAGAGCTGAGAACACCAACTCCTGTTTCTGCAGCACTTGGCAGGTTACAAAGTATTTTCATGTATAATGTAGGATTTAATCCTCATGAATGACGAGTTTCTATCATTCACCCCATTACAGATGAAGAAACTGAATCTCAAAGAGTTTTATCCCCTGACTCAGTATAAACCTGAAGGAGAGAAGGATGGTTCTTGAGCCCCGATCTTGTGATCTGGACCCAAACACATACTCTTCTATTACACCACACCCTTTAAATTCTCAGCATGGGTGGGAAATGATGACAGTTCCCAGCTCACACAGTGATGCTCACACCTTCTGGACTCCCTTTGGTTTCCCGCTGCCTTCAGGGTGGGAGGGGTGGCAGGAACCTTCATACTATTTCTGGTTGTCACTTCTCAGGTGGCCATTTATGGCAGTTCCGTGAGTCCGACCAGTGGCAGCACCTCGGACACATCAAGCCAGCGTTCGATTTATGACAGTCCTAACTACTGCCATCCAATCTACTCACCTGTGCAGGGCACAGACAGCAGGAAATATGTCTTTCTGTAAATACTATACAGGGGAACTTATTTGTTGTGGCAGCAAGGAACAGAAAAGGACATTGCTCTCAGGGCCCCAAAGGAGAAAAAAAGATGATGTATGATATAACGTAGGGTGCTGTATTAATCATGCCTGACACCTCTGGATAATCAACTAGAGTTATCCTTGGGAACAATTGCTTTTCAAGGATGGAATGGGAGAATAATAAACGGGGAGGGGCTTGTTAAATGAGACAGTATAACCTGATAAGACACTGAACTATGATAGCTCAGCATCCTTACTAGAAATCTAGCTGGCAATTAGGTTCAAGAGTCTGAGGGCTGTCTAAATGATCCCTGAATGTTCCATTCATCTCATTCGCACCAGGGTTGTCCCAGTAGAGGCTCAAACTCTGAGGTCAGATGTTCTCCTACAGGTCAAAACTGTTCTCCTTGAGATTCATAACATCTTGAAGCATTTCCTATGTTGCTTAGAGATGGCTGGCATCACCTGCAAGTCTCCAGGCCAGCTCAGGCACAGGTGGATCCTATTTCTGCCTCCGTAGAGATAACCACACCGTGGGATGCCTAATAAAATATGAACCATAAGCCCCCAGATGGGAACCTGGTGCCACACAAATTATACAAAGAGGCACTCTCTTCAGTGCTGAGTAGGGACTCAAATTCACTTCAAGCTCGGGAAAATACCCATCCTCTCTCCATTAGAGCACAAAGGAGAGAAGGAAAAGAGAAGCCCATGGAAGTCACTAAGGAAGGACCCAGTATTAAATCTAGTTGTTTCATAGCAAAATTCTAGTACCAGGCAAGTGGCAAGTTCAACAACATGTGGCATTCATAAACATGTGACTATGATCCCTAAATAGTCCAATTAAACTGCAGCCATTTCAATAGCTTAGAATGAATGCCAACCTTTGCCTATACTCGCACAGCAGAGAACACTTTAATATTTCAACCTTTTTGAACTTGAAAAGATTAAAGTCGAATCATATCTTTTATTGAGTTCATTTCCTTTGTTGCGACTCAGTTCTCAGATTTTTTATTTTTAATAAAAATAGTCTGTAACTGTAGAGTCCTCTACATTTCAGAAAGAGCTTTCATCAGTTTAAATTTCACAACTCTGCATTTTATTTCAACAAACAATGATTAATCACCTATTTTGTGCCACGAGGAAATGCAAAGATGAGTAAGTTGAGAAAGCTGTCTTGAAATACTCAAAGTCCAAGAAGAGCAGCAATGCATAAATGGCTCACATGGTATTATGCAATAAAGGTGATAGAGACACATGCAAAATAGTATATGAGCACAGATGGAGGTGAGTGACTATTCCAAAGTTCTATTATTGATATGTGTTTGAAGAAGTTACTTCTTCTTTTGAAGAAGAAACTAAATCTATGGCTTCAGATTCGAATCTGAAATGTTTTCTTTTTTTAAAATTTATTTAATTATTTTTCAAGNAAGAGCTTTCATCAGTTTAAATTTCACAACTCTGCATTTTATTTCAACAAACAATGATTAATCACCTATTTTGTGCCACGAGGAAATGCAAAGATGAGTAAGTTGAGAAAGCTGTCTTGAAATACTCAAAGTCCAAGAAGAGCAGCAATGCATAAATGGCTCACATGGTATTATGCAATAAAGGTGATAGAGACACATGCAAAATAGTATATGAGCACAGATGGGGGTGAGTGACTATTCCAAGGTTCTATTATTGATATGTGTTTGAAGAAGTTACTTCTTCTTTTGAAGAAGAAACTAAATCTATGGCTTCAGATTCGAATCTGAAATGTTTTCTTTTTTAAAAATTTATTTAATTATTTTTCAAGTATAGTCTTCTATTACTCCCATCTCATCCCACCCCCCCGAATCTGAAATGTTTTCTACTGCACCAAGGTTATTTTCTTATGTCGACCATACTCCTAGCCCCTCATCAGGTTTTCTTTTAATTATTTAGAAATCATGATTTACAAAATTGTTATTCTGTTCTCTTTTGCACCTGTCCTCTGATTCCTTTTTCCACTTAAGCCCATGCACCAATTCATTTTTCAGTCTTGGGCACTAAGCCCCGGGGCCATTATCGCCCATTAGGATGTAAGGAGATTCACCAGCCTCATCCAACTAGAAGTAGTGAGCTAAAAAGAAAGCCTTTCCTTCTTGCTCACTCTCTCTCTTCTCTACACTTCAGTCTGCTCTGAATCTACCAGGCATGACTCTTCTTGAACAAGCATATCACAACTCAGCCACGGGAATAAAGAATTCTTTAGTGCAATCACCATAGAGGAGGTTACACATTCATTTTAATGATGTGCGATTGTTCATAGCCACATCATATTAAGAACTTTTCTTTCGGAACTATATTTGGCATTTGCAATTCCTTTGGCTCTGAATAGCTGCAGTCGTGAAAAAAACTTCATCCTTCTTACCTTAGCTTTGAATTTTGGAAATAGTCAAATGATTCACCCAGGGAAGATAATTCGACTTGCATTCAAAACAAATTCTTACATAAACTATTGATGTTTTCTTTTTAAGTATATTTTATTGATTATGCTATTACAGTTGTCCCATTTTTTCTCCTCTTTACTCCCTTCTGCCCTGCACCACCTCACCCTCCAATATTCCCCTCCCCCAACTTAGTTCATGTCCATGGATTGTACACATAAGTTCTTCGGCTTCTCCATTTCCTATGCTATTCTTAACGTCCTCCACCGCCATCTATTTTGTGCCTACCAATTATGCTTCTTATTCCCTGTACCTTTTCCTTCTTTCTCCCCTCTCCCCCAACTCCCTGATGATAACCTACCAATGTGATCTCCATTTCTGTGATTCTGTTCCTATTCTAGTTGTTTATTTTTGTTTTTGTTTTTTAGGTTCAGTTGTTGATAGTTGTGAGCTTGTTGTCATTTTTACTGTTCATGGTTTCTTTTTATCTTCTTTTTCTTAAATAAGTCCTTTTATCCCTATAATGAGAACTTAGTGACAATGAACTCCTTTAACTTGACCTTATTTGGGAAGCACTTTATCTGCCTTTCCATTCTAAATGAGAGCTTTGCTGGATGGAGTAATCTTGGATGTAGGTCCTTGCCTTTCATGACTTTGAATACTTCGTTCTAGCCCCTTCTTGCCTGCAAGGTTTCTTTTGAGATATCAACTGATAGTCTTATGGGAACTCCTTTGCAGGTAACCATCTCCCTTTTTCTTGCTGCTTTAGGATTCCCTCCTTATCTTTAATCTTGGGTAATTTAATTATGATGTGTCTTGATATGTTCCTCCTTAGGTCCAGCTTCTTTGGGACTCTGAGCAGCCCAGACTTACATGTCTAGTTCCTTCACCAGACTGGGGAAGGTTTCCTTCACAATTTTTTCAAATAAGTTTTCAATTTCTTTCTCTTCATCTTCTCCTTCTGGTACCCCTATGATTCAAATGTGGGAATATTTAAAATTGTCCCAGAGGTTCCTCAGCCTCTCCTCATTCTTTTTTAGTTCTTGTTTCTTCATTCTATTCCAGTTGGATGTTTATTTCTCCCTCTTATTCCAAATCATTGATTTGAGTCCTGGTTTCCTTCCGTTCACTGTTGGTTCCCCATATATTTTCCTTTATTTCACTTTGTATAGCCTTCACTTCTTCCTTCATTTTGCAACCCAAATCAATAATTTCTGTAAGCATCCTGATTACCAGTGTTTCAAACTCTGCACCTGATAGATTGTCTACCTCCTCCTTGTTTAGTTCTTTTTCTAAAGTTTTGATGTGTTCTTTCATTTGGGTCATATTTTTTGTTTCTGCATACCTGTTGCATTTAGGAGAGAGCTTTTACACTGTAAGATGTGGAGAGGTGGAGGCTTGGGTGTTCACCAGGATAAGACAACCCACTTTGCTGTGTTGTGGCACTGTACGTGGGGAAGGGGTCAGAGAAAGAATAATGTCGCCTGCTCGGCTCTCCCCTACTTTCAGTCACTTCCCTTGCTACTCACAAGCATATTGTGCCCTTTCGAGTGCTGGTTCCCAGGCAGGTGGGCTTGTGTATGTTCTAGGATCCTGTGACCCTCTCCAACAGACTCTCCTATGAGACTGGGAGTTTCTCCCACCACTGCAAACCTCCACAGGTTTTTATAGCCAGAGTTTTTGTGGCTTTACTTCCCTATGCTGGAACCCTGAGTCACACTGTTTGTCTCACTCCCCAGTTGTTCCTCCCAGCTCATCCACGCACAAATGTGGGAAACCCTATCTACCAGCTGCTACCTCATCTGCCCCAGATCACCAGCCACTGCCTTGCTGTGTGTCCTCTCTACGCCAGCCTCCTAGCTCTGCCCCTCCTACCAGTCCAGATGAATATTTGTTCTTTCATTCCTTGGTTCTCAGAATTCCATGCAGTTTGATTTTCTGGCAGTTCTAGTTGCTTTTTATTTTTTAATTGGTTTTTATCTTTCTTTTGGTTGTATGAGAAAACAAAGTGTGTCTACCTAGGCCTCCATCTTGATCAGAACTCTCCTATTGATGTTTTCCATAGTGGTTCATAAATGGACTCAATGAGTAATTCAAATATATTTAGAGCAATGTCACTATCATTGGAATAAAAATATAACTTCCTATAGTGACCACTTTTAGAAAGTACAGAAGTTTAGATACTAACATATATTATTAGTCAGTAGAAATACACATACTAAGGTATTTTCTTTTCTTACTTGTTTGTGGTCTTTTTAGCTACAAAAAGCGTATTGAAATAATGTATAAATTCTTAATATATCTTTAAAGTGGTGCCTATTTAGATGTATAAAATCTATATTTGTCAAAAAATACATATTATTATCCTAGAGAAGTGCTTTATAGACAATGCTATGTGCTACACCCTAGAATTATGAAGGATCTCTCAGAGCAAAGAAGGACAAAAATTTGGGGGTTGTCTATAAGAAAAAAACTCAGGTCCCCATTTCACACTGCCCACCCTGATACTGCCAACACAAGATGCTCTGCTTTATCTATTTTTCACATTAGCATTCTGTTTATATTTTATCTGAAGATACAGTTTGATGCTAAATCAATTTTGAAAGCCACTACTTTGAGTACAAATACTGTTCTTTCCACCGCCCACATATCTCAAGTATTCACACATTTTACTTATTTCATTTTATTTTAGTTTGCTGAGTTACTTTCCTAGGGCTAAGGCTGATTTAAAAGTGACGAAAGTGTTCTGGGTTTCAAATGATTAAACATGTAAAGATTCAAATGCAAAAATGTCTGTTCTGATACTGAGAAGTGACTGAAATCAGTTTCGCATCTCAGTGAAGATTAGGAAGCTCAATAAAAGGCATTTGGGCTACATGGGAAAAGTGTAGGAAAACAGTTTGTTGATTCAGAGAGATGATGTAGGCCCAAACACCAACTAGACTAGCAATGACGTCCTTAAAACCTTCTGTATACCACCACACACCTATTAGCATGGCCACACACCAAATACCGACAGCAGCAAATAATAGCAAAGATGTAGAGCAACAGGAACTCTCACCTACTGCTGGTGGGAATGCAAAATGATACAGCCACTTTGGAAGACAGTTTCGTGGGTTTTCACAAAACTAAACTTGCTCTTACCATACAATACAGTGATCATACTCCCTTGCACTTACCCCAAAGAGTTGAAAACTTATGTTCACAGAAAACCTACATGCAGGTGTTTATAGCAGCTCTATTCATAATTTCCAAAACTTGGAAAGAACCAAGATGTCCTTTAGTAGGTGAATGGATTAATAAACTGTGATATATTCAAGCAATGGAATATTATTCACGTTTAAAAAGAATGAGCTATCAAACCAGGAAAAGACATGGAGAACAGGTAAATGAATACTAAGTGAAAGAAGCCAAACTGAAAAGGCTACATACGGCACTATTTCAACTATACGGCATCCTAGAAATGGAAGAAACACGGAGGCAGTTAAAAACAGTAGCTGCCAAGAGTTAGAAGAGTAGGGAAGCAGTAAATTGGTGGAGCACAGAGGATTTTCAGGGCACTGGAAATACTCCATGTGATGCAATAATGATGGATATATGTCATCATACATTTGTATAAACCCATAGAATCTGCAACACCAGGAATGAACCTAATGTATAATCTGAGCATTGAGTGATTATGATGGGTCCACATAGGTTTATCAATTGCAACAAATGTACCATCTTGTGGCAGATGCTGAAATGAGGAGGCTATGAATGTGTCAGACCACGTGATGTATGGGGAAATCTCTGCACCTTCCCCTCAAATTTGCCATGAACATAAATCTGCTCTAAAAAATAAAGTCTTAATAACAATAAAATATCAATATCTCCATCTCTGGAGGAACAGTAAATATATAATAAAATGCAACAATACTTCTTCAGGGTTGGGGGAGGGATGAGTGGAAAAGAACACATTGAGTATTAGAAAAAGGAGAAAATATCTTCATCTGGTAAAATGAATCTCCCTAAACCCTGTAGCAAACTTAATGGTAAAATATCTGGATCATTACTTTTAATAACAGATTTATATTTAACATCATATGGAAGATACTAGCCAAGTCAATGAGATAAGAAAAAGAAAATGACTGAAGAGAAACAAAACTGTCATCATCCACTCATCAAGCTCACAAATACACTGTTTAGATTCTAAACCTCCTTTCTGAAGTACATATTAAAAACTGACATTTTCTGTTTAATCTCAGTATGTTGAGATTTTCTGCATTTTTTGTTTGGACTAATTTCTAATTTAAAATTCTTTAAGAAAAGTAATTGCACTTTGCTAAAGAAAAAAAAAACTCCAGAATGAATATCTTTAACATATCCACTGCAACTAAAGGAGAAAAATCATTTTCAATCATTAATTCCTTAAATGAATCCTTAGTATAGCAATACAGTTCCATTAAAATAACACATACCATAGATTACAACACTGCCCAAGAAAACATTCCCAGGAACAAAATTAATGTCACATTTTGTCTCTTGGAGCCATGGCCTAAGATGAAAGTTTAGAACAGAACTGCCAAATTCGAACATGTGTCCGCAGCTGCCTTCAAGATATGAAAAGCGAGGCTTGCAAGATAGAAAACCAATTTTAATTTCTTCATGGACACTAAAAAATTCAAACAAGACTAAAGTGAATAACCACAATTATAAAGAAAAGGATAGTTTATAACTTGGCTAATTGTTTTTCTCCTCAGCAGTCATAAATAAAATCATATATATGCTGTAATATGGAAATACTTCACCAGGCTGAACAAGGCCTTTCAAATATACCCCAATCCCACTAAACCTCACTAAGTTCTGGAGCTGTGGTTCTCAGCCTGAACTGGAGTGGCTCCTCCAGGAAGTGGGGGACGGGGATCTAGGAGAGGCAGCTGACATCTGGTCCCTACAGCCACTCCTGTCTCTACAGTCTCTGAAGGGAGCATTACCTAAGCAATGGAATCCTGAAGGAAGGGGAACATTAACCTCCACTTCGAGGAAAGGTTGAACCTTCTTGTTTGAAACACTATCTAAGTTATCAAATTATTATTGGGAGAAATGTGGCCTTCTGTTCCTTTGAACCAGAGATGACTGGAACGAGGCAGACATCTGAGTGAGTGAGTCTACTCGTATAACCACGTTTTACACAACTTGGTTTGCTGCCAGTGTTTGTAGTAGTCGGATTTAATTTTAGTGACAATATGAAATGTAGTGTGATGTACATGAAATATTAATGTAGCCCATAATTGAGCAGGCCAAAATAACCACATGTATGTATGCTGATACACACTGACTCGGTAAAATGCTCTGTCACTCACAGATGCCTCCTCCCTGCCAAAAATAAATTATATCTATTCTAATTTCAACTTCCTTGTACCTCTCTGCTATTCATGCACATTAGGAGGACCCAACCAGTTTATAAGAACGAGCCCTTTCCTTTGGGATAATAAGACAGTGGATCTTATCAGATAAGATTAGACAAAATAGTACACCCTCTAAGAATATAGCAAAAATGATTTCCCCCTAATCTTTTCATACATAGTTCAGCCAGCTAGGGGCCTGCTGTTATCACTTGATCTGTGTGGATTTATTGCTAACTTGTGAGTTTACACTAGACTTTTTCAAATTTGCAAATAAGTTACTACTTTATGGAGCCAGAAGGAGGAGATTGGCCGTAAATAATAGAGGGGTAGTGTGAAACTTCTGCTGAGCAAGAAAATTTTTCAACCCACTTCTCACTCTGGTCTCTGGATTATAGGGCATGGAATGGTCATTTTCACAATCCTAAAATCTGCTAAGAAAGCACAATATTGTGAAAGTTTCTGACATTTTTCACTTGGGATCTTTCCCTTCTTGTAGGAAGAAATTTTTTTCATTTATCCCTGACTTGACTCTATCTTTTACCTCTGTATTTTTTTTCTGTTATCCTCTTCAAACATTTAGAGTCATGCCTTACTTAGCAGGCTACTCACCTGGAGTTTAAAAAGTACACTTTAAAATGTTTCCCAATCCAGTCTGTTGTCTTCACAACACATGGGGACATAGGGAAGTCCTGGTGTACACATTAACTTTCAGGCAAGCCTCCATTAGTGCTTCATAAATGCTGTCAGAAAAATTTAAGCAAAGGATCAAATCCTTAAACCTAGATACCAATATGCCTGTGGCCCCTTGTAACTAGTGTAGTTCTGTGTAAACATAAAATTGCATAAGTTTTCCCTGGTGACATGGTAAAATGGGGAAAATGATGGTTGTAGACTTACAGAAATTTCAGTATCAGGTTTGCCATACTGGTAACCTGCCAAACACACTTATCTCTTGAGTTATTAAAAAAGATATTTTCAACCTGTTCCACATTTTTCAAGCTCCTCAATAGCAAAAACCCTTTCCTCTCAGCAGGGACCTAGCTTCAAGCTTCTTAGATTAAATATATCTCCCTCACTTTCCTCCCCTACTCCTCACCTACTAACTAACTAGAATATGTACTTTTCCTGCCTTCTGCTTCTCAGTTCCAGTAGAAGAACCTATGACCTTTCTCCTACCAATAGGTAAGCCCATAACGTTGACCCTGGCACTCATTTATGTCCACTTCTTTTGAGACCTTCCTTCATGAATGACCCTTTTATGCACCCACAATACTTCCTCTCCACAAGTATTTTCCCATCATAAATGTAAATATCATCCAACCTCTCTCTTTTTTTATTAAATCACACCATACATAACCCCATCTGTTTCTTATCTCCATTTCACAATAATGTTTCTCAAATTAGATGTCAGCACTATCAACACTCATTCTCTACCATCCTCCTCAATTCACTACAAACAGTACTCCCCATCACTCCTCTGGTAGTGTTTCATCCATAGCCACTAACCCAATATTAGTGGACACAGTATTCAGTATGATTGATTTTGTCTTCTCTTTGGTCTAAACAATCCTCTGTATTCCATGACATCACTTCTTTTGGTTCTTTTTTTTTTATTTTATTTATTTATATTCAGAGGGGAAGGGAAGGAGAGAGGGAGAGAAACATCAATGCATGGTTGCCTCTGGTGTGTCCCCTGCTGGGAACTAGCCTGCAACCCAGGCATGTGCCCTGACTGGGAATCGAACCACGATCGTGTGGTTCACAGGCCCACGCTCAATCCACTGAGCTACATCAGCCAGGGCTCTTCTGGTTCTTATATCTCTCTCTGGTGCTCCTCTTCAACTGTATTGTTGGAAGCCACTTTCTCTGCCTCTACCTTAGGTATCAGAGTCCACTGGGGTTCTAGTCTCAGTCCTCTTCTGTTTTCTGTCTTCTCACTTCTGAAAAATCTCTCCCACTCCCCTACCTTCAGTTATACTTAGATATGTCAATGGCTAACAGATCTGTGTGACGAGTCTGCTCTCCTAAGTATCTACATTCCGTATGTCCAAATGCTCGCTGAACATCTGCACCTGCATGTAGATACATATTTTATCCTCACTGCATCTGAGATGAAACTTTTATTCCCCACATCATCCTCCTAGCCTGGTTCATCTTCCCAGCAAGACTCATCTTCCAATGAGCCTTGTTTGTAGCCGGTGCATAGTCATCTACAACAAGGTTCATACAGGTTCCATTAAAGCCATTTTAACTCCTTTGCTACACACAAATCAAATCAATCTCTATGTCCCGGCGACACCATTTCCTTATATCTCTTAAATCTGCTTACCTCTTTCTACTTGCATTGTCCCTATTACCTTTGAGACTACCCATACCACCTGACCAGAATACCATAACAGCCTCCTGTCTCCTAAATTTTAGTTCCATCTAAACTAGAGTTCAGCAAACAAAACTTGCTGGCTAAATCTGACCTCCTGACTGATTTTATAAATAAAGTTTTATTGAAATACAGCCAGGTCCATTATTTTCATATGAACATATGGCCTGTCACTGTTTTTGTGCTACAATAGCAAGTAAGGTGGAGACTATATGACTCACAAATCTGAATATATATATTATTTGGTTCTTCACAGAAAAACGTTGCCATACCCTGCTCTAAACCATTCTCTGCTGTTTCTAAAATAGAAATAAGATATATCACTCCTTTGTGAAAATGGCTCCCTAATTTTTACAGGGTAAAATTCAACTTTTTTAGCACATCAACTAAAGTAATTCAAAAATCTGACTTACCCATCCAAACTCATCTCCCACCATGCCCCATCACATCCCACTCTCTAACCTCATTGAATGTGGCTGTGCTCACACTATGACTCAGAAACTTGAACATAGGGTCCTTTTCCCTTGAAATGTAGCCTCGTGCCCTTCCCCTTTACCTGGCTACCTCATATTTTCTCTTTAGAATTCAAATCCGATGTCGTCTCCCCAAGGACACCCTCCCTAATTGCCTCACTTTAGTCAGATGCCCCTCTTTTTTATTCCCATAATCCCCAGTGTTTCTCTCTCAATTTCACTCTATAATAATTGCCTCTCTACTTCTTTGTCTTTGTTTCTTAGCTATAAGCTTACTGTAGACAGGAATTATGACTGATCACCATTTTATCTGTAGCAACTATCGCAGCGTCTGGCAGGTAGGTTATGTTTAAGAAATATTTGCTGACAAACTGAATAAATGAATGAAGGGTATTTATTATCTCTGAACTCTTCCTCAACTGTGAGATGGAGCTAATAAAATCTAACCTATAAGGCTACTTGATGATTAAGTATCATATATCTACTCCTAGATCATGCCTATTACCTATTGTTACTTAGCACCCAATAAATGCAAGTCTGCCACCCATACCTCTCTTAAACGAGCCAGATTTCTACCGATGAAGGTAAAAAGAGCAAAAATAAAGATTTATAGCTTTCGCATTCAAGAAACTTGCAAACTGATAGGTATTGAGAAAAGAAGTCCCAACAACTCAATATGCAGAAACATGATGCCCTGACATATCCAGATAAACCGACTATATTGCCAGGTGGCTTATTTTAAATAATAAATTATAACTGTTTAATCATATTCTATAATGTGTTGATTAATGCTGAAAGGCTATATTCTAAAATTATGACAACAAAAATAACAAAAAACTAATGCTGTGGTTAATTTACAGATACCAGTGGCAGCTTTAAGAATAAGTACAAGAACCATATGAAGAGCTTTTCACAAATGTTTTATTTAAAATTATAGTAAGCAAAATATATGTTGGGCTTACATTGTACCTTTCCAAAGGACATAAACAACAAGTTTACCAAAAAGAAAAAATACCCCTGACTTATAAGTAAAAAGAAATTTCAAACTTATAAGTAGAGATTCTAAACTCATATGGAACAAAGATGGAGTTTGTGTTACTAACTTGGACAAGTGCTGAACCTCTGAGCTTCAGATCTGTCATTGCAAAAAAGTAAGATAATAATACTATATTAGTCAGGATTCTTGTAGCTTCAAGAAACAGAAACACTAATTCAAATAAATTAAACAATCAGAAACATGGCATCATACTCAGCTACGTCTAAAATAAAAGAAAGAAAAAACCTCTTCTTGGGTTTGATTAAGATCACAGAATTTTTTCTAGAACTGCCCAGGCATAGAACCCTCCATGATTAATTCTCCAGAACTGAGTAACCCTCACATGGATGAGCTGATCACTACCTGTTGGAATGAAATTGTTCTTTATCAGTTAGGCCTATCCCTAAAGTCAGAGGTGGGGCAGCTTCCTCATAAGTTACAAAGGAAAGAGATGGACTCTTGAAAAAATTGCTGTTGTGATAGGAAATGGGAGAAGGAGATGGAGACCTTGTAGGTGATCAGCTGTATATACTACAAATACTAACCTCATGGGATTAATACAAAGTTTAAGTGAATGATGTACCTTAGCATTTTGCGTAAGGTTTGGCATATGCATATGATAAGCTCTCAATAAATATTAGCCATTTAAAATATTTTATTATTCAAAGATTTGGCCTCTGTATCAATCATGAATTATCTTTCCTTCATGCCTGTTATATCTTAGAAAACAATCAGTGCAAGTAGGTTTAATAATAATAATAACAGTATATATGCATAGAGAAAGTATGAAAGCATATACACTGAAATATTTAAGAATTTTCTTTAAGAAGTTTAATATAGATGATTTAAATATATAACTTAAGTTTTTTTTTAATATTTATTTATTTTTTAGAGTGAGGGGAAGAGAAGGAGAAAGGGAGGGAGAGAAACATTGATGAGAGAAACATCAATTGGTTGCCTCTCATACATGCCCTGACTGGGAATCAAACCCGTGACCTTTCACTTTGTGGGATAATGCTCAACCAAGCCCAAGGGTCAGGGCTAATTTAATTTTTTATCTTGATTTTTCTGTATCCTATCCTGAAAATCTGTTATGTATGGAACAAAAAGTGTTTTTAAAATTTTATTTTTCTCCCGCTTAAATCATAAACTTTGTATGTAACTAATTGGTCAGTATGTTTTACCAAAATGTTAATTTATGTTTGTGTCTCCATGTTTTTCCTTTTCTATGTCTTAAGCCAGTGGTCAGGCACTTAGAATTTCCTTGGTTCAGGAATATCTCTGATATAAAGCAGAAGCTACTTAAAGATGAAAGCTCTTCATACTGTTCGTAAAATATAAAATTATTTCCAAAACCTTTATCTTCTAGATAAACCTCTGGAGAAGATAGGGAAAATGAAGAATGTCTTTGAGGAATACTAGAAAAAAGAGAGTAATTTTATTCTCTTAGATTGTTGAAAAAGACAGAAGTCTAAAACTCCCATGATAGCAGAGACCTGCTATGACAGTTTCATGGAAGCAGGCCAAGAAGGAAATGGCTCCTGACCCATCAAGGTAGAAGGACTCTAGTCACAGACTCCTAGGTTCAGTGTGAGGACCTCTGCCTTCAGCATGACATGGGAGCAGGGTACCTGACAGGTGCCATCAGGCCATTAGGCACAGAGGCATCTCAATACTAATCAAGGTGGTCCTATAACAGATTACCTGAGGCTTTGCTGATGTTCTGGCACTGACCAAGACACTGAAATACAACAGCACTTCTGTATGGAAAGTGTTAACACCAATAATGTCTGAGGTTCAACTTCACTTTGGCCAAATAAAAGCTCAGAGTCACATTTAAGCAGATTTAAATAGCATAACAAAATTATGTCTTACATATCTGATTGTATGAAGTAAAAGGAATTTCTTTCATTGAAAAGAAGTTTGTTTTTTTTAACATGCCTCTAATACCATAGAGGCAGAATGACACAGAGAGATGATGTGGTTCAACCCACTGCCTTTAGGAATAGGGATTCTGATTCAAGAGAGGGTAACATTTTTGTCAATGACTGGAGTTTATTACTGACAGAGCTAGGGATAGAACTCAGGTATCCTGACTCCCATTCCAGAGCTCTTTGCATTACATCCATAATGCTCCGTCTTTTTGTAAAGGCAAGTTGCAAGAATAAACCTGTAGTTTGCAAAAGGGTTACTCATTGCTCAACTAAAATACTCAAGGTGGATCTGTAATTGTCTGTCCTATGCTTTTGATGACAGGAGCAATTTCTCATTGCATTACATAACTAATGAGGATTTGGAGACATCAGAAGATCTCATCACAGAGATGTCATAGGCAGGAAAGGGTATCACTGAAACCTTTTCATTCTGTCGCCAGTTCATGTTCCCCTCCCAGCATCAAATGACCTCCTAGGAGATGTGGCGTGCTCACGGCCCAGACCACAGGAGCCAGACACCTTTGCCTTCTATTCTTGGATCTGACACACAGACTCCCTCAGTGGCCTTGGCCAGTCCCTTAACTTTCCTGCTTTGTTCACCCTGGACTCCAAGATAACATTGGCCACAGAGTGGTAGCTGAGTAATGGGAGGCATCAAGAACGCTCAAGGAGGATTCTGCCTAATATCCCTTTGCTCTTTAGATAAATACATTCTGCAGCGCTTAAATTAGAACTATTTTAATAGTTCTAACCATGAGGTCCAACCTGGTTAGAACTATTAATTCTCCAAATTAAGTTCCAGCCAGGAGACATTTGTCCCATTTTCTGGTTTCAGGTAATTAATTAAATTGTAAGACGGGTGTCAAAGACTCTGAAATCCAAAGGCTTTATATCTTGTGTATGGGAACAACTAAGATGTATTCCACTTTATGTCAGACCATGTCTCTGATTCTACGAGATCTGTTTCATGGAAAGTAATGCACACTTATTTCCATCATTCCAGAAAGTAATGATAAGAAGAATTTCAAGTTACTAGACAGCAGAATTTGCTTCCATGTAGAGAAAAGAAGTCTGATATTTATATACACATTTATGGTTCTTGAAACATGACTCCCCTGAGTCTTACTTGAAAAAACACTGCATAACCTAGCACTCTTTAAAGAAACCACAATGTTCGTGAAGACAGGGGCCCTAAAAAGTTATAAATAACTGTATTAATTTACTGAGCCCAGATCTTTGCAACCACCTTTGAAAAGAGAACACGTTTTTCCTCAAACATAAATTAACTATATCAAGGATGCAGTCCTCTAAAAACACAATTCTGCATTGAAAAGGGCCTTCTCAAAAAGAGAGGAGGTTTTGCCAAGCATGATTTTATGACCAATTGCCAGGAAGTTTCCAGGAATTTCTGCATTGGATGAAATATGGACTAAGAGACTTCTAAGATCTCTTTCAATTTCCAAGACTCAATGAATCTATTCTACTTTAAATCAGTAATTTTAAGTACCTTTTGTGTCTACTGTTAGACACAAAGAGTAGCATATTTTGTGTCTACTATTAAACACAAAGGACACAATTTGTACTAGAAAAATCCTCATAGATTCCTTATCTTATTTCATCTGGGTAATAACTCTGACAGGAAGGTATTATAACCTCCAATTCATAGATAAAAATAAACTAAGTATCAAAGAGTGTAAGTAAATTGCTCAAATGGCATAGCAAAACTTGGAACCAAGGTTGATGCATTTTCTACCATGTAGTTCCACTTCCCTAACACGTGCCAGTCTCAAAGGAGACCATAAAAGTTATGGTTGGACCTGATGACTCAATGGTGTGAAATAATATTTCTAAATATCTCCTTCCCCAAAGATAGTGACTCAGAAGGTATTACATCTCTTGATCAAATGTCTAATAGATCTTTGGAAATGTGGTTTTCTAAAAAGTTTCTAGATGATGCTGATGCTCCCAAACCAAACCACACTCTGAAGAGGACCGACTGCGCCGATCCTGACTGATACATCCTCTAACCTAGAGCCTCTGGTTCCCTGAGCTCCAGTCAGGCGCTATCTCATCACCATTTCCATTTGCTCCATCTCACATAGCACAGCTATTGTTATTTATGTGTTTGCTTATATACTGTCAATCTCCTCTACTCTGACTTACTTCCACACAGATTGGAACATTGTTTTTATTTTTACCATATTTTAAAATATTTTTATCCCCCGAATGCTAAACAGAGCCTAGAATCATGAAATGAATAAGGAACCAAACGAATCATTAAGAAGGGCATTCTCAATGTCTATAGTGCATCTTAATTTCTTTTCAGGCCCTAGTCACCCAAGGTCATTCTTTTGATAGTGAGACACTAAAAAAAATTAACACACTAATTTATCTAGCTAAATGAAGCTTCAACGCCATCCATCAGTCATACCTTCTTTATGGGTCCAGAACCATTTGAAGTGGCCAACAGTTGAGGGTACCGAGTAACTGAGTGCAAAATGTCTTTTTCCTCTGCCTTGACTTCAGAGATGTGAGGGCAATGGAACCACAGAAGCCAGGTCTGGGAGACAAAATTAGATTTCTCTTTTCAAATTTCCCTTCCTCAGATCTCCATGGGGGAGGCTAGCCTTTGAGGACACAATGCCTAGACTCAGCATGATAGTGTTCCTCAGTGAACTATGTCCTGGCAGCCCAATCTGTATTTAAATTACATGAAAAATTCATGAGTTACATAGAAGAAACTTCAACCCATTATCATCACATACTCTCTTGTCCAGAAAATAGATTCCTGCAGGGCACTGGGGAAGATGTCAGAGGGGAGGCCAGTGTTAGGAAGACTAACTGGCACACAGCTGGGCCATTAGTCATCACCACCTCTGGATCCACCTAATGCACATATAGGACTTCTGCTGATATCTGGGAAAGTGGGAAACAACACAAAAGAACTTATATCACACCCATTGCATCTTCCTGCAAATCTCTCAATTATTTCTTAGAATTAATGGGGAAAAATTGTGTCTCTTATATATGAAAAGTATTTAGAAAAACTAAAATTGATTTAGAGATACTTAATAAGACTCAGATTTATATATAATATGTTTGGGTTTTGCTTTAAAATATTATAACCCCTCTTAAAGGATCCCCCCTTAAAAAAATCTCAGGGATCAACAGAGATAGAAGAATCAGAATTGGCCATGAGCTGATAATTGTTGAAACAAAGTGGATACATGGGGGTTAGAGAATATTTTAAAATTCTCTCTGTATTTATATATGTTTGAACATTTTTGTAGCAGAGTTTTTTCATGAGATTCACATCTAATATATCATAAAGAAAAAAAATCCCAGTGTAACCTGCTAGGTAGAAAAACAAGCAGATACCACATGACAAAGGCAGCCTCCTGTGGCTCCTGGGATGGAAATACAAGCATATATTTTAACATCTTTTATGCTCTTTGCAATAACACCAGGTAATGAAGCAAAGTATACCTTCAACAGATGTCAGCATGGGAAAAAATACATTTGTAAAGATGTGTTGTCACTGTTGTTTGATAATGCTTGATATTTTGTACTTAGAATAAAATTAAAGATGTTTTCTGTGCTCAAAGTATTTAACCTACTCTCTTATTAAACATCATTTTCTTTTTTTTCTTCTGCAATGCTTGCTGAAAAAAAGTTTGCACTTCAACTTTGAAAAGATGCATGAAAATTATGTTCCTCCTGAATTCTCACTTAATAATGTAAGCATTATTATAAAAACTTAATATCAACTGCCGCTTTTATTATAATTAACTTATATCTAGATGGTGATTTCATATTTTTAATTTTAAAAAAATCTTTCAACTAAAAAAATTATCTCATGGAAATGAGATAGCTAGATGCTGCAAATTAACTTCCTGGTATTAAATGCTTGCCCACACCTTGCCCCCAAATTGTCCAGCCTATGCCCGCAGTGGAAGGGGAGGGTTTCCGTAAATTCGTAGGCTGTCCTTCGTAACTCCTCTGTACCGAGTGAAGACAGCCAGATTTGGAAAGGAACCGGCTAGTCTTGGGAGACAGATAGACTGAGGTTGGAATTCTAGCTGTGTCTTCCTAGCTGCATAGCTTTGAATGGCTTACTTTGCCTCCCTAAATCTCATCTGTAAAACAAGGGATGATATTAGCTCTTCATATCACTGAATCATGGTAAAACATTGATCAGAGAAGAATCTATTGTTTGGCAGGAGAGGAGATTATTCAGAAGACAGTTTGCAGGGCAGCCTGTCCTTGGGGGTGGAGGGTAGGAGGAGGTTGCAGGGAGGAAGACAAAATAGAGAAAAGAGGAAAGCAGGAGGATAGTTTGCATTCTTCTGCCTCTGAAGGGAGGGTAAACCAAGACCAAAATGGGAGATACCCAGTCAAGTTCAAGTTCTTATTTCAATCAATACTGAACATATTTTAATGCCAGGGGTCCTGGCAAAATGCCTCTGATGTATGATACTTGCGCTATAACAAGGCACCACATTAAAATAAAATAAGCCATAATTAGGGGTGGCACCAGGATCCACTTAGCTCCACCTGGGAAAGAATCTGGGGGAAAGTTCTTAAATGTCACGCAGCTGAAGAAAATGACTTATCCATTAAAGTGTTAACTTGAACTTATGCATTTAGGAGAGAGCTTTATATGCCATTTACCTGTAACTATTTCTACTGACAGTGTTTAGTCAGCGTTGGGTAATAAATTTATGTTCTAGTGTCAAGTGTATGCCACTGTGATTACTTAGAAGGAAATGCCAAATTAAGCAACCCAGGGCTAGGAAAGAGGATTCTCTCTCTCCTGGGGCCCTGTGGAGGATTCAGTACAGTCCAGAGGGTGGGGTGAAGGCAGGGGCAGAACAGGGAGCCAACAGTTCCTATTCTGCAGAGCTGTCATGGAAACTAAATTAAATGAGATACAACATAGGAGGCACCCAGAACGTAGTGGGCCTTTAATAAATGAGAGCTCATATGATTATCATCGTCATCATCATCATTGTTGTCACTGGTACTACTACTGTGCTCTCAAGCCAAAGAGGCTTCTCCCTGCTTAGAGACTGTATTTTAGTTTTGACCTTAATGCCAACCCCAGCACCACCTCACAGGGCAAATGTAACCCACATGTACCCAAAGCATTCAGAAACAATGAAGAATTACCAAAAACACAAATGAAAGATTTAAAGTCACATTACAGAGTGAAATCCATCAAATTTCATCCAGACCCATCAGTGTCCCCATCTGATTTCTCCTGGCCAGACCCTGAGTCTGGTCCAACCTCACTGGTTGTCTTCCCACTCCCTACATGCCCTGGCTATTTTCTTTCCCTTCCATTCTCTTAAGAGTTTCAACTGCTTCTACCCTTTTTCAGTCAGATCAAGTCCTCACCTGTCCAAGCTCCTGACTCTAATTTATATATCCATCCAGCAGCAAAGAAAGGGACTTGAGCTACGAGAGACTCTCTTCAAAGACAAGAATTTAAATAGTTTGTTTAGTTGCATCATCATTGTATTTATTTCTAATCTCACTCCTCTAATCACTCAGCCTCACACTGATTGTTTCATTCTCTCATTCACCCTCTTCTTGAAAGTACTTATTAGCAAAACTTTGTTCTTCAGTCCTGTTCCAAGCACTTCTCTAGACCTATATGGCATTCTCGTGTTGCCTGCATATATCTCCAACAATCAATCCTGTACTCAACTTCCCTTAGTCCTGATGACAATTATTTAATATGGAAATTCAGTGAAGGTTACCAGCCTATATTATCCACTAACCTATGATAACTTGGCATTTATTAATAAAGAGTCATCAACACAATATTCTTTCTTACAGAGTTTCTGCATCTTCCTCCCTCTCCCACTTAAGGAGATTTAATTCGAAACACAAGAGGAAGAAAAGGAAACAAATGAGAACAGACATAGCCCACTCAGAAAACTTGGATTTATGGAGTTCAACCTTGAAAATATGTTTTTAAAAACATCAAGCCTATGAATTAAAGCTCCCACCAGGCAGTCATAATTTATACAGCAAGCACTTGGCAGGTAATCTGAGCACACTGTGATACGGGTATCGTCATCACAAAAACCAGACCCTCTTTTGACAGGCCAGGGAAGGAAAGAGGCACACTCACTTTGCAGCTATAACATGGTGTTTCCTAATTTGATGAACATCCGAGAGTAAAAATCACAAGAGAAGACCTGAGAAGAAATGGTGATTTCCAATCAGAGTGTGAGCATGACCTCATGAAAAGCAAAAGGCAATGAGGCAAAGGGACTTGGTCCAAAACATTGACCCCCATCATGGCTTCAAAATTTCAGTACAAGAAATTTTTGTACTTTCATCCAAGTACAAGAGGATGAAAATGCAATTCAATGGAAGATGTTTGATATTTTTCAAACTATTTCATCTGTTAAGATATTTTTCAAACAATTCATTTTATTTTTAGAGATGGAATAAACATAGGATGGGGCAAAAGATAGGTTTACAGTTGTGAATATGCAAAATATAGAGTTTATTCTTGTATATCATTTATTCATTTTGTATTATTGTACATATAAACAACTTGAGCTACAAACCTGTAAACTTACTTTTGCCCCACCCTATATATTATCTCCAAAGTATTTATTTTCTATTTCTCATTTGATTCCAGGCCAAAAGGAGTCATACTTCTGTCTCTAAAGGCTCATACAATATACCACAGCTAGCCTGAGTCAAAATACACAACCCTAAAACAAAATCTATTGCCCACCTACCAACTACCCACGAATAACAGATATCCCAGAGAGAAATGGTAAAAAAAAATCCCTACAATTAAGGATGGGACCCAAATGATATCAGCTGACTTCATCCAAACAGTAACAATTATAAGCAACATTCTCCTAAACCTGAGCAATTCTATTTTCTGGTTCTGTGATTAACTGGCTTGATAGTGAATTCCTCTTTGAGTGGCATTCAGCCTATTTGTAAGCATGATCTCCCACAAAATTAAATTCCTCTCTTGCTCTGGCTAGTGTGACTACAGTTCCTGGGCATCATTCCACAAAGCAAAAGGTCGCTGGTTTGATTCCCAATCACAGCACATGCCTGTGTTGCGGGTCTGGGGCCAGGTTGGGGCATGTGCAAGAGGCAACCCATCCATGTTTCTCACATCAGTGTTTCTCCCCATCTCTTTCTCCCACCCTTCCCCACGCTCTAAAAATAAATCTTAAAAATATTTTTAAAAATCTCTCTCTCTTGTCCTGCTTCATCAGTTGTTCTCTCACTGTTGAGCTCTGAACCTGGTGCCACATTATTCCCTCCTCTGCGTTGGTGCTTTTCTATCCCCTTTTGCTTGGTGCTTTGCTCAGAGGAAGAGGCAGCTGAAAGTTGTAAAGTACTGACAGGCAAGTGGAACCATGGCAGTGGGAAGAGAACACTAAACCAGGGGTTGCAGGGCCTGGGTTCTGCTCCAGCACGGACTCAGTTGCCTCATTTGCAGAGTGCAGTGTGTATCAATGAAGGGGTGAAGACTCTTTGCCTTAAAAAATTAATAAGAAAATGAACCAGTTACTATCACAGATCAGATATCATAAACTGGCCACTCTGTATTCTTCCTGCTCTATTGCATTTGGCGGGAAAAAAAATACGGTAATTTTTTAATGGAGAGACTTCATGTAACAATGCAGATTTACAGATTCTCTTGAAAATTTGTCAGATCTTATAAAATAAGCCTACATTGTGTTTGTCGAGAATTGTTGCTTGTCAAGAGAGCAGGGGCTCTCCGATTTGCTGCATCCTCATCATTCACAATGATTCATACACACTTGTCCCAGGTCAGGTCCCTCCTTCAGGTTACCTGCCTGGAAGGTGAGTGAAGGCATTTGTGGTTACTGGTCAAGAAGAGGCAAAGGGGAGTGAGAAGAGATTGCCAGGGAACAAAGAGCACAGAGCAGCACCAGACACATCACAAGTCAAGGCTTGAATATATGGACACATTTACAAATGGATCACAGCCTCTCATTAGTTAGGCAGTCTCCCCCTTCACTGCTGGATACACAATAGATAAATAAATAGCAAGGATACATGTGATATATATTTAGATTCCACATTAGACTTTAAAATCTGTGCCTAACTGAATGCATTAGCCCGTGTTTTCTGTTTATGTCTCCACAATGCCATGGAAACACAGCGCAGCATCCTAATGGGCCTCTCCCGGCAATAAATAAACAAAGCCTTTGTCTATTCATGTTTCCATTCTTTTTTTTAATGTAATTTACAATTTCACAAAAAGAAAACAGATTGGTGGTGGGTTCCGCCCCCTCCCACCCCTGCCTCCAGTCCCTGCCCCTTTCAGTTTCCTCGCTTGCAAAGTACATTTGCAGAAAATGCAAAATGTACTTCCCAGTGGTTCCTGAAATCCAAACTAGCTTCATCAGCACTCAGAGAGCAGGACTCTCCCAGCCGGACTCATCCTTCCCCTTTTTAAAATGCCCTGATAATTAAACTCAGTAATGAGATTTTTCAAGCATTTCAGTCCAACCCAAAGAGCACTTAATATAGTTGTTTAAGGTTGAAAACTAATATAAAGCAGACATGAAATGTAGGGGGTTTCACTGCCCTCCTTCAGTCTAATAGACAATATCCAGTCCGTTTTTATAAAGATAGCAACAGTCTCAGCCCTGAAAGGGCTCCAGGATGGCAGCGACATGCTCCCACCTCCCTGGCTCCAGAGCACGTGGAGCAGACAAGTCACTCCGCCCTGGCCCTAAGGTGCAGAGACAAGGTGAAACCCGAAGCTCAAAGTGCTAGGGGTACAGTGTCTCACAGGGCAGCTCTCTCCTGTCTGGCACCTGCTGTCCCCTGCCAGGTAGTAACCCAAGACAGAGAAATGCTGATTATTATCTGCATGGAGTAGTGGGCAGGTTTAATTATGTTGCTCAAATCTGAAGAGTCCCCTGAACCCAAGTGCAGTGAGTGACCTTGGCCACAGGGGGAAGGAGAGATGGGCAAGCCAGCAAGAGGACCTCCTGCAGGGACCATTCCTAACTGACCTGGGAGCCTCCTGTTGGTTGTCAGGGTCTGACAATCTGGCTGGCAAAGTTCGCTGCCCTGGTACGCTCTGGCTGCATCCCAGCCACAGACTATGTGTGGTAAACCTCAGCGCTAGGATCTAGCGAGCAAAGTCTATTCTCATCAGTCATGAAAATCATTCAGTAGACAGAAATCAGTGTTCAGAATATCGATCCATCATGGCATCTGCCTAAAGAATGGCATTTTTTCATCTAGAATTGTCAAGTGCTGGACACTTATTCAGAAAGCAAAGTGTCCATAGAAATGTGCCTTTTTGGGGTAATAACCAAGTGTTAAAAACTTTATTTATCTAAAATGGCATATACTAACCTGTCCAACTGAAAGGATATTACCCTATCTTTTGTAAAATAATAACATTAAAATATTAGGTAGTTTTTATGTGCTTCTGAGATAGTTGCTATTATTGTGCGCTTGTCACCAATGCAGCAGAGTTTAAAGAGCTAAGTAATATGTCCCAGGATGGAAAGCTAACAAGTCACCGAGCTAGAATGAAACCCTGGCCATCCAACTGCAGAGCCTGTATTTCTGCCACTTCCTTTTTCTAAGCACCTACTGTGAGCACCACACAGTGTGAGATGTTTTCTTCTTATGACCTTAAATCTTGATTTCTAGGATTCATTTCACCCCAAAATGAAAGTTCCATTAAGACTCATTTTTCCTTTCTGCCTTAGGTGCCAACAGGAACAGTCAAAGCAGCCCCCAGTTTATTTACAAGGGCTGCCAATTTATGGTGACTTGTTTTGCCGTCATTTTGTATTTGTTGTTTGTAACATTTCCACGTTCTGCGTCCCTCAGATGATCTCTTAGGCCCTGTTTTTGTTTTGCATCATATCATCAGAAGTAACTCCAAAACTTTTACAAACAGGCAAGTGTTTCTGCTCTACAGTCAGTCATACATGTGTTCTGGAAAACGCTCACATTCGACACGACCACGCACTAAATAGAATAGGGCCTATGGGGAACATAGGACTGGGGCGGGTGATGCAAAAGCGGTGAAGCATCGTCCCAAGTGCCTTGTCCCAAGCAAGAGTGATGTTGACACAACTTTACCCCAGCTGACTTTCCTCAGGCACCCTTAGGCACGTGCACTTGGAATCTTGCCCTTCCTTTGCATATTCACATTCCAGGCTTCTGTTTCCTCCTTTGAGATAGAAGCCCTGGATAACACCCTCTTCTCAGAGACCAGTGTCACCAAAATCCAAAATACGATCCAAGGGGAACCATCTTCATCAATCTTTGTGCCACAGGTATATGTTTCATGATATAGTATTTCCTATTATGTCAGGCCTGAGTCCCCTGCTCGGGTCTTCTGACCCGGGCCTCAGGAACCAAAAGTGCCAGGCCACCTCTATGGCTACCAGCCCTACCAGTGACACTGGCACCGAGGGATAACAGTGAGTCAACACAGGTGACTGCTATTCACTCAGCTTTTATTAATGCAGATTCACTCCAAATCCACACGAACCTAATAATAATAATTACTCAGAAATAATCAGCTATAGCATCACACAAGAGAAGTGGGGCATCGTGAACCCCAGTCCTAAGAATACAGCTCAGGCCCGGGTCAGGGGGCAACCAGCGGTGGTTGACGTCTTGCAAGGCAGAGCCCAAGGGAGGGAAGTATATTGGAGCTTTCCCGGACAGAACGTGCAGGACATCTCAACGTGACTCGCTCTCCGTATGATGCCTCATCCATGATTTGATGTCCTCTGCTTTTACACTTCTTTTCGTTACAAAGTCATGTTGATTCTGCACAATTTCTCATAAACATGTTTTTACTAATTTGGATAAGCACATGTTGTTTTCCTCAGTCCCAGCAGGAACATATTACGTCAGCTCTGATATGTCCATGTTGTTTTGTGCAACCTCAACAGGTGCATGAGGCTTATGTTGCACTACTGCACGTGCTCTGAGAGGATGGTATCACCCTTCGGATAAGCACATGTTGTCTGCCGCGCTGCGCTGTGCATGCTGAGGGGTTGGATCACTTCTCTGAGTGTGGAAAGCAGGACCAACAAAATGGCATTGGTCTGATTAAGATAGCATAAAGTATACAAAACAAAGTGGAGCCACTTATGTCAACTAAAATGACTGTCAGCCATGACACTTCAGTTCAAAAACAAAATTACCTAAGTCAGAGTGAACACATCTGACAAAGGGACATACCTGCCCATGTGGTCAGAGCAGCCATGTCGACAGAGAGGGACCGCCCACAGATAGGCTCCTGGGCAAATTCCACACTTGCCAGCAGGGGTCTTCAAGGTATAATTGAGGCCAGTTCAGACCACTACTAAGACAGCCGAGCTCCACACACCGGAGTGCTGCTCCGTGCCGTGCTGATCTCCCTTGGCCCTGGCCACCAGAGGCTCTACCCAGCTGGTCTGAAGACTCAGTCTGCCCTGCTGCCCACCTGGGCCCAGAGATCCTTCCTTGTAAGACGGTGACAACTCCCTTGCCCACTGTGCTGTCTCCCGGATCCTTGGACTGAGACCCTGGGACTGGGGTTCATTATTCCCCATTGATTGCTGTGTGTGTGTTATATTCCTCTTAGACAGTCAGAGTTTGAGTAGGATATTAATGTGTGTTGATGTTCTACTTTGAGTGAACCTGCCTTCAGTAGAAGCTGAGTGAATAGCACAGTTACTGTGTGTGACTCTTGTCTATTCCTTGATACCGGGCTGCTCAGCAGGTAGCTTGCAGAGCAGTTAGTTGCCCAGCTGACTTGTAGAAAGACTATATCACAAACATGCGCTCAAGATACTGAGTCATTGCCATACTGCACATGCTCTGAATGTGGCTTCAGGTCCTGCTCTCCACACTTTGCTTTGGGGTTTTTTAAAGGGGGCGGGACGTGGTAGCACAAGTGTAATTGTTTTCATAGCTTTCTCATCTGCATTTGTCAGTCAGCCAGTAAATGTATTTCTGGCTCAGCATTTCTTCCAATGGAATATTCTATTGTACAGTGAAACATTATTCAATTTTTGGACAAAGAATACATATATATAGTTTCTTTAAAGTTAATTTTTGAAAATAGAATTTCAGAGTCAAAGGTAGGTACACTGAAATTTTTATGTACTTTGCAAGGTGCCCTTCCAAAAAAAATGTGAGTGATATCAATCTCTGTAAACTTTCTTCATCTGCTAGGTGCACAATTGTATCTTATTGTTGTCAAATGCCCTTAAATCATATCCTAAATTTAAGTATTTGTACAGGTATCTCTTTATTTTTGGTACCATCAATATTAATTACAAATTTACTAGTGTCTGGTAATTCACATCCTTTTATATTTCACATTAAATAATCTGCTCTATTCAGGAAACTAGCAACCTAGATGATAAAACCATAGAATGGTGATTCAGCCTAGTTTCTCTGAAATAAAATGTTCGATTATCAAGCTATGCTATCACTCTTGATTATTTTCCTACCTCTCTGGACATACCTTCTGTGTTTACTCTAGTCACTTCTCTTTTCATGCCCACTTGCAATTCCATCCCCCTGAGATACCCTTTCAGCTGTCATGTTCTCACTCCCTACTACACCCGCCTCCCAATCATTGCCCCACCTACACATAGGTGGTGCTCTTCTCTTTGCCCAAATCTCCTCCTTACCTGAACATAATTATTGCCATTAGCTAGCAAAACCTTCTCTGTAGGTTAACATTCTGCAAACATTCTTTCTTCAACATTTAGCTCCAATTACACTTCTGTGAATCCTTGCCTGGCATCTGGCAAGCTCTCTCATCTTGGACCTGCTCTGCACTGCCTGCCTCTCCATTCCTGCCAGTCACAGTGTATGACTGTGTATGAGTCTGTCATTGCTGAGTCACTTGCTCTGTTTGTATGGGAAGAGCTAATTTTACTATCTCTTTGTTCTTGGGTAACAGCATGGATTTTGGCATAAAGTAAGTAATCAAAGCCATTAATGAATAATCCACAAATAAAATTAGAAACTATTGTGCTTACTAGTCACACCCACCTGGAGTCAGGGAAAACTGAGACCAAAGAAATTAAATATAAAACAAACAAACAAAATTTTAGAGAATTGTTGTATTATTTACTACCGTAATGCATTTCCTTAATGAAAATTCTTAATTTCCAATAAAAGAAAATAAATGAAGAACATATTTTTGGAGAGTAAAGAAAAAAAAATTTTTCTGCTTATAATTCTCCATAGCTAATGACAAGTGAATAATCAAGCCACTTTTTCTTGCTTTTGACCATTTTTTAAAACACAAGCTATTATTTAAAACTCCCTGCCTATCACTCAAAGAAACAGAGACAGTTGTTCATCCTGAGTTAGGTTTTTGCTTATCTAACCAGCAGGGTCAGGATAATAAATCAGTCAGGCCCTAGGGAATAATGAAATGTTTAATGGATTTGGGCAGTTACCAGGAGAAAAATAAATAGAGAGAAAAACTTTCAGGATTCAATTCATCTTCAAATACTTCGCAGTATAGAAGAAAAGACTACATGAAGATCTGTAAAGGGAAAGCAGGTGGAAGAGAAAAAAATCAGAACAGTGGCGTTTCCATTGCAGAAAGAGACGCGACCCATTTTGTCACTATCCCAGAAAAAGAACCTTTCTTTCACCCTTCCTGTAAACAAACGTTGATCATATTCCCCAACCCATCCCCGGCAGTGGGCTGACAGCACCTTTTGCACTTGTGACGATGGTTGTGTTCCGCAGGCAGCTAACAGCCACCACAGGCTTCACCCACGGGCTCTCCTGAGGTGGAAGCAGGAAGCAGCAAGGCCAAAGACCCACTGCTCTGCTTCCAAACAGGGGGAACATGCGGCCAGTTGGGACAAGGCTAACACACTTCTAACAACACTTTACATCCATATCTCACTATTTTGAATTGACCAAGGCCAGAAAATGCACTAGGCTTTGCTTCAAACAGTCCCTCTGAAAGCAGGAAGAGAGAGCCAAAAGAAAAGAATTAAGGTGAAGCTATTGAAAAATTTACATTTTCTTTTCTGAGGGGGGAGAACTGGTTTCCTGACTATTCATCACACAGGGCAACCTACGTTGTAGTATTGCTCAGATAGGAGAGTGTAGGTTGTCCATTGAACTTACAATAATGGCCAAAGGGCCGTGGAAGCTCTCATCCTCAGTGAAAACAAAACATTTCTTCCTTGCCCTGCTCCAGACTTGCTGTGTGGTCTTAAGCAAACTACCTAACATTTCTGTGTCTGGGGAAACATGTACTTGTCTCGGTTTCATTCTAAGAAACAGTGAAAATATTCACTCCAGAATGCTCTAATCCTTCAAAGAGGTTATACATAAGATGTAAATTTATACATCATAGCAGAAAACACACGTGAAGCTCCTCACAGGGGGCCTGTCTCATCCTAGTTATTTAACAAGTGTTATTTACATCTTCACCAGAGAAAAGTAGATATTTTTTGTGTCCACTTAAGTCAAAATAAGTTAAAATAAAATTAAGACTTTTTTGCCCTGGCTGGCGTAGCTCAGTGGATTGAGCGTGGGCCTGTGAACCGGACGATCGCAGTTCGATTCCCAGTCAGGGCACATGCCTGGGTTGCAGGCTGGTTCCTTGCAGGCTAACTACCAGCAGGGGACGTACGAAAGGCAACCATACATTGATGTTTCTCTCCCTCTCTCCTTCCCCTCTAAAGATAAATAAATAAATAAAATCTTTAAAAAAAATTAAGACTTTTTTTATTTTCTAATGACTTAGTACCATACTTCCCTTCATTTTTGCCTTTTTATAATATATGTATGTGCACAGAGGCCTATGTAACATTCAGAATAATAGAAATAATTAAAGGACCGATACGTGTACCTATGTTTGGAGATTAGCAGCCTAATACAGAACAGTAAATTGTCAAATTGTTACCGAACAAAGGGTCCGAGGGGGGGGCAATACTTGGCCCACCGAGGGATGCCAAAAACTGCTGCAGAAAACAGGGGCCCCTCCCAAGGACGATACACTAAAATCTATAGGGCTCTTCTGTCCGCTGCCAATCGGAAACACATCTCTCAATGCCAGAGATTTGTGAAAAGGAAACAAAATGTTTATTTAATGCTATTCAGGCCTAATGCCTTCCTTAAAATATTAAAGTCTTTAAGGGTATACACCTACACACACACACAGCTGCCTCCCTTCCCCCACTGTCCCAACTCCGGGTACCGTAAATCAGGAAAAGAGCACACGTCCGTTTTTCTCCCAGGCCGCTGGCACGTGAGCTGTGTCGCCTGCCTGTCCAGGCAGGATCTCCAAGTAATCCAAAGTCATGTGGCACCTTTCACTGGCAAGAGTTCTTTGTACCAAGTTCCAGTCAAAGTTTCTCCTGCTTTCCAGGCCACTCGGCCAAAGGGCGCACGCCAAAGCTGCATGGGCCTCTTCTACCAAAGCCGCACTCCACCGAAAGCGCATCTTTCTTCTTCACCTGGCCGCAGGGATCTCCACTCTGGCAAAGCTGCGTGGTCTTCCCTTTCACCTGGCCAAGAGGGGGTCTGCACTCTGCTGAAACCGCATGGCTCTCCCTCCTAATGGCTACAGGGGTCTACATCTTTCCAAAACAGCGTAGCTCTCCCCCTCACCTGGCCAAGAGGGGGTCCTCACTCTGCTAAAGCCACATGCCTCTCTCGCAGGCACTCTCTCAGAGAAGCAGCCCCCGTTTTCTAGCCTGGTTAGCCGCCACTCTGCTAAAGCCACATGGCTCTCAATGGCCCTGCTCCATTCGTCCCTTCCCCCAACTGACACCTTGGGGGGGGGGGGGGAGTGAGGATATCTTAATATTTCCTCCAATATTCCTGTACACTTTGCGTTCTGGACACCATTCCAAATCTTTTCTGGGCCCCCCCTTGGCTGCACCCTGTATCAAAATGATGTTAGGAATCCTATCATCTCTGAGCAGTGAGTGGGGACTTTTTTAAAAAGATTTTATTTATTTATTTTTTAGGCAAAGGGGAAGGGTGGTAGAAAGAGAAGGAGAGAAACATTAATGTGTGGTTGCCTCTCACATGCCCCCTACGAGGCACCTAGCCCACAAGCCAGGCATGTGCCCTGACTGGGAGTCAAACCAGCTACCCTTTGGTTTGCAGGCTGGTGCTCAACCCACTGAGCCACACCAGCCAGGGCCGAGTGGGGACTTTTGACAGAAGCCCAAACTCACCACGTTCCTTGGGATGGGGATCTAGGTGTGCTGCTTTTCCCCTCAGCTGTTCTGACATCCAAGCATATGACAACGTTTTTACTTCTTTTACAAGATTTCCTGGAGCCTGCACTGCCTTCATGATCTTGGCAGAGACTTTGCTGCTGAAATAACATATAGAGACTTCACCAGAGCGGTGTGCTGCTGAAATGCCAGGAAACTGCTAACGTGGGCAAAATCCGCAAGTGACAGTCACCACCTCCTACCTGGCCAAACACTTTCCCATGGTTCCCTGAAGTTTTCTTGGAAGGAGTGTTACTTTTCCCCCTAAAATAAAAACTGTTCTAGAATTCCATGATTTACTCAGAAAGGGACTAAAAATTCTTATAGAGTGTCCCATGCAAATGAAAAACCCTGAATATTTCCATTCCTTCAATGTTAAACTAAACATGTCCCCATACTAATGTTAACCAAGTCCTTTTATTCCTTAAAATCCGTAACTAAAAGATTATCCTGCCTCTTTTGCCAGCATCAACATCTTGTTAAGAAGAGGAAGTGTGGCAGTTTATTTTGTTAGTTAGAGCCTACATATAAGTGAGATCAGAAGCATAGAGACATGGAACAGACTGACAGCTGTCAGACGGGAGGGGGAGACTGAATGAAAGAAAGGGAGGGGTAGTCAAAGAGCATATGGACACAGACAACAGTGTGGTGATGACCAAAGGGAAGCAGGGAGTGGGTGAAGGCTGGTGGAGGTGATACAGATATCTGTAATAGTGTCATTAATAGGAATGAATAAAAAAAATACCAAACCTGAAAAAAAGAAGAGGAAGTTGAGTCTTTTTTTCTTTTTAACTTTTAAAAATCATCAGTCAGCATGTGAACACTTGGCTCACAATCAACTCAAGGCTTAACAGGGCCACATTCTTTCCAAAGACGTTAAATTCTTGCTTTCACCTCTTTCACCCACAAATAATTAATAAGTGCCTTCTATGTGCCAGGTACTGCTCTCCATGCTGAGGACACAGCTATGGAATAATAGTCTCTACTTTTCAGAACTTCATTCTAGTGAGCAGAGGTAGACAATAAATGCATAAATCTGTGATATGCCAGATGGTAAATGCTAAGTTCAAGAACAGGGTCGAGAAAAAGAATAGAAAGTAGTGTAGTGGTAGTTACTATTCCAGATAGGGTCAGAGAAGGATTGAACGTGAGAAGATCCCTAAAGGGAATACAGAAGCAAGACTTGCAAATATTTGGGAAGAGAGCATTTCAAGGAGAGATTCCACAGCGGAGACATACTTCGTGTACTTATGGAAATCAGAGAGGCCAGGTGACTAAGTAGAGTGACAGGGAAGCAAGTGATAGAGAGTGAGATGTGAGAAATAGTTGGGACAAGAACATGTAGGGCCAGTTAGACCATAATGATGACTTTGAAAGTAATTCTGAGTAAGTAGAGAAGGCAAAAAAGTGCTTGGGACAGAAGAGAAAGACAACATGACTTTTATTTTAAAGGCCCATCCATCTGGTGTGTGAGCAATAGATCTCAGAATTGAGAGTGAATAGACCCAAGATGGTGAAGGAGTAAGTAGAAGCTACATTAACCTCCTCCCAGGACCAAACTGGAATTACAAGTAAAATACAAAAATATCCTCTTGAATAACCAACTAGCTGGAGAGAAGTCTTATAACCATGGAAAAACAGAAGAAGCCACTTCACCACAACATGACTGGTAGGGAGTGTAGAAGAGATGGGAGTGGGATGGTGAGGCTCCCATGGGTAGCGGTTGAAGTTCCAGACACATATTTCAGAGGCTAGGGGGTTCTCCCCAAGAAGTGTGAGGTCTAAACCCCAAGCTGGGATCCCCAGCCTAGAGCTCCAGAACCAGGAAAAGAACCCAAATAACATACATCTGTGAAAAGCAGGGGGTTTCTGTCTGTCATGGAGAGATGGCTGGAAATACAGAGAAACTCTTAAAGGGTCATCCCACAAAATTTTTTTGCAGCCACTTACCCTGGCACCAGCAGATAAAGAAGAGAGTGGACTAAAGATGCATGAGGAGAACCTGCAGCTGGTGGCTCTGGGGAGAGAACTGAAGGATCAGCTACCAGGATCCCTGTGCTGTGTCATTCCCCATACAACAGCAGCCATCTTTCTCAGGCAGTGCATTCCTCTCAAAGTGGCATGAGCCTGAGGGGAAGCAATAGCCCTGTCTGCAGGAATTATTCTGCCCATCCTTTGGTACTTAAGCCCTACAGCTAAGGAGTATAGCAGAAAGATATTAAGTCTGTAAATGACTAATAGAAACTCTACAGACAGAGGGGGATCTCTAGGAGCTCTGAGACTTTAGCTGACACTCCTCCAAGCCTGGTGCTAGTTAAAGCTGGGCCTTGTTGCACAACCTGATTCTTTCTGCACACACTCAGGCCCAACAGAGGGAACTACACACTATTGATCACTGAGAACTCCAAACAATTACCCTGGGGAAGTCATAGGCAGGATTCAATATAAGTTCAAAGACCAGAGTCTTTTCAGATCTACCTAGTACATAGAAACAAACACAAAGAGGGATTCAAAATAGGAAGACAAAGAAATAAGCCCCAAATGACAAAACAAGAGAATTATCCAGAATTAAATAAAATGGATGCAAACAGTCTATCAGATAGAGAGTTTAGAGCAACGAATATAAGGATATCCAACAGAATGAAAAAAGCATAAAACCATAAAAAGGAATAATCAGAAATAAAGAATGCAATATCTAAAATAAATAACAAGCTGTAAAAAATAAACCATAGGTTAGATGAAGCAGAGGATAGAATCAGTGATTTGGAAGACAAGATAAAAAGAAAAAAACACCCCAGCAAAGCAATAACAACAACAACAAAAAGAAATTAAAAAGAACAATAGGAGCTTAAGAAAACTTCCAGACAACATGAAGCATAGTAATATCCACATCATGGGGATACTAGAAGAAGAAGACAGTGAGCAAGGGATTGAGAAGTTATTTGAAGAAATAACGAGTGAAAACTTCCCTAATCTGGTGAAGGAAAAAGACACACAAATACAGTAGGTGGAAGTCCCAAACAAGACAGACCCAAAGAAGTGTACACCAAGATACATCATAATTAAAATGGCAAAGCTTAAAAATAAGGAGAGAATCCTAAAAGCTACAAGAGAAAAACAAGAACTTACCTGCAATTAGATTGTCATCTGATCTCTCTACAAAAATGTTTCAGGCCAGAAGGAACTGGAATGAAATATCCAAGGTAATGAAAGCAAGGACCTACAACCAGGGCTACTTTACCTAGCAAGGCTATCATTTAAAATCAAAGGAGAAATAAAGAACTTCCCAGACAAAAGAAAAAGCTAAAGGACTTTGGTAACACCAAGCCAAAGCTGCAACAAATGTTAAAGGGCTTGCTTTAAGAAGAAGAAAAGATAAAGAGATAGAGGAAAACTAGTTAAAAATAAAATGGCAATAAATACATATCTACCAATAATCACCTAATGTGTAAATGGCTTAAATGCTCCGAAATACGTACAGTAGTTTAATGTATAAGAAAAAAAACCCAAGACTTCTGGCCAAGATGGAGGTGTAGGTGGAAACACTGTGCCTCCTAGCACAACCAAGTTAAAGACAACCAAGATTTAGTAACAAAAACACAACCAAAACAGACAGAAAATTGAACTGTATGGAAGTCCAACAACAACTAACCATTCAGCCAGACTGGTAAGAAGGGCGGAGTCAGCGGCTGGTGGAGAGGGGTCGCACAGGAAAAAGTGGCCAGACCGACCCAGGCATGCAGGCGGCAGTTGGCAGATCCCAGGCATGGGGGTGCAACAGATGGACCCAGTGAGGGCTCAGAGTGGCTGGCTGACCACAGTCACACATTCACACTCATAAACCTGGCAAAGGAGCGAGCAGTGAGACAGACCACACAAACCAGGGCCCCAGCAACAGGAATTAAAGCCTAAAAGCACCAATTGGAGAAACTTTCAGGGGTCAAGGTGCTGGGAGAGGCCCCCAGGCTCACAGAGAGTTTGTTGGAGAAACCCACAGGGTCCAATTTGCTTGAGGGAAGCAAAAGTGGGGACCAAAATCTGAGAGAGGGAAGAACAAAAGCCATTGCCCCTCTCTGACTCCACCCCCACATACAGTGTCACAACCCAGCAACCTGGGTTGCCCTGCCCTGGTGAACACCTAAGGCTCCGCCCCTCATACATAATTGGCGTGAACAGACCAAAACGTTATGGCTCAAGAAGAACAGCTCAAAGCCCCAGAGCCAATACTTCTAAGCAACCAAGAGATAGCCAACCTACCAGATGCACAGTTCAAAATACTGGTGATCAGGATGCTCAAAGAACTGGTTGATTTTAGTCACAAACTAGATGAAAAAATGAAGGCTAAACTAGGTGAAATGAAGGGAAATGCACAGGAAACCAATAGTGATGGAAAGGAAACTGGGACTCAAATCAAGGGAGTGAACCAGAAGGAAGAAAAAATGACCAAACAGAAAACAATGAAGAAACAAGAATTCAAAAAAAAAATGAGGAGAGGCTTAGGAACCTCCAGGATATCTTTAAACGTTCCAACATCTGAATTATAGGAGTATCAGAATGGGAAGAGGAACAGCAACAAGTCGAAAACTTATTTAAAAAGATAATAGAGGAGAACTTCCCCAATCTGGCAAAGGAAATAGACTTTCAGAAAATCCAGGAAGCTCAGAGAGTCCCAAAGAAGTTGGACCCAAGAAGGAACACACCAAGGCACATCATAATTACATTAGCCAAGATTAAAATGAAGGAGAGAATCCTAGAAGCAGCAAGAGATAAGGGGACAGTCACCTACAAAGGAGTTCACATCAGGCTGTCAGCGGATTTCTCAAAAGAGACCTTACAGGCAAGAAGGGGCTGGAAAGAAGTATTCCAAGTCATGAAATCCAAAGACTTACACCCAAGATTGCTCTATCCAGCAAAGCTTTCATTTAAAATGGAAAGGCAGATAAAGTGCTTCTCAGATAAGGTCCAATTCAAGGAGCTCATTATCATCAAGCCCTTATTATATGAAATGTTAAAGGAACTTATCTAAGAAAAAGAAGATAAAAATATGGACAGTGAAAGGACAGCAAACTCTAGGTATTGACAACCACATCTAAAACAAAAGCCAACTAAGTAGACAGCTAGATCAGGAGTGGAACCACAGACATGGAGATCAAACATGGAGGGTTAACAACAGGGGAGTGGGAGGAGGAGAAGGGGGGAGAAGTTACAGAGAACAAGTAGCATAAACAGTAGGTAGAAAATAGACAGGGGGAGAGCAAGAATAGTACGGGAAATATAGAATCTAAAGAACTTGTGACACATGGACATAAACTTAAGGGGGGGAGAATGGTGGGGGAGGGGTGTGCAGGATGGAGGGGAATGAAGGGGCAGAAAGTGGCACAATTGTAATGGCATAATCAATAAAATATTTTTTTTAAAAAAGAGAAATAAAGACCCATATGGTCTTTTTTTTATGGATACATGCTGTATCCACAGCCTACCTCAGATCAAAACATACACACAGACTAAAAGTAAAGGGATAGAAAAAGATATTCATGCAAATGAAAAGGAAAAAAACTAGGGGAGCAATATTTATAGCTGACAAACTAGACTAGTGTGGTGATTGCAAGGGGAAGATGGGTATAGGGGACTAAATGGTAATGGGAAAAATACAATAAAATATATTAAAAAGAAACAAAAAACCCAAGGGTATAGTAAGAGACAATAAAGACTACATAATGATAAAGTAAACAATCTAAGAAGAGGACATAACCCTAGCAAATCTGTATGTACTCAACACAGGAGCACCTAGTATATAAAGCAAATTTTGATGGACATGAAGGGAGAGACTGACAAAAATACAATCATAGCAGGGGATTTGAACACCCCATTTTCTTCAATGGATAGGTATGGCATACAGAAAAACAACAAGAAGACAGAGGCCTTAAACAATGTACTCAACCAAATGACTTAACTGGTACATACAGAGCATTTTAGCAAAAAGCAGCAGAATATATTAATTTTCAAGTGCACCCAGAGTGTTTTCTAGGACAGACCACATGTTAGAACACAAAAACATTTCAATAAACGTAAGAAGATTGAAATCATATCAAGCATATTCTCTGATGACAATACTGTGAAACTACAAATAAATCACAAGAAGAAAACTGAAAAATACAAAAAGACATTGAAGTTAAATAACATGTTATTAAACAATGAATGGGTCAACAATGGGATCAAGGAAGAAATAAAAAATACCTTGAGCCTTGGCTGGTGTAGCTCAGTGGATTGAGTGTGGGCCTGCGAACCATACAATCCCGGTTCGATTCCCAATCAGGGCGCATGCCTGGGTTGTAGGCCAGTTCCCAGCAGGGGACCCATGAGAGGCAACCATACATTGATGTTTCTCTCCCTTTCTCCTTCCCTTCCCCTCTAAAGATAAATAAATAAAATCTTTAAAAAAATACCTTGAAACAAATGAAAATGAGGATGAGACAACCCAAAATCTATGGTACACTGGGAAAGCAATCCTAAATAGGGAATTCATAGTATTACAGGCCTATCTCAAAAAAAAAAAAAAAAAGAAAGAAAAGAAAGAGCTCAAATAAACAATATAACTTTACACTTAAAGGAAGCTGAAAAAGAACAACAAATAAAGCCCAATGAGGGTACAAGGAGTGAAATAATAAAGAACAGGACAGAAATAAATAAAACAGAGTCTTAAAAATGCAAAAGATTAGTGAATCCAGAAGATGGTCCTTTGAAAAGATAAACAAGATTAACAAACCTTTAACTAGACTCATCAAGAAAAAAGGAGACAGGACCCAAATAAACAAAATCAGAAGTGAAAGAGAAGAATAAAAACTGACACCAAAGAAACACAAAGGATTATAAGAAAATACGATAAACAACTACATGTGAACAAACTGGACAAAGAGGATAAATTCCTGGAAACACAATCTTCCAAAACTAAATAAGAAAGAATCAGAGAATCTGAATAGACAAATTACAACTAGTGAAATTGAAGAAGCAATTAAAAAACTCCCAAGAAATAAAAGCCATGGACTTGATGACTTCAAGGGTGAATATTACCAAACACACTGAGAAAAAACTAACACTTCTCCTTTTTAAACTATTTCAAAAAATTCAAAAGCAGGGTAGACTTCCTAGCTTATTTTATGTGGCAAGCATTATCCTAATTCCAAAACCAGATAAAGACACTGCAAAAAAAGAAAGTTATAGGCCAATATCCTTCATGAACACAATGTTAAATCCAAAACAAAATATTAGCAAACCAAATACAGCAACACATCAAAAAGATCACACACTATGATCAGACCACCCATGCGCTAGACTGCCTGTGGGCAGGACGTCCAGGGTGGTAGGGGTCCTGGATCCTGGCTGTTTTCCAGAGTCCACATGGGAGCACATGGAAATGTAGACACATGGGAGATCTTTTCACCTCTCACACCTCCTGCAGTAGCCCAGGAGACTAAGCTGGCTCCTGCTGCAACAGCTGTCATATACACTGAGGAGCTTGATGCAGGGGCACATTAGGAGGCTGCTCCAGACCCAAAGGCGTGTCCAACCTCCAGTACTCCCACCATCTCTAGTAGCTGCTCCAGCCAAAGCTCTGGAGCTGAGGCCCAACTGTGCAGCATCTACCGACCTGACTGGGACCCCACCACCCCTGTCTGAGGAGCCCTCCCTCACATCTGCCCTGGCTCCTGCCACAGAGGAGGAGCTGCCTCTGGAAAGGGCATCATGGACAGCTCTAGAGCTGCCTATTTAACCCACACTCTCTCTCCCTTCAGAAAAGGGACTTGTTTTATCTTCATTTTTTTGACCATTTCCTTCTATTTTCTTTTATTAGTATATGTTTCTGTCCTCTGTGGTGATTTCTTTTCTCTATTTCTTTAATGGGGGGGCGTTCTTTTGAAGTTTTTTCTTGTACTCTTCTTTTTTCTTTGTTTACCCTTTGTTTTTCCATGGTGTGATTCATTTTAGGTAATAAATAAGTTATTGTTTGTATTTTAAATTGTGCCATTCCTGAACATGACTTGCATTCATGATGCTGTGCAAACATCACAACCACTGTCTAGTTGCAGGATGTCCCATCGCCCCAAAGAAAACCCTGCACCAGAAATACTCTCCATTCCTCCTGACCCTGGGAACTTTTGATCTCCTTTCTGTTTCTGTTGCTTTTCCTATTCTGGAAGTTTCCTAAAAATGGGATCTACAACAGGTGCTTTTTTGTGTCCGCTCACATATTTTTGTTTGTTTTTATCTGAAATATCATTTTGATTATTTCAAAGACAAATTCCAGATGAATATGAGATTATGTATTTTTTTATAAAAAGATGTTTTAGTAAGTGTGTCAATAATCTTGGAGTAGAGACTACTGTGCTAAGTGTGACCCCCAGGACCATAAGCCACTCAGGAAAAGTCCAAAAAATTCAAGAAGAGGGAAGGCTTTCAAACTCATTTTACCAGGCCAGCATTATCCTAATACTAAAACCAAATAAAGACTCTACAAAAAAAGAGAATTATAGACCAATATCCCTGATGAACATATCAGGGTTGCTAAAATCCTCAATAAAATATTAGCAAATCAATTCTAGCAATACATTAAAAAGATCATGTACCATGATCAAGTGGGATTTATTCCTGAAATGCAAGGATGGTACAATATCTGCAATCAATTAACATGATCAATGACATTTTAAAAAATGAAGGATAGAAACATGATCAAATCTATAGTTGCAGAAAAAGCATTTAATAAAATTCAGCACCATTTTATGATAAAAACTCTCTGCAAAGTGGGAATAGAGGGAACATATCTCAACATAATAAAAGCCATATATGACAAACACATTGTCAGCATCATACTCAATAGGCAAAAAATTCAAGTGTTCCCCCTAAGATCAGGAACAAGATAGGGATGTCCATTTTCACCTCTCTTATTAGATATAGTACTAGAACTCCCAGTCATAGCAATCAGGTAAGGAAAAAAAATAAAAGGCATCTAAGTTGGAAAGGAAGAAGTAAAGCTGTCTTTATCTGCAGATGACATGATAATGAGCAAAGAGAAAACTAAAGATTCCACAAAGACACTACTAGAACTGATAAATGAATTTAGCAGAGTAGCAGGATACAAAATCAATATCCAGAAATCAGTTGCATTTTTATATGCCAATAATTAACTATTAGAAAGAAAAACTGAGAAAAGCATCCCAGTTGCGATTGAATCAAGAAATAAAAATAAAACACCTAGGAATAATAGTTAACCAAGGAAATAAAATGACAGTACTTGTAAATATGAAACATTGAAGAAAATACAAATAAGTGGAAGTATATACCATGTTTATGGATAGGAGGAATTAACATTATTCAAATGTCTAAGCTACTGAAAGCAATTTATAGATTCAGTGAAATTCCTATCAAGAATCCAATGACATATTTCACAGAACAAGAAGAAATATTTCAAAAATTTATATGGAAACACAAAAGGTCCTGCACAGCAACAGCAATCCTGAGAAAGAAAAACAAACTTGGAGGAATCATGCTACATAATATCAAACTATAATATAAGAACATAGTTAAAAAAACCCCAGCGTGGTACTGGCATAAAAACAGACACATGGATTAAAGAAACAGTACAGAGAGCCCAGAAATAAACTCACAACTTTAAAGTCAATTAATATTCAACAGAGAAATTAAGTACCTACTATGGGCTAAAGATAGTTTATTCGATAAATGGTGTTCAGAAAATTAGACAGATACACGTAGAAAAATGAAACTAGAGTACCTAGTTACACCACACACAAGAACAAATACAAAATTAATTAAAGACTTAAATATTAGAGTTTTAAGGCTTTATTTCCCCATGCTGGAGACCTGGGTTGCGTGGTCTCTCTTGCTCCCCAGTTGTTCCCTCCCAGTTTATCTGCATGTGAATGTGAGACCAACTGCTCCACCAGCTGCCACCTTGCCTGCCCCCGTCCTCTAGCCACTACCTTGCTAAGAGTCCTCTCTGCCCAGCTGCCCATCTCCACCCTTCCTACTGGTGTGGATGAATGTGTCTTCTTTAACTCCTTGGTGGTAGCACTTCCATACAGTTCAATTTCTTCTTTTGATATCAAGGTTATCTTGCCATCACAAAACAAGTTGGAAAGTATTCCCTTTTCCCCTCTCTGAAAATGGCAGTGAGGGATTCCACTTCCCCCTACACATGGGAGAAAAACCTAGCCAATCTATGGAGGAACAGAGCAAACAGCCAACAGTACCCCAGCATATATGAAGATAGGAGACCAAAAATTGTAGAGGACATCGATAAACCAGATGTGAGACAAAAAAACCTGGAACTGTGAAAAGACCAGAGTTGAAACCAAAGAGGGAGCATCCCAACAGCTAATACAATAAAAAAAAAGAGCAGTAGAAGCTGTGAACACCAGGATACCTGCTGGAAGAGGAAACCCACCAACAAAGGAACCACCAACAGATAACAACAGAAGAAGATGAAGGAGGGAGTGGAAGCCACACTAACTCAATCCAGGTCCTATCTGGAAATATAACTAAATAGTGGAGAAATTACNACCTGGAACTGTGAAAAGACCAGAGTTGAAACCAAAGAGGGAGCATCCCAACAGCTAATACAATAAAAAAAAAAAAAAGAGCAGTAGAAGCTGTAAACACCAGGATACCTGCTGGAAGAGGAAACCTACCAAGAAAGGAACCACCAACAGATAACAACAGAAGAAGATGAAGGAGGGAGTGGAAGCCACACTAACTCAATCCAGGTCCTATCTGGAAATATAACTAAATAGTGGAGAAATTACCCAGAACAAACAACTGAACAAGAGCAAGAGAGGATCCTCAAAACCTTGTACACACAGAAGAACCAGCTTCAACACAACCTGCCCACACCTGCATAACAAAATACAAGAGGTGGTGGACAGAGTGACCTTCAGTTAACCAACTGATGGGAAGAACCCACCAAAGAAAGATCCAACAACAATCAAAACACAAACACAAACATAGAGCCAGCAGAAATGATAGCCCAAGACGAGTGAGCTCAGGAGATCAAGGAGACTGCATCACTGAATCTCACAGGTATTCTACCATAGAAGGCCATACCATAAACCCAGGGAGTCAGAACGGATAAACTTAAGAAGCAGAGGCTAACAAAAAGAGTCTCACAAATAATGGGAAGACGAAGAAATAATCCCCAAGTGAAAGGAAAGGAGAAAACCTCAGAAAGAATGCTAAGTGAAATAGAGACAACCAACTATTGGATATTGAGTTCAAAGCAATGGTTATCAGGAAGCTCAATGAGCTCACAGTGAATTACCAGAAACTATAGGGAAACTACAATGAACTCACTGCAAACCATATCAACATGAAAAAGAAAATAGAAACTATCAACAAAGGGCAAGAGGAAATGAAGGATACGACTTCTGAACTAAAGAACACAGTAGAAGGAATTAAAAGCAGGCTTGATGAACCAGAGGATCAGATCAGTGAGCTGGAGGACAAGGTAGAAAAAAAAAAAAACACCCACAATGACCAAGAAAGGAAAAAGACTCAGAAAGAATGAAGAAAGGTTAAGGAAAATGCGGGACAACATGAAATGCAATAATATCTGTATAATAGGGATACCAGAAGGAAAAGAATAAGAGCAAGGGTTAGAAAACCTATTTGAAAAAGTAATGATGGAAACCTTCCCTAATGTAATGAGAGAAGAAGTCACACAAATCTAGGAAACACAGAGAGTCCCAATCAAGAAGACCCCAAAGAGGCCCACTTCAAGACATATCATCATTAAAATGGCAAAATTCCAAGACAAAGAGAGAATCTTAAAGGCAGCAAGGGAAAACCAGGAAGTAACATTCAAGGGATCCCTGATAAGACTAGCAGTTAACTTCTCAATGAAAACTCTCCAAGCAAGAAGGGACTGGCAAGAAATATTTTAAGCAATGAAAATGAGAGGCCTGCAACAAGACTACTTTATCCAGCAAGTCTCTCAATTAAAATGGAAGGCCAAATAAGGAGCTTCCTGAGCAAAAGAAGCATCAAAGAATATACCTCCTCCAAATCAGCTCTGCAGGAGATGCTAAAGGGTTTGCTTTACGAATGGGAAGAAAAACAGTGAAAGAGAGAGGAAGACAGGTACAAAAATGGCCATGAATATGCACCTATCAATAATAACCTTAAATGTAAATGGATTAAATGCTCCAATCAAAAGACACAGAATGGATAAGAAAAGATGACCCACATATATGCTGCCTACAGGAGACCCACCTCACAACAAAGGACCTACACAGACTAAAAGTGAAGGGCTCAAAACAAATTTTCCAAGCAAATGGACAAGAAAAAAAGTCAGGGTAGCAGTACTCATATCAGACAAAATAGACTTCCAAAAAAGAACCATAAAAAGAGACCCAGAAGGTCACTTCATAATACTCAAGGGAAGAATCCATCAAGAAGACATAAACATATATATATATATATATATATATATATATATATATATATATGCACCCAACATAGGAACACCCAAATACCTAGAGAAAATCTTAGAGGACTTTAAGATAGATATTGACAGCAACAATTATACTAGGCGATTTAAACACCCCACTGTCAAAAATGGACAGATCTTCCAAAGTATCAACAAAGATATTGTGGCATTAAACAATGCCCTAGATGAAATGGATTTAACTGATATATACAGAGCCCTTCATCCCAAAGAAGCAAATTACACATTCTTTTCAAATGCACATGGAACATTTTCAAAGATAGACCACATAATAGGACACAAAACAAGACTCAACAAATTTAAAAACAATTGAAATCATATCAAGCATTTTCTCTTACCACAAGGGACTAAAACTAGAGCCAACTTCAAGGAAAAAAAATCCAAAACACTCAAAATCATGGAGATTGAATAGCATGCTATTAAACAATGAATGGGTCAAGAATGAGATTAGGGAAGAAATCAAAAAGTTTCTGGAAACAAATGAAAATGAACTCACAACAACCCAAAACATATGGGATACAATGAAGGCAGTCCTTAGAGGAAAGTTCATAGTGATACAGGCCTACCTAAAGAAGACAGAAACATTTCAAATAAACAACCTAACCCCACACCTACAAGAACTCAAAGAACAACAACAAAGACAACCCAGAGCAAGTAAAAGGAAGAAAATAACCAAAATCAGAGCAGAGTTAAAAGACAGAGACTAAAAGCACAATACTAAGGATCAATGAATCCAGGAGCTGGTTCTTTGAAAAGATAAACAAAATCAACAAGCCTTTAAGCAGGATCATCAAGAAAAAAAGAGAAAGGACCCAAATAAACACAATCAGAAATGAGAGAGGAAACATTACAATTGATACCACAAAAATGCAAAGGATTGTGAGAAATTACTACAAAGAACTATATGCCAAGAAATCTGAAAGTCTAGGTGAAATGAAAAATTTCAAGAAAAATATAATCCACCAAAACTCAATAAAGAAGCAGAAAGCCTGAACAGACTAATAACACATGATGAAATTGAAACAGTAATTAAAAAGCCTCTGATACACAAAAGTCCTGGATCAGATGGTTTCACAGGAGAATTTCACAAAGCATTTAAGAGAAAGCTAACCCCCCTCCTCCACAGATTATTTCAAAAAAATTCAAGAAGGAGCTCCCAAACTCTTTTTATGAAGCCACCATCATCCCAATCCCAAAACCAGATAAAGATATAACAAAGAAAGAAAGCTTCAAGCCAATATCGCTGATAAACATAGAGGTTAAAATCCTCAACAAAATACTGGCAAACCACATCCAACAATACACTAAAAAGATCATACACCATGACCAAGTGGGATTCAACCCAGCGATGAAGGATGGTACAATACTTGCAAATCAATAAACATAATACACCACATAAACAAAATGAAAGACAAAAATCACATGATCATATCAATAGATACGGGAAAAGCATTTGATAAGATAGAGCACCAATTTATCAAAAAAAAAAAAAAAACACTCAGCAAAGTGGGAATAGAGAAAGCATTCCTCAACATAAGAAAGGCTGTATACAAGAGACCTACAGCCAACATCATACTCAATGGACAAAAAATTAGAGCTTTCCCACTAAGATCAGGAACAAGACAAGGTTGCCCACTTTCACCACTCCTATTCAACATAGTACTGAACATCCTAGCCACAGCAATCAGACAAGAAGAAGAAATAAAAGGCATCCAAATTGGAAAGGAGAAAACAAAACTATCATTATTTACAGATGACATGATAGTACACATAGAAAATCCTATAAATTCCACCAAAAAAATATTCAAGCTAATAAATGAATTTGACAAAACAGCCAGATACAAAGTCAGTACTCAGAAATCAAAGGCATTTTTGTATACCAACAATGAAACACCAGAAACAGAAATCAGGAAAAAATCCAATTTCATATAGCAACAAGAAAAATAAAGTACCTAGGAATAAACTTAACCAGGAGGTAAAAGACCTGTACTCAGAAAACTATACAACACTGAAGAAAGAAATTAAGAAAGACAAAAATAACTGAAAGCATGTACCATGCTCATGGATTAGAAGAATTACTATCATCAAAATGTTCAAACTACCCAAAACAATTTATAGATTCAATACAATCCCTATTAAAACACCCATGACATATTTCACAGATATAGTACAAACATTTCAGAAATTTATATGGAACCATAAATGACTCTGAATAGCTGCAGCAATCTTGAGAAAGAAGAACAAAACAGGAGGGATTATAGTACCTGATAGTAAATTGTATTACAAGGCCACTGTAATCAAAACAGCTTGGCACTGGCATACAAACAGGCACAAAAACCAATGGAACATAACAGAGAGCTCAGAAATAAACCCAACTTGCTACAATCAATCCATATTTGACAAAGCGGGGCAGCAACATAAAATGGAGCAAAAATAGCCTCTTCAACAACAAATAATGTTGGGAGAACTGGACAGTTACATGCAAAAAATAAAAAATAAAACTCAATCACCAACTTACATCATACACAAAAATAAATTCAAGGTGGACGAAATACTTAAATATAAATTATAACACCATAAAAGTCCTAGAGGAAAACACTGGCAGGAAAATCTCAGACATTCCACGCAGCAACATCTTCACAGATATGTTCCGTAAGGCAAAAATATATAAAGGAAAGAATAAACAAATGGGACCTAATCAAATTAAAATTTTCCTGCATGGCTAAAGAAAACAGCATTAAAATGAAAAGAGAGCCAGCCATATGGGAAAACATATTTGCCAATGACACCTCAAACAAGGGCTTGATCTCCAAAATATATGAAGAACTCATGCAACTCCACTCCAAGAAGACAAAAAAAAAAACAATTAAAAAATGGGCAAAACACTTGAACACACTCTTCTCCAAGGAGGACATACAGAGAGTCCAGAGACACATGAAATGATGCTCAGCATCACTAGCCATCAGAGAGATGCAAATTAAAACCACAAGGAGATACCACCTCATACCCATCAGAATTCTCAACATAAACAAATCAACAAACAAGTGTTGGAGAGGATGTGGACAAAAGGAAACCGTAGCGCACTGTTGCTGGGAATGCAGACTGATACAGCCACTGTGGAAAACAGTATGGAATTTCCTCAGAAAACTAAAAATGGAACTGCCTTCTGATCCAGAAATTCCACTGCTAGAATTATATCTTAAGAACCCTAAAACACCAATCCAAAAGAACCTATGCACCCCAAGGTTCATAGCAGCACAATTTACAATAGCCAAGTGTTGGAAGCAGCATAAGTGGCCATCAGCAAATGAATGGATAAAAAAACTGTGGTACATTTACACAATGGAATTCTAAGCAGCAGAAAGGAAGAAGGAGTTTATACCATTTGCAACAGCATGGATGGAACTGAAGAGCATTATGCTATGTGAAATAAGCCAGGTGGTGAGGGACAGGTACCATGTGATCTCACCTTTAACTGGAACATAGTCAACAAAGGAAAAAAGCAAATGAAATATAACCAGAGTCATTGAAAATAAGAACAATCTAACAATAGCCAGAGGGGAGAGGGAGAGGACAGTGGGGAGAAGGAACTGCTATAAAGGACACATGGACAAAACCAAGGGGAAGTGTGGAAGCAAGGAAGGGAGGTGGGTTTGGAGGGGCTGTGGGGGAGGAGTGGGGAGAAAAAAAATACTTAAATGTTAGACTGGATACCATAAAAATCATAGAAAAAAAAACATAAGCAGCAAAATCTTGGACATTGGTCATAGAAATTTTTACCAGATATATCTCCCTAGGCAAGGGAAACAAAATAAAAAATAAACAAATGGGACTACATCAAACTAAAAAGTTTTTGCACAGCAAAGGAAAACATCAACAAAATAAAAAGACAACCCACAGAATTGGAAAACACACTTGCTGATACATCTGATAAGGGGTTAATATACAAAATTTATAAGGAACATACAAAACTCTACACAAAAGAAAAAAGAAAAGAAAATCAATTGGGCAAAGAACCTGAATAGACATTACTCCAAAGGGAACATACAAATGGCCAATACACATATGAAAAGATGCTGAACATCACTCATTAGCAGAGAAATGCAAATTAAAACCACAATGAGATTTCATCTCACAGTTGTGAGGATGGCTATCACCAATAAATCAGCAAACAAGTGTTGGTCAGGATGTGAATCCTTTTGCATTATTGGTGGGAAAGCAGATTGGTGCAGCCACTGGGGAAACTGTATGGAGATCTCAAAAACTTAAAGATGGACCTGCCTTTCAACCCAGGTATCCCACTTCTGGGAGTATATCTGAAGGAAGCCAAAAGCACTTATTCAAAAGAACATAGCACCCCTATGTTCACTGCTGCATTATTTCCAATCTCCAGTATATGGAAAATGCCCAAGCGTCCATCAGTAGATGAATGGATAAAAGAACTATGATACATTTGCATAATGTGATACTACTCGGTCATAAAAAGACGTGTTACTCTTTGCATCAGTATGGATGGACCTGGAGAACATTATGTTAAGTGAAATAAGCCAGTCAAGAAAGACAAATACCATATGATCTCACTCACATGTGGAATCAAATGAACAAAGAAGCAAAATAAAGACAGACTTATAGATGGAGAACAAGATGACAGCTAACATGAGGGAGGATTAGGGGGTGGAGGGACTGAGCAAAAAGGAAAAAGGACTCATGGGCAGGAACAACAGTGTGGTCATCATAGGGAGAGGGTATAAGGGTATTAAATGCTAATGGAAAAAGTAAATTAAAAATAAGCCAGTCACAAAAGGAAAAATATTGTACAATGCCATGGATATAAAGTACCCAAAGAAGGCAAAATCACAGTGACAAATATTAGAATGGTGGTTTGCAGAGGCTGGAGGAAGGAGGGAATGGGGGAGAAATGAAAATTTTGAGCAAAAAGGAAAAAGGACTCATGGACATGAACAACAGTGTGGTGATTGAGGGAGGGGCTAAATGGTAATGGACAAATTACAGTAAAATCTTTTTAAAAATATAAATAAAAGAAAATTAATTTTTTAAAAGAACTAAGAATGGAATAAAGCAGAATAACTAATGATTGCTTCTTAGGAATGTTGTAATGAAGAAGAAGAATAGACAGATTCAGGATGTATTTTGATGTATTTCACATCACCCTAGAAATGGGATATGAGAGAAAAAGTGAGAAATCAAGAATGATTCAAAGAAATTTGGTCTGAGTAACTGATAGAGCTGCCATTTGTCAAGAAATGGGATAGGTTGTGCCTAGGGGAGGAGAATCAAGAGTTCAGATTTGAATATGTTACATTTTAGAAGCCTATTAGAGACCTAAGAGACAATGTCAAGTAGGCAGATGAATATGTGAAATTATAAGCAGAAGAGGTTTTTAAGCTAGAAAGGTAAACTGAATGTCATCTGTTGACTGTGAAATTTAACATATTCTAATGTGTACCCAGCTATTTCAGCAATAATGCTGTGCAACATATGTAGTTATTTTCTTGCTGGCTTGGCTCTGTCTTTCATTTAGCTCAGTTCTGCATGTCTTATTCTGGGACACGTGATGAACAGACAGCAGATACCTGGGGCATGCCCTTATCAAAGTGATCACACAAACAGAGAAAGCCAGAGGAAATATACACCTGGTAAGGATTTGTCTCAGAACCTGGTGTACTGTCACTTCTGCCCATATTCTACTAGCCAATGCAAGTCCCCTGGCAAAGCCCAAAATCGATGGGGCAGAGTAATATATCTAATATAGTCACAGAAAATGCAAAATCACATGACATGTGTATTTTTAATACAGGGAGAGCCTGAAGAATTGAGACAATGAGCCAGTCTACATTTCAACTCATACTGTAGGCAGCTATAGCTACAGCCCACAACAAAAGACCTTTCTCAGGCCCTATAATCTTTCAACTCAATCAGTTTCTTAAAATGTCTATTTTGGAAAGCCATTTATGTTACAAATAAATATATGTGAGATAATTATGCTGGGGTTTTTCCACAACAGGAAAACTACTTTTGCATTTTCTAGTAACATAACATGAGGTTGGTCTAGAATAAGTCCAGCCATTGTTAATATAATAAGAACTGTTTGTGTGACGTCAATGTAACTAGGTAGCCAAGGACAGTGGACTGGAATGTGTATGAGTGAATACTGATGACTGCATTGTAATAGTCAGTGGGGGCAGTAGATACTGTTGAGTGAGCATGTGTACTGTGTAGCCGTCTCATTCAAAGTGATTGAGTGAGTAGAGCAACAAATCTGCATCATATTTTGCATTAAGCTTAGACATTCCACTGTGGAAATTATTCAGATGATTCAGAAGGCCACAGCTATGGGCAACTGGTGATTGGCTGCTTCATCACAACAACACACTCACTCACGTACCATATATTGTGGAGAATTTTTTTGGTGAAAAATCAAATCACCCAGGTGACTCAGCCATGCTACAGCCCCAATGTGGCACCCTGAGACTTATGGCTTTTCCCAAAACTAAAATCACTTCATAAGGGAAGAAATGTCAGACCGCTGATGAGATTCAGGAAAATATGATGAGGCAGCACATGTCAATTGGGAGAACAGTGTGAGGCCCCAGGGTGCCGACTTTGAAGAGGACTGAGGTGTCATTATCCTATGTGCAATGGTTCTTGTACCTCATATCTTCTTCAGTACATGTCTTCATTTTGCTTATTCTGGACAGACCTTATACATCATTCTTTAAACGCTATTTTTTAAAAAAAGTCTTAATGAATGTTTCCTGTTTGTGGGGGAGGACTATTTTTTATTTTAATAGGTCATAGACCTATAATTTCATAAAGTGCAAAAAATCATTGCCAAGACTAACATTTTTAATAAACAAAGATATAAATTCAAGCTCACGTTTTAGGAAATAACTTGGTCACATTGCTACAAAGATTTCTAAGTACACCCTGGCTGGTGTGGCTCAGTGGATCAGATGCCAGCCTGTGAATCAAAGGGTCTCTGGTATGATTCCCAGTCAGGGCACATGCCTGGGTTGAGGGCCAGGTCTCCAGTTGGGGGTGCATGAGAGGCAATTACACACTGATGTTTCTTTCCATCTCTTTTCCTCTCCCTTTCCCTCTCTCTAAAAATAAATAAATAAATAGAATCTTTAAAAATAAAGTTCCTAAATACTCTCAATTTCTGTGCTTATCTTACTTAAGATTAACAGGCTATAGAACAGGAGTAGCCCATGGACCACACTTTGAGAAGCAGTGTCCTAGATGATTCCACCATAAACACATCCCTTTAGTCCTAAACCTTAGTATCACCAAATAATAGCAGTTTGAACACAAAACTAAGTTTCTAAGGATTTGAAATTAAATTTGACTGATACCCAAGTTTACTCAACTATTCATTTAATTTGCCAGTCTTTTTTGCTCCCCAGGATTCTATGCTTCAGTTATTAGGTTAAAAAGAAAAGAAAAAAAGAGAAATTTGTCAAATAGCCATATCCTGCTTTATGATTTTTACTATGTTTTTCTTGATTGTTTTGGCAATGCCTTTTAGAATTTCCATTCGCGCCGTACACACACAAATTACTAAAATCTCCTTGGCCATACTGAGGCTACCTTAATTGACTGTTATCAAGCTGTGCTTTTTAAATGTTCCAGAATTTGATCTTTTTAAAATGCTTCTGAGACTTAACTGATGTCAAACTGGCTGGTTTAATTTCCTGCTATGTTTTTGAAACTTTTTTTTTATTAAATAATTGGGTGTTGAGTGAGGGTGTTGTTTTCTTCTTCCTCAAGGGATCAATACTAAATTCAGTTAAGATCTGACCAACAAAACTAAATTATATTAAGTCCTATTAATTTCCCATACTTGGATGTGCTATCTTTCAAGTCATCGATTACCCTTGAGTCCAAAAAAATTAAGGTGTGCTTACTCAACCCTCGTGAAGGAGGCTTTATAGACCTGGAGGTATCAGATGACCTGGACATCAGATTTGAGAATGGGATTTGCTAAATGTGATCTGGACAGAGAATAGCATCTAGTAGTCCTTCATGTGGTAAAATAGGAAGATAAAAAAGTGGTGAGATTGTCACTAATGCTGAAACAATGACCTCTTTCCAGAAATGTTTGAAGCAGAATGAGTCCGATGCATGCACAAGACTCAACCAACCACTGAGTCTTCTGGAACTGCCACCATGCCTAAGAGTCACTAAGGAATGTTCATGAACTTAAGCAAATCTCCCAATTATCCCTAAGCTTTTTTTTTCATTATCATAGTTGCTGATTCAATAGGACTCATAAATATTGAATCATTTCTATTATCCCTTGGAAACTTTTTCTTCCTTAATGGTAATGAACAGCCTAAGCTCAATTTCTTAAGAGCAGAAAATTGTTTATTTTGGGCTCTGTATGCATAATGCCAACAAATCAATTGATCATTCAACCAAAACGATTGAAGAAAAAAATGAAATCAGTCTGCAGCTGAGCTGAACCATCCAATCAATTCAGACAAAAGAGTTGATCCTATAGACTACTGAGACACAATCTTTGTGACATGATGTTTTAATTCATACACACTATTTTTCCAGCTTCAATGAGAAAAACATCTAGGTCACTTTTTATCTCCCAAAGAACCCTACATGAATAGGGCCTCAGATAAATGTTAGCAACAGTCATTTGAATATTTTAGAAAAGTTGTATAAATATTTTACCCAAAATAGTGCACTTATAGGTAGAAATCACTGTAAGAAAATATGTAGATGTTTTGTAGAATCAAAATGCTAAGTATTTGCATTTCGTTCTTAGCTTTACTTAGAATAATAACAACTGCAAATTCCAAGTCCTCCACCTTACCTTCACCATATTTGTCTCAGATGACCCTAGTAAATTCTACCTCCCCTCCCCATCAGCCCTTGCTTACAGTTTCTAGCTCCTAGCACAAAGAAGACATGCTGACATTCTATCTGAGCCAGGAAATGCTGGCTTTTAAACACTACTCCATGAGACTATGTGTTAGATATCTCAGAGAAACTCAGAAGGACTGATACACCATATTTTAAAGTATAATTTTATATTCTGCATAAAATACATAAAAAGGGACAGACTGTACTTGAAACATAATATAAAATAAAAATAATAACCAAAATTTGTTGTGATGGCACTATATGTTTATATAAATTTAGATTTATATTAATTGAAAATATTAATGAAAGCAGCAATAAATCTCAAGAAAACATTCCAGTAAGTCTCAGAATATTATTGTATTAGTCCGCTTGGGATGCCATAACAAAATACCACAGACTGGGTGGCTTAAACAGTAGACATTTATTTCTTCACAATTATGGAGGCTAGAAATCCAAGATCAAGGTGCCACCATGGTTGGTTTCTAATGAGACTTTTCTTTCTGACTTGTAGGTGTCTGACTTCTCCCTGCATCCTCACATGGCTTCTTCTCTGAGAGCACAGGGAAAGAGATCTATTAGGATTTCTCTTAGATTAGGGCTCCATCCGGATGACCTCACTTAACTTTACCTCCCTAACGGCCCTATCTTCAAATACAATCACATTAGGGCTTAGAGTTTCAGTATATGCATTGGGATGAGGTACAATTCATTTTATAACATTTATAAATCACAAAATAAGCAAACAAAAGTAATGGGACTCTTTCTTTAATAAATGTTATTTAGAAAGATATGCTTTACTCTATAACAAATTCTTAATAGATTAAAATTAAACAACAAGAATAAAGAGGAAAAAGTATCACAACTGAGTGGATTAAAACAAAAAGATAAATTATAAAAATTACAATGGATAAGGGTAAGAAAATTAAAACACCTACATAAAAAAGTAACATTTAAGTCAAAAGAAAGCAACAGGTTGGTGGAAATGACATAAATAATAAAATGAATAACAAGAGAATAGATACAATTTATATATTATGTAGATATATAAGGAACCTATAAACTGCTTGAGGACTGCTAAGATTTCATTAGAGACATGAATAATAAGGGAATAATAAGTGGATAAAGCTAAGAATCAAACCAATGATTTGGAACATAAGAAAGTGAAAAACAACCAATCAGAACATCAAGAAGAAAAAAGAATTCAAGAAAATGAGCATAGTGTAAGCAGCCTCAGGGACAATTTTAAGAGGTCCAACATTCATATCATAGGGGAACCAAAAGGACAAGAGAAAGAGAAAGAAATTAGAGATTTATTTGAAAGAATAATGAAAAAAAAAACGTCCTTGATTTGGTGAAGGAAACAGACATGCCAGTCCAGAAGCACAGAGTCCCAAACAAGATGGATGCAAAGAGGCCCACTCCAAGACACATCATAATTAAAATGTCAAAGATTACAGGTAAAGAGAGAATCTTAAAAGCAGCAAAAGAGAAGAAGTTAGTTACCTAGAAGGGAATTTCCATAAAACTGTCAGCTGACTTCTCAAAAGAAACATTGCAGAATAGAAGCAATCAGAAAGAAATATTCAACATCATGAAAAGCAGGGACCTACAGACAAGATTGCTCTACCCAGTAAAGCTCTCATTTAGAATCAAAGGGCAAATAAAGAGTTTTCCAGGCAAGAAAAAACTAAAGAAGTTCATCATCACCAAATCATTATTATACAAACAGTTAAAAGGACTTATTTAAGAAAAAGAAGATCAAACTATAAAAAATAAAATGGCAAAAAATACATATCTATCAACAATTGAATCTAAAAGGCAAACTAAGCAAAAAGAAAAACAGCTACACCTGGCTGGTGTAGCTCAGTGGATTGAGCGAGGGCCTGCGAACCACACGATCGCGGTTCAACTCCGTCAGGGCACATGCCTGGGTTGCAGGCCAGTTCCCGGCAGGGGACACACAAGAGGCAACCATACATTGATATTTCTCTCCCTCTCTCCTTCACTTCCCCTCTAAAGATAAATAAATAAAGATATTTTTTAAAAAAAGAAAAGAAAAACAGAGACCAGAGTCATTGCTATGGAAAGCTTTTTGGTGGTGCCAGATGAGAGAGGGTTTATTGGGGAATGGGTTAAGAGGTTAAGAGGATTAAGTTCAAATGGGTAGTTACAGAATAGCCATGGTGATATAAAACACAGTATAGAAAATGGAGTAGCCAAAGAACCCATATGCATGACCCATGGACATGAACAATGGTGGGGGAATTGCCCGAAGAAGTGAGGGGTACTGAGTGGAGGGTATAGAGGGGAAAAATTGGGACAACTGTCATAGCCTAATCAATAAGATATAATTAAACCTTAAAAAATAAAGGAAATACAAATATAAAATAAACAAACATAACGAAATGTATTCCACTTATCAAAAAATTAAAGCAATGATGAGAAATACTTTATACCTAACAACCAATTTTTTAAAACCTAGTATTAGGACTAATACAGGAATTATATGTTCTGAAATGTTAGTATAGACTATGCAACTAGTAAAAAATCTTTGAAGAAAGACTTAGGGAAATATATCAAAAGTGTTAAAAATATTTCTGATTAATTTAATATAATAACCTATTCTTGAGAATATACCTCTATTAAAAACACAAAAACAGCAATATAATGAGGCTCCTCATCTCTGACACAGACACTGTTGGCTGCCTACCTCACTACCAGTGATGGTTAATTTTATGTAGCAACTAGACTGGACTGTGGAGTGCCCAAACATTTGGTCAAACATTATTTGGTGATTCTGTGAATATTTCTAGATTATATTAACATTTAAATCAGTAGACTGAGTAAGGAGGTTGCCCTCCACAATTTGTGTGGGTGTCATTCAATCAGTGAAATGCTGAAATTAAATAAAAAGATCAATTTTCTCCCAAGTAAGATGGCATCCTGCTGTCTGATCATCTTCAGACCACACCACTAACTTTTTTTTTTTTTACTGCATTTGGACTTGAACAGAAGAATAAGTTCTTCCTGAGTCTGGGTCTCAAGCCTTTTGGTCTTCAGACTGGTGAAATACCATTGTTTCTCCTGGTTCTCACGCTTTAGGACTCAGCTCTAAACCATAAGCTGTCCTAGGTCTCCAGCTTGCTGGTCACCTGCAGCTCTTGGAGTTCACCCAACTTCATAGTCATGTGAGCCAATTCTTTATAATAAATCATAGATGATGATGATAGATAGACAGACAGATAGATGATAGATAGATAGATAGATAGATAGACAAATTGATGGATGAGATAGGGAGACAGACAATATCTATTCATTCTGTTTCTCTGGAGGAACCTGATAAATACACCATCATTTGCACTTCCCTTTTAACAGCTGAAATCTACCATAGTTTGGGGGTGACATGTCCAACCCTAGAATAAAATAATGGTTGTCCAGGGCAGTCATAACAATCCTGTTGTTTTTTGCAGAGCTGAGTCTTATTTGGACATATTACCTGATTATGGGCATTAAAACCTAAAGCAAAGTCTGCCAGGACCTCCTAAGAAGGATTTCTCTCTGATAAAAGAGAGACACACAAAAGGAGAGTCCCTTTTTTCTCCCACTCTATTCCATCTGGTTTGGAGGTTCCCCTGTGAGGATGTGATGTTTGAAACAGGTGCAATTAGTTATCTTGTGATCAAAAGGAAAATCTCTTAAAAATCACAGAAAACCTGACTCAGATCCCCCAGCAGCCTTTTGGCCTATTATGTAAACAGCAACTATCATTATGGCTTAAGCCATGGTTAATGAGGCTTTCTTTTAATTTCAGATACAAATATCCTAAATCGTATCATACACTTGCTTCTTTACTTACTTATTAATTAAACCATATGAGAATAGTAAAGCAAACTGTCATATGCCAGCTTCACAGAAGCTTATCCACACAGTATAAACAATAAATACTAAAAGCATGCAACAATATGGCAAAATTTCTCTCAAGCAAAGAATGATGTTTACAAAATAATGCTATGCCTTGCTCAATAAAAATAAAATAAAACTTAAATATGTATGTAAGCATAATGTCAAGTATAAAAAGGCAGTTGCATTTTATTAAAACATATATATGAGATTCCTATACCATGAGAGCATAATATGCTTTGGATATATACTAAACTCATAGTCAGAGTTGGTTTGTGGAGAGTGTGAAGTTACTAGATCAAAATAGAAAGCATAGAAAATGTATCTATCCTTTGATTTCTTAAAATTAGCAGATTTTAAGCAACTATGGTGAGAAGTAACATTTATTCATTTTAAGTAGTAAATATACAAGTCTATGTTACTTGGATTTTATAATTTTCTTTATTAAGCTTTAACTAAATACAATGCATAGAAATAAGCACACTTTAATAATGTTCATGTATTAGCGTGATGGATAAATTAGTGATTTCATTTCCTAACATTAAAAAAAATTAGCTACTAGCTAATACTTGTGAAGTATTATTCAGGATTTCTACAAGCCTTGTAGTTGAAAAGAAATTGAGCTGATTGTCAAGTGACCTGTTTTCTAGGTCTTATTCTGCCTTTAACTTTTGTGATTGTATGTCATTATACTCCTTTGGGAGGAAAAAGGAAATGCTTTAACCTTAAGAGAAAAGTAATCCACCACATAGGGAAGGATTTAGCTGAAAATAGTGCCAGAGGGACTTCAGAGCTTGCTCTGTGTGTGTGTGTGCACTGTTCTTTTGTGTCTCCAGACAGACTTCCTTTGTTTCTTTGATCCACATAGACTAAAAACGTTACTTATAACTTACATGTTATATGTCTAGCCTCAGGGGAGAGAGAGACAGAGTCTTGATCTCAATGTCAAAATTCCAAGAAAAGAAATTCAATTAGGTCAACGACCTCAGGAGCTCACAGATAGGATAACACCCTGTGACAAGTTTGGGTTCATACCATGCAAATGAATGAGCCACCAATGTACACATTTGAAATGGGAGGAAGGTTAGAGAGAAGCACTTCCCAAAATGGGTGAGGGGGGATTAGTGTTTGATTAGAGAGACAATGTTAGTAAAACTCTATCCTAATAATCTCATAGCAATAATTCCAAGATGTAGTGTTATTGGAAATGCTGCTCCATCTATTCCTTTGTTGGGAAGTCACAGAGAGCTATAAAAGCTATGACAAGAACTGCAAGAAACTTAGTGATTTTGTTTAAAAAGAATGTCCTAAATTTATCTGACTATGGAATTATTTTTGAAGGAACACATAGTACCTGGTGTCAGTTTGAGAGTCACTGTACTTCACTATTTGTATGAGCCTACATTTCAGATCACAAGCACTACCATGCTTTGGTGGGAAATCCAATTTCTAAGAAAACAATAATTGTACTATAAATAATGTATATTAAAAACTGCTCTCGGTCATATGCTGAAGTCTCTGAAAAAAACAAAATTGCCCAAATAATTGCTCTTTTGACTCTGTGGGAACTTAGAATAAACTCTTATTAGTATTAAGCTTTCTCTATCTCGCTGCCTTTTTCTAATAACATAGGCCCCTTATTGTTGACAAAATTATAAATAACCCAGAGATGAATTTCCACCCACAGTACCATTAAAAAGGTTTCAGAAAGGAACTAAATGCAGAAACTCGATTCAGGCAGCAGTTTTTCAGGAAGGTTGGTGCAGAATTTAGACTTTAGAGCACCTACTAATATTATCTGCAGATTCCATGGTTAAATAACAATGTCCTTTTAGTTTTTCCATTTGCTGTCGAGTTTATATTTAAAACTTATATAAAGCATTCCACATCTTCCACGTGATGGATCAGTGTAGACTTTAGCTTCGCCTTGCATGAGTGGCCAACCAATACATTTAGCTCTTTATTCCTAAGGGAAGTCTCCAGTCGCTAACTTTATTACAACACTTTATTGAAAGTGTGTAATTTCAGTTCCAAGTTTCAAATTGTGTTTTATTAGTGAGAATTATTTGCTGTTCCCTAGAAAGTGATTTGAAGCCTGTGATAATTATAGAATCATAGAACTATAAAGCATATCCAGAGGTCACCTAGCTCGCATTCTATACTCAAAGCAGAGTGATGCCTTGGCTAAGCAAGTCATTTTTCTAGCCATTTGGGCCCCAGAGGAAATGATTATGTATTTTCCAAATGTAGTTTAAACTCACGTTTTAAAATCCTGACCAATATGTATGGTCCATCTTCATATTGGGAAGAGTAAATAAAAAGGATTCTCCTACCAGGATGCATTTCCTACCCTGTAATCTGGTAGGGGACCCCTTACCATACTATAATCTTTTCTTTCTACCAGAGTCCAGACTACTGATGCAGCTCTTGGGTCATTTAGACTTTGCTTTCTTAAATCAAACTCACTCATCCAAAATTTAATTTATCTTCATTTACATGTCACCTGGGTTATCTCCTCTTATAGCTATCTCTGGTCTGTCAATAATGTAACCATTTTCCTGGTCACCCAAGCTTAAACTTTAAAGTCATATTGGATTTCTCCTTTCCCTCCAGGCACACATCCAGTCAGCCATTTCTTATGCTGTCAATTTCCAGTGTATCTACTGGTTACCACTTTCTCACTTTTCCATTGATGCTGCCCTGGCCACAGTCCAGCTCCCTACTTCTCAGGTGCTTCTCACTCCTGTCAAACTTCCTAATTGGCGCTTAGACCAAGTGCAGATTGAATTCAGTTGCACATAACACAAAGCTTTGCCCATATATACAGCATCTTGAAAAAAACAGTTTTCCCCACCTAAAAATGGGGCTGGTAGTTCCACAAAAATCATAAAAAACTAAGTGCTATCTTTCCATACTTGTGTTCTTAGGGTCTTAGGCAATTTAATCACCTAAAGCTGTCTCACACTTTTAAAAAATATTCTCAGGAGACCCACACTACAACTTCAGCTGCTATTACGTTGGCCAAAACTAGACAATACCACCCCTTACTTCAGAGAAGAATGGCAGATGCAGAGGCAGTTGCATTTTTTTATTGTTTGTTTCCATTGCAAGTTCTTGTGTCATCAACCCCAGTAAAACTAGAGCCCTGTAAGAAAGAAGGATGACTATTGGGTAGAATGTCAGGAGACTCTGCAACAGCATCCTTGCCTTCAGACTCTCCAAGGAACATGGCAACATGAACCTGATTGCCAGAGTGATGTTCCCAAGGCACAGCTCTGACCATACTGTCAAAACCATGCAATGCTTCTTTTTTATTAGATAGATAGATAGATAGATAGATAGATAGATAGATTTTAAGAGAGAGAGGAGGGGGGCAAAAGGAGACAAAGAAAGGAACATCAATGTGACAGAGAAACCAATCGGTTGCTTCTCGTACATGCCCCGATCAGGGATCAAACCCACAACCTAGGTATGTGCCCTGACCAGGAAGCAAACCTGCAGCTTGTCAGTGTACAGGACAACTCTCCAGCCAACTGGAGCCAAGGCTCTCTAGCCAAGGCTTCAGTGCTTCTTAACATGGCATTCAAAATAAAGTCCAGGTTTCCTGGACTACCAATTAAAAGGTATAACAATCAAGCCCCAACCTAGTTTTCAATTAGTCCACTCCAGGAAGCCTATACTGAAGTCAAGCTGAACCACTTGCTATTTCTAGTTCCATCTTTTTAATGCTCCTGGAGTGCTCCCCCTCCGTTGTCTTTTTCATGTCAAACTCTTCTCCATTTTCCAAAGCTCAACTCAAATCTCACCTCTTCTGAGTTCCTGATCACTCTTCTTCTACTTGCCTTTAATGAACTTCTAATAACAGTTACACAGATGAGTTTTATTTTGCACATCTCTTTGATAAGCTCTTCATGCAAATCACCTCATTTAATATTAACATTCCCTGGGAGATATACTGTATTATCTCCATTTTACAGAGGAAGCATCTGAGACTCAATCTAAGAAACTTGCTCAAGTTCACACTGCTAGTGAGTGATAGTCAGTGCCATGTGGAGCCAAACATGTGTTCTTCCCATTACATGAGGTTAACTCCCTCTACTGAAGCACCAGGCTTATGGTCTGAAATTTTCTATTCTCTATGATCTTTTTGTTACAAGGAGTTTATCATATTAATATTCCTTGTCCCCACATCTATAAAAGGCTTGGCGTTGACACTGGCCCGCAGTGTCCGTGGTATTATGGAGGAGATACAAGACAAATTCACACAGACCACCAAGTCCTGTGGAGGAAAAGAGATGGCCCAGTGCTCCCTCAGGGCGGGTAGTGCCTCAGAGCAGCCTAGCCGCTCTCTCAAGAAGAGAGCGCCCTGCACCCTCACCTAGATGGGCTTTTATTGGGTTTAATTTGCGCAGGAATACAGGTACAGCTCATTAACCATTGTCAGGCAGTAAGGATCAAATAGTAGATAGCATACAAAGAACTATTAGGGTTTATTCTGAGTCAGGGTTTATTAGCTAAAAGGCTACAAAACTTTGGGAAACAAACTCATTTCCTGCTCAGACCTTTATCATTTAATTAAGAGCATTCTTAGCAAAGCAGGATTCTCAGGATTTTACATATTCTTTCTTAGGCCTGATCTCCTGGGGAACCCGCCCTTTCCAGCACAGGGCTGCACTGCCCTCTGGCATTGTTTCAGGCTTAAATCAGGCAGAGGAGGCAAAATAGCCAAGAGATTAGGAGACTTCTCACAGACAGAATGAGTACTCGGGCTTTGTCAAAGCCAAGGGGCGAGGGTCCATCACCCTCCTTTATCCATAGCCCCCCAAGTCCTTCCCTGGGGTCACCACTTGATCATGTCCATCTTAGGTTGTTCCCCCCTTGGGGAATCTTACCCATCATTGGCTAACTAATCAAGCATTGGAGGCCAGTTATGAATGAAGGAGCAGAAGCGGCACTCCTACCAGGGAGATAAGCTGTGTCTCCTTAGTGGCTTGAGGTCCAAAGGTTGCTCACTCAGCCTTAGCCATGGAGGGGTTACAGCTCCTGAAACCAGGCAGGGAAGTTCCCAACAATGGCTTCCCTAAGAAAGTCAAATACTCAGTACTTCTAAGTATTTAACAGTGAATCTGGGGGTTCTACTTTAAGGATATTTTCATTCTGTTAACTTTTGTTTCAGTCTACTTCTGTAACTCTTCATTTTATGCATTATACATTCTCTTAAGAAAACACAGGATGGGGTAAAAGTAGATTTATGGTTTCCTGAGTACAGAAAACAAAGTTTATTCTTGGCTTATTATTTACTAATAATTGTATTATTTTCCATACGAACAACTGCAAACCTACTTTTGCCACACCCTGCGTTGTACCTGTAGAACTCTGGTTTTAAGAGAGGTTGTACTATGAAGGGGTATTTTTGCTACTTTTTATTGAGAAAATCTTCCAATTTACAGAAAAGTGGAGCATAGCATAACAAATCCTATATGCTCAGTACCTACACTGAACCATTTCTTAACATTTTGTATTATTTGCTCTGTGTAAGGTTTTGCTGAAGTAGTATAAATAATAGACGTGATGACATTTCTTCTCTATGTACTTTACTATGCGGTCCCCCAAAATAATAAGGGCATTCTCCTCTATAATCACAAATCTATTATTACATCTACCAGAATTCACAAGAAATCTTTAATAAAAACTAATGCCCAGTTCGTACTGAATTTTATAACATCTTTAAAAATGTTGATTTCATGAAACCAGGATCCAAACAAGTGTCACATTTTGCTTTTTATTTGGTTCTTATGTCTCTTAAGTCTCTTTTAATCTAGGAAAGTTCCTCTTTCTCTCCCCTCATTTTTCCAATGACAATGACTATTGAAGAGATCAGGCCAATTGTCTTCCTTAACGTCCCACTTTCTATACCCAGTTGCTTCCTTTTTTAAACTGTGTGTCCTGTAAACTATGATTTAGGTTTAAGACTTCATTTATTCTGGTTATACATTAGTGGCAAGAATGCATGATGGCAGTCTTTATTATAAAATGGGTCCACAAGACCACAGATCTGCTGCAGGGTAATATATGGAACAGGATTCTGAGACGTTATTTCTTCAAGAGTCTATGGTGATAATAATAGGTAAAAAGTGGGAATGACTGCAAACACTTTAATTCAATTTGGGCATTGCCTCTATCTTTTTGTAGTGAATAGAATTTCTGAGAATGTATGTGCATTTTCCAAGTATTGCAGTATACCATAGATTTCAATCTTATCTGCTCTCCTCTCTAACAAGTTGCCTCAAAGAAAAATAAAAAAAGGGAAAGAAAACAAAATTCCCATCAAGTATTATCTTCCCATGTGATCATTTATGACAGCTTGAGAATGAAATTGAGCCTAAACTGCCAACAGCTATATTTTCGTAAGTGAAGGCCCCACACTGATCGCCAGTGGTAAAACAGTACAATAAAAAAAAGCAAAACAATGTGAACTGCTCACACAACACCAAGCAGCTTTTCCAGTTGCTTTGTTTAGTTGCTCTTTCAGTGTTGTGGAAACAACTCTTCAGTTCTGGTTGAGAGGGTTCTTTTATTATAACACAATGTAATTTTTTCCATAGTGACTTGTATATAAAGAGTAGGCCATAGTTTTTTAAAGATATCTACCCACACTCCAGATAAAGCATAAGTAATATCCAAGCAAGAAACAGTTGTATAGCTTACCACACATGAAAGTCCGACTTGTTATGATAGGCAGGCTGGCTATCACGGGGGCACAATAGGGTTCCAAATGCATAGGAACCCTATTCATGGTGTTGATCTTGTGACCTAACACGTACTTCAAAATGTTTTGTTACATACTAATTACTTGGGATATCAATACTACTAACAAAGTATAATAGTTAACATCAATCCAGGGGGCACTACACAATGGGCCATTTACTTAATACGTTACCAGCATTATCTCACACCTCACCTAATCTTCAACACAGAGTAGAATGGTCACTGCCAGGAACTGGGGGTAGGGGAATGGAAACATGCTGACCAACAAGTACAAACTCTGTTATGACGCGAATAAGTTCAGAGGACCTAGCGTAGAGCGTGGTGACTATAGTTAGTAACACTCTGCACAGGTGGCAAACACAGGCCTGTGGGCCGAATCTGGCCCTCCGCCTTATTTCATCCTGGCGGCAGCGCTGAGCTCCCACTTAACTGTTAAGGAGCAGTTACATTGACACAGTCCTAAAATTACATTTGATCCTTTGAAGGCAACCACGAGGCTGATGTGGCCCCCCGTGAAAATGAGTTTGACACCCTTGCTCTGTTGTGCACTTAAAAGTTGCGAAAACGGTAGACCTTAAGCATTTTCAACAAAAGTTAAATATAAAGTAAATGCGTGAGATGATGGATGTATTCCTTTGATAGTGATAAATATCTTATAATGTGTCTATATAATCACATTGTACACTTGAAATTTGTACATTTTTACTTGTGGATTATACCCCAATAGAGCTGAGGGAGGGGACAAGGATTTGAGGAGTTTAAGGGCACCGTCAAGCCAGTCTGAGTCTGACTCCAGAGACTGGACTGTTCAAACTCCTCGCAATTTCTTCCACAACTGGTAGCATGAGAGAGAGGAGGTGTCAGCTATTGATTCTCCTAATGCCAAAAAGAGAACCGTCCTGCCTCCTTCAAATACCTACCTTATCTGACTTTGTCATCTATGGGTCACGATCCCCATGGCCAGACACTTCCGATGGGCAAAGTACGTACACACTGCCAAAGTGGCGTCACTGGGACATTTCTCATCAGGTTCCAAAACAGAGTAGCCCAAAGTGAACAGGTTCTCTCGACAGAATCACCACGGAAGCTTACTCACAGCTTCACACTGATGAAATTCACACAGGTTAAACTCACTTGCCCCACCCCAACCCTATTCAGAGTCAACACCTAAATTTAGTTACCACAAAGAAGGGAGGGAAAATTGGGGGGGGAATGAACCAAAGAAAAAAGGTAACTTCTGTTTCCAATAATGTGATGATTGAAATAACTGTACCCTTCACAGCTGTGGAAAACCTTGTAAGTTGTAGATCAGGGGGGTCACACTCATTTTCACTGGGGGCCACACTAGCCTTGTGGTCGCTTTCCAAGGGCCAAGTGTAACTTTCGGACTGTGTAAACGTAATTACTCCTTAACAGTTAAGCGAGAGCCCTGCGCTGCAGCCAGGTAGAACAGGGTGCCAGGCCGGATACAACAAGGTGGAGGGCTGGATTCAGCCCGTGGGCCTCGTATTTGCCACCTGTGTTACAGACAAATCAAAACAAATAACTTCTAAAATACAGACCCAAATTCAGGGGGAAAAGTAAGGAAAAAAATCCCAGAAGAAAACAGAGAACACCACATATACCTGTGAACGTTTAGAAGTGAGAGATGAGATCAGATGCCAATTTCAGTAACCAGAGAGCTTATATTTTTAGAAGCCATAAATGAATAGAAGATCTTGGGTCATCAGTAAATGTGTGGTTGCAGTCGAGAATTCCATCTACACCAGAAGCTCAGGACTAAGGGAAAGCAAGATATCAACAAAGAGATGGCAATAAAATTTGTCTCTAAACTCTAAGTTAAAAACAAGTCCTCCCTGAGAACTCAGAATTACTCTTGTGAGTCTTAGGTATGAATTTATACTTTTTGTGAATTAATACTTCTTATTAAAAGCTATTCTAAGTCTGCCCTGGCTGGTATAGTTCAATGGATTGAGTGAGGGCTGCGAACCAAAGGGTCGCCGGTTTGATTCCCAGTCAGGGAACATGCCTGGGTTGCAAGCCAGGTTTCCAGTGGGGGCCACATAAGAGGCAACCATACATAGATGTTTCCCTCCCTCTCTTTCTCCCTCCCTTCCCCTTTCTCTAAAAGTAAATAAATAATTTTTTAAAAGATAGTCTAAATCCAATTAAGATTTAGGACACTAAAGAAAATCCAGACAAAACAAAATTGTATTTTCTTTGGGAAGAATAAAGAAAAGTGAGACAAAACCACCTTCTAAATTTAAGAGATAAATGAGGTCTTCATGGGTTAGTAGAAAGCTATGGCATCTTCTGTACCTTGGAGGTGCCTAAAGATGATAAGATGGAAGAGCATGCCTACCCAAGAAAGAGAGACATTGAAGTGTCAAGAAGTGAGCAGACCCTTAAATGATAGTATAAGTTGGCAGGTGGATTTGAATCTGGAAGAGTCCTAAATGCAAATCAAAGCCTGGCAATTCACCCATACACATTACTAGTGTTTCACCTTGCACTTTGCTTAAAAGTAGCAGTGAAAGAGGCACTGAAAATCTAAGAAATATTTCAGAAACCCACTCACTCCATAGGGCTTATGTTCCAGGGCCCTACTGCAGTTTAATTCAAAATTAAAACAAATATAGCTGAGCCTACAGTTCAAATTTTCCAACTCAAACATTAACAAAATCAAAAAGCTGTCAAGAATAGAAGTTGGGCTATTTATAGGTGAAAGTCAGTATAATCAAAACCAGAGACCAGTCATCGCAAAATTCAAATCTAGGAGGACTCAGGAGGATCTAGGTAAAATCAGCTCTCAGATTACTTTTGAGTTCAAATAAAAGACTTGCATTCCCTGTAAAACAAACAAAAAAATATAATACTTCTTCCTCCATTGTTGCTTTACACACAAAGTCTGGAATTCAAAGCAAAATTATGAAAGTTATAAAGAATCAAGAAAATATGATCCCTAATACATGTAGTCAACAGAAGCAAGGCCATATAAGATGCCACTAAGAAGTCAAAGTCTTTACCAGTTGGTGAAAGACAAATACCATATGATCTTATTTATAAGAGGAGTCTAATGAACAAAGTAAACTAATGAGAAAAATAGAACCAGAGGCATGGAAACATGGGACAGACTGACAGCAGCCAGAGGGGGTGGGGGAGGGTAATAATGATAGAAGGAAGGAGAAGGGACTAGTCAAAGAACGTGTATGAATGACCCGTGGACATGGACCCTGGTGTGGCGATGGACTGTGGGAGCGGGGAGTTGGCTGGGCAGAGGAGGGCTAGGAGGGAAAAATTGGGACAACTATAATAGTAAAACAATTTTAAAAAGAAAAAACTTACTACAAAGCTACACTAATTAAGACTTTGGTTCTGGCATAAGGACAGACTTATAGATCAATGGGATAGAACTGAGTGTTCAGACATAAACCTATACACCTATGATCAATTGATGTTCCTCAAAAGTTCAAAAGGAAAAAAAAATAGTTCTTCAACAAATGGTGCTAGAACTGGATATCTACACATAAAGACATAAAGTTGGACTCCCCTCTCATAGCACATATAAAAATTAACCCAAAATACACTAGATGCCGCTGTGTAAAAGTATAAAACAATAAAAAATAGATGTGAATCTTCATGACCTTGTATTAGATAGTGAATTCTAAAGCAAAAGTAACAAAAGAAAAGTAATAAACTGAACTTCATCAACTTTGAAGATGTCTGTGCTTCAAAGGACACTAATAGGAATGTGAAAAGACAAGCCACAAATAGGAGAAACTATTTTCAAATCATATACCTGATGAGTTTGGTATCCAGATTACAGAACTTTTTGTTTTGTTTTGTTTTTTGTTTTGTTTTGTTTTGTTAATTACTTATTTTAATTGTTGTTCAAGTACAGTTTTCTGTCTTTTACTCCCATCCCAGCCCATCCCCTCCCAGTGCTCCCCACCTCCCTCCCATTTCCACCCCCCTTAGTTTTTGTTCATAAGTACTTTATACTCATTCTTGTAAACCCTTTCCCTTTTCCCCTGAAATTCCCTCTCCTTTCCCCTCTGGTCACTGTCAGCCTGTTCTCTATTTCAGTGTCTTCAGTTATGTTTTGCTTGCTTGTTTTTGCCCATCAGTAAATGAGTGGATCAAAAAACTATGGTACATTTACACAATGGAATTCTATGCAGCAGAGAGAAAGAATGAGCTCCTACCCTTTGTAACAGCATGGATGGCACCAGAAAGCATTATGCTGAGTGAAATAAGCCAGGGAGTGAAAGACAAATACCATATGATCTCAGGAACCTACGCAGAATAAAGAACTTTTAAAACTCTGTAGTAAAGAGACAAATATCCCAATTAAAAAGTAAGCAAACAACTTTAAGACATGTTTTTTCTCTCCAAAGAAGACACATAAATTGCCAATAAACACATGAAAATGTAACTAACAGTATTAGTTATTAAGGAAATACAAATCAAAACCACAGTAAAATAATAGTTCATGCCCACTAGGATGGCTATAATAAAAAAGACAGACGCTAACAAGTGTTGTGAGGTCGTGAAGAAAGGAAAATCCTTATACAGAGATAGTGGAAATGTAAAATGGTGCAGCTGCTTGGGAAGAGTTTGGTAGTTTCTTAAAAAGTTAAGCACTAAATGACCCATATATTCTGCCTTTAGGCATATAACCAAGAGAATTGACAATATATATTTTAGTGAAAACTTTTACAAGGATGTTCACAGAAGCATTATTCATAATAAGCAAAAAGTAGAAACAACCCGAATGTCCATCCACGATAAATGGATAAACAAAATACGGTATATCCATACTCTGATATTCAGTGATAAAAAAGAATTGAAGTACTGACACATGCCACAACACAGTGAACCTTCAAAATATTTTACTGAGTAAAAGAAGCCAGACACAAAAATCACCACAGTATATGATTCCATTTATGCGAAATGTCTAAAACAGGCAAAGCCATGGGGTCGGAAAGTAGATTAGCGCTTGCCCAGGGCTAAGGGGAGAGAAGAATAGAGAGAGACTGCCCAATGGATACAGGATTTGGTTTGGGGGGAAACAAATTGTTCAGAAATTAGATAGTGGTGATAAGTGTATAATCTGTAAATATGCTAAAAACCACAGAATTGTACACCTTTAAAGAGTGAATTGAGCAGATTTTATTCAACTGTTAACTTCTTGTTAAAGTATTTCTCTGAAGGTTAGCTTGTGTTACATTTTGGACTGTCTTCTTAGTTACATATTATAATTTGGACTTCACATAAATATTTAGAATATTGTTATCTGAAATGGTAACAGTGGTTGTCTCTAGAAGATGGAGATGGTATCTTGGGTGGTTTTAAATTTATTCTCATCCTTTTATGTATCGCTTAAAGTTTCTATATGCATATTTAACAATGCTTTAATCAGTAAAATCTATAAAGCTCTTTTTGTTTTGGAAGAAAAGTCAAAGGCTTTAAGACAATTGTTGTAAGTATGTTAAAGAATTTACAGAAAAAGATATGGGTAAGAATATGTGTTTGTTGAAGAAAGATAAAAACTTGCAACAAGACCAAATAGAACTCTGCAATTAAAAAAACACAGTATCTATCCCTAGCTGGTGTGGCTCAGTGGATTGAGTGCTGGCCTGTGAACCAAAGGGTCACCATTCAATTCCTAATCAGGGCATATGCTTGGGTTGTGGCCCAGGTCCCCGGTAGGGGGCGCACAAGAGGCAACCACACATTGATGTTTCTCTCCCTCTCTTCCTCCCTTCCCCTCTGTCTAAAAATAAATTAATAAAATCTTTTTAAAAATATCTGAAAAGTAGCTATGATAAAATTTTATAATGTAATATCAAAATTAGATTAGCAGAAGATTGGACAATATAGGAAAAAAGATCAGTGAAATTGAAGACAGGTTTTTATAATCATTTAAATGTAGTCATAGAGAAAAAAGATTGTGTTATTTAAAAAAGCATGTATGTACATCCTGTGTAGTCTTTCAGTGAAAAACTTTATATTTTGATAAACTCTAGAAGCAGAATGTTAGTTGGTATCAGTATGCTTTATGTTTTAAAGCTAACATGAAAATAGTTATCTACAAAAAGGAGATCTATATAGAAAAAAAGCATGAATGTATTTTGTTAGGGATAATACCAAGGTGTCTAGTATGCATTTAGTTAGGGGAAAAGACCAAGAAAAGAGTAAAAATTTATTTAAAGAAATGATAGAAATTTTTTAAAAGTTGCTGAAAACAATAACCCAGGGGTCCAAAAGTTAAATTAATCCCAAACGGAATAAATACATCACAAACATTGAGGCACACCATAGCCACACCATAGCCACTACAGGAAACTTGCACTGAGAAGAAAACATTAAAAGCACTCAGAAATAAAAAAGACATCTCATTACAGGGGCACAATTATGAGAATCACAGCTGACTGCACATCAGAAACAATGCAAGCCAGAAAACAAGTGAAGCAGTATATTCTGAAATCTACAAGAATGAATGCTAATATTCTACTGCAAAAATACCCATCAGAAACAAAACAAATTAAAGGAATTTTCAAATAAGGTAAAGGTAAAAGTTTTGTTGCCGGCAGATTTGCATTACAAGAAATACTAAAGCAAAAGTTTCTGGCTGAGGAGAAACTATAGAAATTTGAATATGCAGAAAGAAAAAAGAATACTATAAATGGCAAATATGTACATAAATATTTTTTAAGATCTGTTTTCCTTTCTTAATTTATAAAAATGGCTTTTAAAGCAAAAATTAAAACTATGGGGCTCACAAATATGTAGAAAATGTGTATCAAAAATAACAAAATATTAGAGAGGATGAAAGGAAATAAATTGTTGTAACATTTCTATAGCACACATAACATGGTATAAAATTAATTCATGGAAGATTGTGACAGGTTAATACGCATATTGTAAACCAGAGAGCCACCACCTGAGCATTGTTTTAAACTGATAAATCTCCAAAGAAATAAAGAAGATAAAATGGAATATGGAATAAAATTTAATTAATATATATTAAAAGGAAAAACAAAAATTCATGTGAGAAAATGCAAATAGCAAGTCAGCAGACATAAACATGGTCATATTAACAATTATCTTAAAAATAAATGAAGTAAAAATTAAAGACAAAAATTATAGAATGGAAAAACAAATTAAGTGTAAAAATTATCAGACTGGATAAAAATACAGCAAGATATAGTTACTGGTATATAATTCTGTTGATTAACAAACAGGATAGAGAATGCAGAAATATGAAAAAATATACCCACACATAATGGATCAATTGATTTTTAACAAAAGTACCAAAGCAATTCAATTACAACAGATACATACTTTCAAAGATGCTGGAACATATATACATATGTAAGAACGAATAATAATAATGAATCTTAGCTCTTATCTTAAACCTTATCTCAAAGCAAGCCACAAAATAAATGGACCAATACATTTTAAAATCTGAAAAAGTAAGTGTGAATTATCTCAAGTAAAACACCCTTTAAAAACTGAAGGTAAATTAAAGATATTACAAATATCTTTGTAAACAAAGATATTACAAAAATAAATTTAAGAGGACTTAAAGGCTTAAACACAAAAGCTAAAATTATAGCCATTTAATATAATAAAGAAGAATATCTCCATGCCCTAAAGGTATGGGAATGCTTCTTAGAATACAAAAAGCTAAACTTTAGAAAAAAATTATATTCCAGACTTCATCAAAATTAACATTTCTATTTATCAAAGCACTATTTTATTTATTTTGTTTGTTTGTTTGTTTGTTTAAAGATTTTATTTATTTATCTTTAGAGGTTAGGGAAGGAGAGAAGGAGAGAAATATCAATGTACAGTTGCCTCTCGTGAGTCCACTGCTGGGAACTGGCCTGCAACCCAGGCATGTGCCCTGACTGGGAATCAAACCAAGGTTGTGTGGTTCTCAGGCCTGTGCTCAATCCACTGAGCTACACCAGCCAGGGCTCAAAACACTATTTTAAATGGATTGCAAAGTCATATATTGGTAAAGCAAAATTATATAAGTGGACAGAGAAATGGTGGAGGAAAAGATATATTGAGAATTTTAAAAACCTAAAAATCAGTAACAATAGGAAAGCTATAAAATTCACAAATTAAAAAAAACACACTCCTGAACAGCTAATGGATGAAAGAGAAATCAAATGGAAAATTAAAAATATCTTGAGACAAAAAAAAAGTGACAATACAACATACCAAAACTTATGGGATGCAGAAAAAGCAATTCTAACAAAAGTTTATAACTATGAATGCATACATAAACATAAAAAAAATGTACCTGGCTGGCAAAGCTAAGTGGATTGAGTGTGGGCCTGCGAACCAAAGGAATCACAGTTCAATTCCCAGTCAGGGCACATTCCTGGGTTGTGGGCCAGTTCCCAGCAGGGGACACACGTGGAGCAACCATACATTGATATTTCTCTTCCTTTCTCCTTCCCTTCCCATCTAAAGATAAATAAATAAATCTTTTAAAAAAAATCTCAAATAAACCATCTAACATTAAACCTCAAGGAACTAGAAAAAGAAGAACAAACTAAGCCCAAAGTAAGCAACAGGGAGGGAATAATAAAGATCAGAGCAGATACAAATAAAATAGAGAACAGAAAAAAACAGTAGAAAAGATTAATAAAACTAAGAGTTGTTTCTTCAAAAAGATAAACAACTTTGACAAACCTTTAAGCTAGACTAACCAAAAAAAAATAAAACATAATTCAAAGTCAGAAATGAAAAAAGAGGCATTGTAATAAATACTACAGAAATACAAAGGATTGTAAGAGACTAGTGTAAATAATTATACCCTATAATCTCAATATTCCTTCCTTGTAATCAGAAAAAAGTAACATGAGAAAATGAATAATTTATCTTCTCAGTTGACTTCACCAATACAACATAGGCCAAATTTTTGTTATTATGTTGATAGCTTTATTTATTAAATTGCAATAATTTTAATACAGTATTTTAAAAAATAATGCACAGATACCCATGCATCCATCCAGGAATAATAAATACCAACATGAATGCATTTGTTCTTTCTTTTACAATTTATGAAAAATTAGAGATTTGTTTGAAGCCAACTCTTGTACATCTCTCCTATTCCATCGCCTCCATCTGTTGTTCAGAGGAAATCATTGTTCTGATGCTGCATACTAATTTGACAGTCTTTATACTTCATTTCATAATATGTGTCTATAAACAATATACAGTATTTATGTATACCTTTAAATTTTACATAAAAATATTATGTTACTATAATGTTTTTCATTCAATCTTATTTCTTAAAGTTCCGCCAAATGGACATGTATATTTACTTCATTCCTTTTACTTGCTATACAGTATTTAAGTGAAGGATCATATCAAAAATCCATTTTGTAGTAGTGGAAATTTAGATTGTCTTATTTGTTTTAGTTTTTCTTTTTTATTGAATTTATTGGGGTGACATTGGTTAATAAAATTATGTAGGTTTCAGGTGCCTAATTCTATAATACATCACCTATATCTTGTATGTTCACCACCACATGTAAAGTCTCCATCCATCACCATTTATCTTCCATTACCCTCTTCTACCTTGGTCCCCAATCCTCTTTTCCCTCTGGTAATCACCATACTGTTGTGTCTATGAGCCTGGATTCTTTTTCTTTCTTTCTTTTTTTTTTTTTTGAGGGGGAGGTGCTTAATCCTTAAACTTTTTCACACAGCCCCACAACCCCTTTCCTCTCTTATAGTTGTCAATCTCTTCTCTATTTATAAGTCTGTTTCTGTGTTGTTTATTTTATTCATTACATTTCACATATGAGTGAAATCATATGGTACTTGTCTTTCTCTGACTGGCTCATCTAGTATTTCTTCATTACCAAAGAACTATAATCAAGATCCTTGTTATGACTACTTGTAGACCTATATAGACATTTTCTTGAAACACTGATTTTTAAACTGGTAGTAATAACTTACACCTCTTCCAGTAAATTTTTTTACTTTTTATTTTCATGTATTTATTCATACTTAGTATTTTTAGACCATTACCAATTTTATAAATTGTAAAATGCTTCTCTAATAGATTTTTTTCAAAGTCCCCCAAAATGACAAATTTCTAGGCTTGTTATTCATTTGGGTTTCCTTGTCAATTAATTGCCTGCTATTATCATTTTATGTAATTGGTTCTTTCTATTCGATAATATTTCTGTTTATGTTCTTGATGTTAATACTTTTTGTCATGTACATTGCAATTACGTTTTCTCAATCTGTGTTTTGTTTTTTAACTTTGTATATGGGAGCTTCAAAAACTAGATTTTAAAACACTTTATTATTCTTATATTTATTAACCTTTCTTATTTATGATTTGTATTTTTTTGCATCTTGTTAAATAAATCCTTCATTACTGAGAGTCTATTAAAAAAGAATTGAAGGGAGAAATGAAATCTGCACACATGCAAGGAAAACAAGACACAATGAAGAAAGACAAGGCATATTTGAAAAAGAACTGAGTAAAGATTCTATACATTAAAAATATTTCCCTGAAATTACAGTGACAATACACTGAACAACAGTTTGGACACAGTTGAACAAGGAATTAGTGAACTGGAAGAAGTATTGAAATTAATCATTTAACAAAGACATAAAAAGATAGAAAAAAGTTAAGAGACAAAGAGAATATAATGAGAAGGTCTAATAAACATCTAATGAGTTTTTAAAACTTAGAAAAAGAGCTAAGTGTTTTACACACATTATGCCACTTAGCTGACATAACAGAACTATAAAGTAGGTATGATTTTTGTCCCAATTTATGCAAAGAGGTACAATGAGGCTTGGTTGAATAATATGCATAATTTACACAGATGTTAGAACTATGATGCCTAATTTTATATGTCAAATTGATTGGGCCATGCAGTGCCCAGACATGTGGTCCAACAGTATTCTATGTGTTTCTGTAAGAGTGCTTTAGGATGAAAGTAACATTTAAATGGGTACACTATAAGTAGAGACTGCCCTCCATAATTTCAGTGGGCCTCATCAAATCAGTTGATGGTCTGAATAAAACAAAAAACACTACCTTCCTATGAGAGGAGGAATTTCCTTCTACTCAACTGGCTTGAGCCGAGACATTGTTTTTTCCTGTCTGGGGCACAGCTACAGCATTGGCTCTCCTGCATTTCCAGGTTGCCAACTGTAGTTGTTGGGACTTCTCAGCCTCCATGATTGTGTCTGACATTTCCTTATAATAAATCTCTTGAGATGTATACACACGTATGTACAGGGTCTGGAAGAAGTAACGCCTATTTGAGTGTGGTTGGTGGGGCAATAATATGGGTGTAATAATTTATATTTTTAATTTGAACATTTCCCCTAAAATGTCATATGGTCTGCTTGAGTTTGATATTGTTATGTTACAGAATTACATGCTCATGATTTTGTAATAAAAGGTTTTGAAATAAAAAGGGTGTTATTTGTGCTGGACCCAGTATGTGTGTGTGTGTATATATACATATATATATAGATATAGATAGATAGATAGGTATAGATATAGATACAGATATATGTGTGTATACATCTGTATACACATCTATAGATATGCACATATAGCTAAAATGCATAAATTATGAAATTACATGTTATTCAACTAAGCCTCATTGTTCCTCTCTGCATAAACTTCTTATAATAAATTTAGACATATTCTTTTTCTCTAGAAAATACTGACTAATACAAGCACCACTGCTTTCAGGGTTAAAGCTGATGAGGGAGTATAGCTACATGTCTGAAATGATAAAAAAGGAGTAGAAGGAAGAGAAGTAGATGTGCTAATTTCACTTAAAAATAAAGCTTATAGTCACATAACTACTCTTCACCACGTGAGAAAACTACCTGATGTCTTAAATTCATGGAATATCTTGCTTTAAAATAGCAAGAGGACAAGAGAAGCGTACATAGACCCATCAGCATGTTTCAGTTCTAGAGAACTCTATTAAATATTGTTCTGCTCAGGAATCCATAGGAAAGAAACACATGGACTTCAGAGGTGGATGAGCATAGTAGGTTAGACCGGGAGAGCCTTCCCCATCCACATTTAACATAAAGTGGTAAGGCAGGCTTTCCAAGTCACCAGCCTTCCAGCAGCCCTGGCTGCTGTCCCGTTCTGGGGAGGAGGAATGCAAATGAGTTAAGACAGCAGGACGTACCCCTGACCTTCAGAAAGAGACATCCCAGTCTGACTACTACAACAGCTACCAGATAAACTGATAAGCTATGAAAGTGCAAGAGATCAAAAAGGGATCACAATCTGGAGCAAATCCTGTAGCATTTGGGTTGGTTAGCAGAACAAATGGGTGACATTTATGTGACTATATTAGAAAGCCTTAACTTTTTTAAAATTTAACTTTTAATGTAATGCTGGATTTAAGCAGTACACACACAAAAAATGTTTGGGGGCAATCATTGTTTTTGTTTGAAACATTATTTTTGTTTCTGTTGTGATTTGGTGAAAACAAATGCAATCTGAAAAATTGGCACCTATTTCTAAACATTATTTTACTGCAAAAGAAATCTTGCCCAGTTTGAAAAATAATATATTTCTCACATGGAGAGCTACACACAAAAAAATAGGCTTGGAAGAACTGGATGTGTATCCCTGTTCTGCACTTCCCATTTTTCTAATCATAGTCAATAATAATGATAATAAGAGGTACCTTTTACTGGAAACGTTCCTGTGGGCAGCATTTGGCTAGGTACTCTATATTTATTATCACACTTAATTCTAATAGAACTATGTGCTAGATTACGATTTCCATTTTTTACATGTGAAAACTGAGTTCAAAAAGCTAAAATGCATTATCCAAGGTCACTGAGCCTTTCAGTCCTTCATTTGTTACCCACAAAGCTTGATGTTTGAACTAAACAATCTCAAAAAATTCCTTTCAGCTCTAGCACCCATGGTGTCCTTTGAGAGAATTTTAGAAAACAGGGACTTGTCACTATTACTATCTCCCATAATGTTCCTCACAATTTATAAATTGCAACCACCCAGAGATATTTGATGATTATCTAGTTTCATTCTTTTAGAAGTCAACCCTTAAACTTTCCAGTTTTTATTAAACCAGCAAGTAAAATAAGTGCTCATAGCCACAGACCTTAAACACACATACACTTCAAAGAAAAAGAAATCTTTGCAGTAAACCATGTAAGATCCAGAATAAAATAATGACTTCGCAACATTCACACGTATTCAGAGTTAAGAGTGAGGAATCCAGAGGAGGATTCACTTACAAAAAGAGTCGTGTACTATTAATGTCGCTATCTAACTTTTAATGTTTTGCTTTGTGTAGTTCAGCAAACAGAATGAGTGGCTTTGTAAATATTTTTTTTCTCAGTAGGCTGAGGGACCTTCATTAGAAAGACTTGGGTGTGATTCATTTGTTGTCATTGTCATTCTCCACTCCATTTAAGTCCACTAGGACCCAACTAACTCAAGAAACTGGATTTTATTTGGAAACAGGGGCCACTGAACAATGTCTTAAATGTGATACATAATCCTTGAGGAATGGAGGGATAAGCAATAGAGAGCCATTGAAAACCAAAAGCAATGTCAACATTCTGTGAAAGGAGTGATAAAAGTGCAGATCTGAAGTTGTCTGCAAAACCAAAAGGCAGAGTTACAGAACCAAGAGGGAAAACAAAAATGTGTTTCCCAGAACTCAATGCCCATAGGATGGAGAAGTAAAAAGCCAAAAAACTCAGAAAATGATGAAAAATGACAGATCCATAAAAAATAAACTAGAACAAAAATGTACGTAAGAGAGAACTTATAGTTTCAGGTGGTACTAAGCACAGTGGGACCATGATACATTACTTCTCCTGTATCAACAGCAAGGAAATTTGAAACTAAGCCACTAAATTAGATTTAGGATCTACTGTATATTTTAAGGAGGAATAAAGAAAATGAAAACATTATTTAATTACTACTCTTGAATATATTCTTTGTGATGCATATTTGCTCTTTTAGATTTTCAAATTGTTTTTGCAAGGATGTAGCTCGAACATTTCATTCATAGTTCTACCTCTCTAGTCATTCTGGATCCACCTCCACCTTGTCTGAATAATAAACAAAATATTGCCACTCATTTTGCCAATATATTGAACACCTACTGCTGTGTATCTCCCTAAGCCCCGAAAATAAAAGGTGAAGTTTCACATTCCTGCTCTCATGTAATTCACAGTCTAATAGGGATGACAGGTGATTAAACAATTAATTTCAACACTATTTAAAAAGTGCTAATGATACGTATGACTTGGTGCTGTACCAAGTTTGATCTTAAGAGTGTTGAAGCTTGTGTTGTTCAAGGTAGAGACAGTCTGCTACTTTAAAGCTGCCAGCAATTTTCTTACTCATCCATGGAGATGGAAGGCTGCCCTCTTGAAGGATATATGTCTATAAGGCTTTGGGGGTAGAATTGGGGAGAAGGAGGGTGGTTTATTTGTCACTGGGCCATTTATCAGGCAAAGCACAGCCAGGACCCTTTTCCAGAATGAAGGCACTAAGGCAATGAGTAGTAAAACCACTCCGCTGTTGTCTAACACAGCTTATCCTGACAGCTCTCTGTTATGCATTACATGCTGAGCATTGCCTTACATGCTGTACCTGTGTGAACTTCCCACACTCTAGTAGGTAGGGACAAGTATTAGTTCTTTTTGTTAAAATGAGGAAACTGAGTCACCGAATGTTGAATTCCCACAGGGAATGCAGCGAGTAAATTGTGGGTCTGGATCTTAACTCCTAAAATCAGTGGAGCCTTGGTGTCAGACCACTGCTCCGTCCTGCCACTCTGCCTTCATTGTGAGCAGGGTGGCTTTTCGGCAGAAGGCGGCTGTGGTTGATCAGAGAGGTCAGCTAACTGCTTCACACTGTTCCCGTCAGGAGCTGGGGGTCTGTGAGCCTTCCCTTGGAATCCAGGCAGGTTCTGTGACTGCTTTAACCAATAAAACATGGCAGAAGTGACATGTGCCAGTTTCCATATTCTACAATACTGGAATTTTCCACTTCCTTTTCCTGGAACACTCACTACTGGGATTTTCAGTCAAAAAAGCAACCATGTCATAAAGAATTTATTCAAGAGTAGCAAACCTTGAGATGTTATTAAGAGATATGACGGTTGAGGAGACCACGTGGAGATGCCTGGAGGTTTTTATGAGACCACGTGGAGAAGGGGAGGGAAGACTTGAATCCCGCCTTCCAGCTATCCCCTCCAAGGCAAGGAGGGAGGCATTCCTGCTCCCACCAGACCAGCCCTACCTTATGTTGAATATCATTGATGGATCCCAGTCAATGCCAGGGTGAGGAGGGTGGTAAAAGCTGAGCACTAAAATCATAATCTTCAAAATCATGATATGCCTTACTTCATTTTATTTATTTATTGTTAGAGAAAGGGAAAAAGAAGGAGAAAAAAGGAAGAGAAACATCAGTGTGTGGCTGCCTCTCATGTGACCCCCACTGGGGACTTGGCCTGCATCCCAGGCATGTATTCTGGCTGCGAATTGAACCGGGGACCCTTTGGTTCACAGACCAACACTCAATTCACTGAGCCACACCAGCCAGGACATGATATGTTTTTTTTTAATGTTATTTTACATGATGGATGTTTGGGGTTGTTACTTATCAATAAATATACAGAACAGATACATTGACCTAAAAGCAAGTATAAGAGAGAGCATGAGAAAAATATGGGACCCCAAAAGAAAGTAAGATGTGGCACCTGGTGTAATACTCTACTCATTGAGAGAAAATAAATATCCCTAGATTCAGTCAACAATTTAAGAAATAAATAGTAAATGTGAGAGCAAAAGATAGACCATGGAAGAGAGAGATCACAGAGGATATTAGAATACCTTTGTATTCTAATAGTGATATTAATCTAAACTTTAAATTTTTCATGAGTCCTTCCTGTTATCCTTCAGCACTCAGAGGTTTCAGTAAAGCTTTATTAAACTTTACAGCCTCAATCAAAGCAAAGGAAATGCATAGTAGGGTGGGAAAAGGATACACAAATACTGCATTTTGCCATGTATAATGCACACCCATGTTTTTGGCCCAAACTTTTAAAAAAACTTTCATTCTAATTTTTATTTGTTTATATTTAGAAATGAAACCAATTATTGTATCCTGGGATATTATTTTGCATGCAGATATAATTACTGTTTTCTAGAATTATATTTTTGATGCATAAGCATATATAAAAAAATTAAAACATTTACATAGATACATAATTAGTATTACCCATGTATAACGTACATCCTTATTTTTCCCTCAGAAATTTGGGCAAAAAGGTGCATTTAGTCACCTACCACACTCTGTATAGTGTAAAGTAAATGCTCCAGGTCTTAGGTCAGACTTCCTGAGCTGAAATCTCAGGTCTACAGATTACTTGTTTCATCCTCTTGGTAAACCCTCTGTGACTCGTATGCCTTACCTATATAATGAGAGGTAAGACTGACTCCCTGTGCTCTCTCTCTCCATCAAAGCAGAACAGGGGGCCTCACAAAACTTCCTCATCCTTCCCCTCCACACATATGGCCTTCTTGTCAATATCTGCCCAACTTAGTCAGAGAAAGAAAGGGAGAAGGACCTAGGAACCTGGAGAGTGACTAAAATGTCACCAAACAGGAAGCATTGGTGATATGAGAAAACACCCAGCGGTATTACAGCAGTGTCTTTGGAGAGCCACAAGCAGATCAAAATGTGTATGGAGGACAAGGTACAGGGTAGGAGCCGATGGGAGGAGATGAGTTGGAGAAGGAAGAAGGAGCCAGACCATGGAAAACCTGATTCCCTAGGCCAAGGAGCTTCACTGTGACAGCAACAGGGGGACAATGCAAAGTCTGAAACTGTAGACACCTCACACTTACCACACACAAACATTTAATCTTCATGAGAAATTTGTGAGGCAGGTAGAGAATGTATGAGGTCTAGAGTTGCAGCCACTAGAACTCAATAGGTTTGTAAAGTCTTCTCAGACCCAAGCAATCGGAGGCAGAAAATCAAGTGTTGGTCATAGGAGCCCACTCAACACATACACATGTAGATAGAACAGTTTAGTCCTTTCTCTTCCTATGCTGGAATTTCACCATACAGGAAAAAACAATAAATATAATCCAGGCAACCTAGGGTTTTCTCCCACAGTATAACATAATGAAACCAAACAGAAACAGATGGTCATATGGGTATGTCACGATTTTCCAAATGATCTTCCTCAACAACAAATTTCTGTCTTGTGTTATAAAGCAAGGGACACCTTTTGTTCAACCAGATGACATTCTAATTGTCCATGTAAAGAACAGCAAATTATTTGATGGCTATATCACACACCTATCAGGGCTCCAAGTATGAAAATCCACATTATATCATGGAAGTGTGGCACTGTGAGTTTGTTTAATGATCAGCTTCTCCTGTCCTTTGTCTGCAAAGTAAAGGAAATGCACATTCTTTTCTGAACAAAGAGACTTGGAAGTCCTAGTCTGCTCGATTGGGTCTACATTTTTACATATTACTTCCATCTACCATGCTTCATTCAAAACTATTAAGAAATAAAATAAAGGTAGTTGCTCTCTTTACAATCATTAACCTTTAAAGTTTCTAACCTGCAGAGAATTCACTCTCAAGACTCAGAATCATTTACTGGTTATAAATATTAGATTTTTTCAATAATATGGGACCTGTGTTTTCAATAGTATTTCTTTATTTTTCAGATATCAGATGCCACTACCAACAAGGACCTACGCTGACATGAACAACAGAGAAGGAAACAGTATTGTTCAGACACCCCCTCATCTAAGGAGAGCGAACAAGAAGACACACACCTCTGTTATTTGCTGGCGGTCAGGAACTGAGCATATGGAAGGGGCTTCAGGTCATTCCAAACCCTGTCTCTATTCTATGACCCCTCACCACTCACTTTCTCCATAACAAAACAAAATGGGGGGAAATCATTATTATTTTTCCAGTGTGTGTCAGAAAAAAATTAGTACTTTGTAATTATTATTTCCCTTTTGGAAAAGAGTGTCATTACCTTTGCAGCTGTTCCTCCCAAACTCTCTCTGAGGAGCCTTCTCGCCCGCCTCTATTGATTCATTTATTCCGTGCTTAGATACTTAACTTTCCTCACACAGGACCCTCACCTCCACCACCATTGTTCTTGCCTTAAACAGTCCAAACCTCTGTTTGATTTCTGTCTGTTCATTCATTCTCCATTCAAGTAATCACCCATGCCTTTCCAAACTATCAGCTTCATTAAAAAGCTTCCCTCCTCAAAATTCTTCTAAGATGACTAAAATTTTTCAAAATACATGTCAAATTCCTGAGTATGGTCCCCTCTCATCACCTATGACTCAGCTGTAATTCCAGCCCCAGGGAACAGGGTGACATGATGCCATCCACAACTGAAATAACTTACTCTTATCCCATGAAGCCATCAGCTATGGTCTAGAAGTAAGCACAAGCAATTGTTCAGGTTCAAGTCTGTTATATTCCAAGCCTTAAGGGAGAAGAAAGTCAGTCCCTCCAAAAGGACTGAGGTCTTGCCCTGGCTGGTGTGGCTCAGTAACTTGAGCACTGGCCTGTGAACCAAAGGGTCGCAGGTCCAATTCCCAGTCAGGGCATATGCCTGGGTTGCAGGCCAGGTCCCTAGTAGGGGGTGCATAAGAGGCAACCACACATTGATGTTTCTGTCCTTCTCTTTCTCCCTCCCTTCCCTTCTCTAAAAATAAATACAATCTTTTAAAAAATGTTTAAAAAAAGAAAAGGACTGAGGTCTTCAGTATGGAATTTTGGGGTATCACACAGGGAAACATACAGTGGAAATTATGGCTGTCTCTCGAGAATAAATATTTTTCAACTTGAGAATGTTTCTCCAGTTCTCTAACTTTCTCCTACTGGGAAACAACTTCATAGCCTGAGCCAGATTGACTCCAGGAGGCTCTGACTGGTCTCAGCCAAGCAAGGCCACCGCATCCCTTTCGCCACAGGGAATGATGTGGGGATGGGCATATAATCCAGCCCAGAATGTTTCCCTGGCCCATAGGATTGCTTCAGAGGCAGGCACATGATCTAAGATGCTCTAATCATAAGAAGCTCTGGACTGTGAATGTAGGAACGTAGGAAGACACTCTGTCTTGTGCCCTGGTCCCAGAGAAGTCGGCTTGTAGCCTACACCTCTAGTAGCTACTTGGCCACTACCATAAAGTCAGAGTGAGGACAAATCCAATACATTCATGGGCAAGGAACAAATCAAAATACTTAGAGAACCATGGAGAACTGAAGCTTCATTCCTGAGGAAACTGTAAACATTTGGGGTTTTTATTACATAAGCAAATACTCTCCCTGTATTATTTAAACCTAGGCCTCGCACCTAAATCATCCTAACTATTCCCTTTTCCTTTTTCAACACAGTCCCTTGATACCTATAAATTCTTTACTCTCCCCACTGCCACCCCATCTATTTTACATCTGGGTTTAAGGAGGGGCTGCCGGTGTTTAGTTCCTTCTCATGAGCTGGTTGGAATCTAGAAGTGGGTAGGTGCTTCTGACCCTGTGAAGAGAGAAGAGACTCTCCAAGTACACTGGTCTGGGACAGTGTGTCTAAGTATCTCAGACATAATTGGGGCTTTCATTTATCCATATCTCCAGCAAAGTTACTATGTTAAAAAATGTTTAATCTTTGTCAACTTGCATTGCAGTCCCATAAGACCCCTCTGTTCACACCTGACTTAAGTTCACAGCAAGACCTGGAAAGCCAGGGAGAAAGTAAAGGGTCTAGGGAGGAGAAAAACTTCACTCCACAGTACACACCAAATTGCTTGTGGTACCCTGAAAAGAATGGCTGCTAAATAGTTCTCTACCTGTCCCTACACCCTTCCCTCTGCCTAGAATCCCCTCACCTGGTCTCACGACCTCACAGATGTTGGCCAACCCTGACAACATTTGTGGTTATGAAGCTGCAAGTGCAGTTAATTGTTCTCTCCACCACGTCTCCATTATGACACACAGACTTCTAGATAATTTTTACTACTCTTTTTTATACCTGTCAGACCCAGATAATAAATGCCAGTTGAAACCAAAGTCCATGTCATATACATGGTGAAGGTTCCAACGTTTTTTGTAGGTTGAATCTCATCAAAATCCAAAATATGGAGAAGATTAGCTTTAGATTTTATTTTTGGTGTATGGAACAACGCTCCAACCAACTGAGCCACCATGCCAGGGCTAGATTCCTTATATAATGGAAGCCTTCAGTGAATATTACAGACAGTGGGGAAGGAGAATGAGAGAGCACTTTGAAAAAGGCACCATCTGAACACTCACCAGATAATATGAGAACCAAGTGCCCACTCATGCTTGAAACACCTGACCCTTGTGCTAAATCACTCACAGTTAGCAGCTCTCCCCCAGGAGACCTATTGCCCAAACCCAGCCAATTAATTACTAGTCTTCATTAATTAATCCAATCAATTGCTTCACTGATCACAATGCTGCCTTACTTAACTTCAATCTAACAGATCCCATACTTATCCCAAACTCCTCATAAACCTGACTCCTCTCTTTCTCCAGATTTCTCTTGGCAAGCAAGAAATAAAGTCAGCTTTGTCTTCTAGATTTGAGTCCACAGACATATAAATTGTACTTCCATTTAATAATGGATAGCATTACTTACTGGAGAGAGCAGGAAACACACCTGCTCTCTAATGAATGCATCTGTCAGGTACGTGCAATAAGCCATCTCCTACCTGATGTTATTACACCATTCCTCAATTTTCCAAACTCTCATTAACCTCACTGCAAGTATTTTGTTTTCTACTGTGTCCATTTAATAAAATTAAAATGAAATAAGACAAATTTCTTTCTTTTTCATTAAATAAAGTTCAAAGTCAATTTTTTTAATTATAAGAATTATTCAAAGAACTCTTTAGATAAACAAGAAGGACCACATGGACCTAAGATAAAAATAATCCAAAAATTAACTGCTTATTCAGGTGCCCAGGTATTAGGGAGAGACCTATCCACAGTGTATGAGCTACATCAGATTTAACATTCTGTACGGAACTTCAGATAAAACCGTAATACAGATTTCTAGCAACAAATTATACTTCCAAAGGGAACATAGAGTCTGTCATTTTAATTCTTGAAGAGATTTTATTGTTGGTATTTTTTAATGTACTCTTTATCATTTCATTCAAGTTATTTGTCTACTTTAGTATCACCTTGTACTTTTTTTTATAAATTCAGTGCAGAACTTCAAATCATACAAAAAAAGAAAGTGACGCTGAAATTCATCCTCTGTGCTTTGGCCCTCTTAAGGTGGGCATGGCAGGTGGGGAACTGGGGCTGGAGTCGGTTTTAGCTACGTGATAAGACAGTGGTTTGATCCTAGGAATCCTCTTTTTTATCCTCTTTGCTGATGGTTAAGCTACCATATGGCTCAACAACCCCACTTTGGGGTATTTATCCAAAGAAACCCAAAATATTAATTCAAAAAGATATGTGCACCCTTGTGTTCATTGAAGCATTATTTATAATAGCCAAGATATGGAAGAAACCTAAGCATCCATTGATAGACATATGAGCAAAATGACGTGGTACACATATGCAGTGGAATATTGCTCCACCGTAAAAATATAATTTTTTTCCCATTTGCAACAACATGGATACACCTAGGGGATATTATGCTAAGTGAAATAAGTCCTACAGAGAAAGACAAGTACCATGGGATTTCAATCGTATGTAGAATCTAAAAAAGAAAGTAAATAAATAAACAAAAAAAGAAAACAAACTCACAGATACAGAGATCATTTTGATGGTTATCAGAGAGAAGGGTGTTTGAGAGGTTGAAATACTGGAGAGGAGTAAGGTGTACAAATTGCTGGTTATAAAAATAATTACAAGGATGTAAAGTGCAGCATAGGGGCTGGTGTGGCTCAGTTGGTTGGCCCCTCCCACAAACTGAGAGGTCACCGTTTCAATTCCCAGTCAGGGCACGTGCCTGGGTTGTAGATTCAGTCCCCACGTGGGGCGCGTACACAAGGCAGCCAATTGATGTTTTTCTCTCACATTATGTTTCTCTTTCTCTTTCTCCCCCCCATCTCCTCTCTCTAAAATCAAAAATTAAAAACACAATAGATGAGAATGTACTAGCACAGTGACAAGTCACAGAGAAGCCACTCAATAAACATTCTGTTAGAAGATGAGATTCAGTGAAAGTAAAATAAATGTTAGGGTAGCTAATTCCCTCCCTCCCTAGTGCATGATGGGATTCTATGTCCTTGCTTTCTTATGGGTGGGTAGGGTGAGCAGAATTAAGAAAGGCCACTTCTAGAGCATTTTATTACCCCTAGGAGACCCTCACAGAGACTGCCTGTTCTATCAGACCAGATCCCTGAATGACTGCAATGACTAGAACTTCCTAATGATCTGCGAATGAAACATGAGAAAGTAATGCCCCTGTGTTGTTTTAAACCACTACAGGTGTTTTGTTACTCTAGTAAGACATACTCTATTGCAACTGATTCAAGCGTAATACAATCCATCCAAGGAAATGAAGTCATCCAGGTACTAATACCGCAGCCCAATGGAGTGATTTCACCTAAAAGTAATCTCTTCAGACACTGATAATATTATGATATGAAGCCAAGATTATACATGACTTAAAATTCTGGGAATTAAGAAACTTCAAGTACAAGTAGCATAAAAATGGCTTCTCGTTTCACATAATGTTAAAACCTCAACTGGCAAACCAAACTCTCAAATTGGAGGCCAAAGTAAAGTGAACATAGCTCCAGCTCTTTACCGTACACTGCATGCTCCAGGCCCACTAGGGGCTAGGGCTGCCAGAGTAATCGAGATTTGTCCGCTGACTGCTGCTACCCCAGATGCTGTCCCTAATAATTATAACCAGGCCTTCCCCTCCCACCTCCTGCTTGTTTCCTTCTTAGCATGAGTCAGCAAACTTTGGTTTTGAGCTCTGTAGGGGGCACTAGTCTTTCTTTTGTTCTTGGCAGAGGGAGAAATATTTTTAGAAAATAATCTTACTATTTTCAGAGGGGGGCCATTATCAACCACAAAATGAGAAGAATGTGTGTTCCAGAGGGCTCCCATACCCACTTAGTGAATCTGAGCTCTCCAACTGCAAACCACAGAAGCCTCGCGATTCCGTGCTAACTCGGGTGGCAGAAGCAGTCCAGAATGACACAGCCCCTCTGTGCTCCCTAGGCCTTCCTACCTGGGAAAACACAGAGTTTGGACTTTTGGAGTTAAAAATAAAATCACACGAACATTAGGTGTCATCCATCCTCACTTCAGCGAATGGGTACCCCACCCCAAATTTCCCAGAGATCAGCTAAGTCAGTGTGACAGAAAGAAACGCAGGGCAGTGTGTCTCTGTTGGGGACAGTGGGTGCATTAAGTCTCAGGGGCTCCTTCCCCTCAGGACACTCAGTTTGTGCAACTGGCACCATGGGCCTGGACACCCCTAGTGTCTCAAAAGAGATAGGCGACTGTTCTCAACAGATGTGAAAATCAGACCCCTAAGGCCCTTCCTTCTCCCCTCCCCAGTTCTCCTTCCCTCTTATAATCGAAACAGCACCCTGGAACCAAACTCTCCCTCTCCAGAGTTCATTAACATTTTCTCCAAGAACAGTCCTACGTAATTCCTAAATGGAGCTTGTCTTCTTTTATGTTGTGGCAAAGTGCAATTACAGTTTAAAAGGAATATTTATGTACATTAGTTAACAACATCATTGCAAGTTACTGCTCACACATCAACACTTAATTAGTGTAAGCATAAGTGACATAATTGCTACAAGGCATGCATTTACTAGTAATGTGAGGTAATTTCATGCACTATGCACATTTTAAATATCTACTTTATACTTTGTCAGGCTGAATTTTTTAAATCAATAAGGGATATTTACATGGATCAGAAAGCGGTATCCTTCCCTATTGTAGACAAATATACTGTTATGGACTTTTGAAACATTTAATATCTCACAGAATTTTTAAAGCCAGAAAGGTTAAAAATGGGCTGTAGACCCTGTCCTTGGGGATAGAGAGAACCCCCTAATATATGCAGCAGCATCCACATTAATTACATGTCGTCCTCTTTCATCTTCAACTATTTAATATGCATTTAAATGTCTCCTCAGACATTACAAATTCTAGTTTAGAAATGTTTCTTTGAAATATAGTGGTTCTATAAATTGGGGGATTCAAAGCCCCCCTCAAAAATTGCAAATACTACTAAGAATGATAAAGAGTGGCCTTTTTACAATGCACATTTATTCAAAGCAACTCCCTGCAGGGAATTCTCCAGTGGCTTTTCCTATACTTCATTGTCAAGTCCAAACCCCAGCATGTGACTGCATTGGTTCTTCCTGATCTGGCTCTCACCCACCTTCCAGCTTCCAGGGAACATGCACTCCGATCATCCCAAAGACCGGGCTTGTCTCTGGCTTGTACCTGGCTCCTGCTCTGTCGCTTCCTGCCAGGGGTCTCCTCTCGCCTTCTAGGCTCAGCTCAGTCGTGCATCCCTGTTGAGTGCTCCTCTCTCACCCTTCGTGGCGTCGGTCACATAGTGTGGTGTTACTCGTGCATTTGCCTCCCCCATTAGACATAGGACAAGACTCGAGTGACAAATTGGCTTTCCCTTAGCTGATATTCATGTCACGATGGTGAATAGTGCCCTTCAGAAGCAGAATAGTATAGTGAATAAGAACCTGGGCTTTAGAGTAAAACTGCCCTCAATTCAAGGTGAGTTTAGTGAGAATGATTCTATGTGCTTCGGGTTCCTCATATGTAAAATGGGGAGAAATCGTCTAAATACCAACCCCTGAGACTGGCCTACCATAGTGGGAGTTCTTAGTCATAAACATAGATTTTTATACCTGGCTGTCTGTCTCTGCTACCCGGGCCCACCTTTCCCCCTGGATCTCATCTACAGGCTTGCCTTACCTCATGTGCACACCCATCTGTTTCCCAGCATCCCACAGCAGTTAGCACTTCAGATGCCCACTACCCCTGAGCAAAGTTTTAACAGTGACATCCACAGCAATGCTGTGATTCTAAATGACCTTTGTTTTCCTCTCGGGAAGGCAATCGACACTTCACCTCAAGATAGCAGGGCCTATATTTGAGTTCCAGCCCAGTTCCTATGAAAGTTATTCAGCAACTGTTTTAGTACCAACTATATTCCAGGCAATGTGCTAGGTATTCTGGATGCCAGGGCGAGTGGCAACCAGCCCCTGGAGCACGGACGATTCCTACTGGGTCTGGGGCAGGTCCTGGACCTGTGTGAGGCTGTTCCTTCTGTGTGGAGACACTAACCCCCTACTTATAAGCCTGTGATGAGGATAAAAAGAGAAAAACATGTATGGGAATAAATTATAAACTGTAAAGTGCTATGCAAATCAGGATTATAAAATTCTTATCCCTTCGGAATGCTCTCCCAATTCTACGTCCACATCACCCTAGCACTGAATGTCTTACAGCTTAATGCACTTGACTGTACCGTTTCTGTCTCTAGACTGTGCTATATTCCCCATAAGTTCAGATCTTCCTGCTTGACAGGCTAATGTGCTGTTGCCATCCCCCTTGATATTAGTCTAATTCTGATTTGAGGCTACAGAAGTGACAAGTGAAGCTATTTTAGAGGTGCCTGGGGTCGTAAAACATTTTGAAAATTATTTTCCTGTCAAAGTCACATCAGAGGAGACCTGCGTGAAGATCCCGTGGTTCTGACTGAACATGAGGTGCCTTTCCGCTGTGCTCTGGAGAGAGTGGCATGATGAACAGCGCTGTCATCACTCACTTTGCCAAATGCAGAGAGGCGCTCACTGAGCCCACGGAGCCAGGGCCTTGGGGATTCGCTCAGCGACACTGAGGAAGCTTCGCAACCGAGATTGCCTGGGAGGATCCACGGATGGGAAACACAAAGTCTCTTGCCACCCAAAGACACTTTTTTGAAGTGTCGGAAATGGATGTCTTTTTTCAACAGGAGAGATCCAGAAAGCATTGAGGGGAATTATCCATCTCGTACTTGCTCAAAAAATGTTTGAGAAAAGTTGCAAAAATCAGAGTTGAAACTCCCTAGCCATTTATTCTTTCCTCTCGGTTCATGCATCGGGCCTTGCTGCCCCTTTTAAATAATGGGCATAATAACAACTCTCATGAATTAGGGAGGACATGGACAAAAATACAGGTACCTTTTAGACGATAGCTTTGAACCAGGGCTTTCAAATAGAGGAAGCCTGGAGGGTCCGTGAAGGTGCCTTACTTACGACTATGCCTGGGAGTGAGATGTGGGGGAAACCGAGGGTATTGGAACCAGATGTGGGAGAAACCAGGTATTGGAACCGGAGCCTGCACTGCAAACACCAGGCCCATAGCATTAGCTACTTCATCTCACCGTTGAACTTTCATAGGGTGGGCCAAGGGGGGACTCATGCACGTGAAAGAAGGACTCTACTCCCAAAGTGTCAAAATGACAGAAAAGACAAAAGCAATTTCTAAATATTTTCCTCTAAACCTTACCAACTAGGCTGTAAAGCCCTTTAGAATTAGAACCACATATTCTCCATTTACATATCTACCACATCACATAATGTTTTATGCAGAGGGTATCTTTCATAGGTGCCTATTAAATGAGTGAATGAGCAAGTAACTTTGAAAGAAATAAGAGAAAAAGGGGGGAGATGGAGAGGAGAGAGAAATGGAAAAAGGAAGAGAAAAAAGACAAATTGGAGAGAGAATAATTAACAGGTAAATCAATGAAGAAATAGCACAAAATAGACTGGGTTTCATGTAGCAGTTTTCCAGCTTAAGGTGCCTGGCTGATGAGGGGGGTGGGAAACCAGCCCTGGTGAGTCAAGTGCTTTGTCAAGGGAAGCAGAAAGTCATTGTCACACATCCTTCTTCCTGCACCTTGTCCGTCTCCCTCCCCAACCGTAGACACTATCTCACCACGAAGAACACAGAAAGCAAAAGGAAAGGTACCTTTCAGATAAAAATCCCTTCTGCACATTTATCTCTGACTAATTTATCTCTGTTTCCTAGTTCCTAAAACTTCCTATAGATCTGTAATTCTAGAATATGGTAATTAAAATTATTCCGCCTATTGCCATCCCTAATTCTAGGTACAAAAGTCATTCACACAGTCACCATCACATGTCTGCCCCACTAATGCACTGGAGGAATTCAAAGTGGTGTATCAGATTCAGCAGCTTTCAGAGAAAGAATATTATTTTTAATGCACTGTGGCAAAGTAAGCGTCAATGGTGCTTTTGACCTTAATTATTCGTGATAATAACTAGCTGGATACAACCACATAGTTCACAGAGCTTCAAGAGCATATTTCCACAAACTTCCATCAAGTAACAATTATTGATGGCTCTAATCTCTTTCAATAAATATTTCAGAACATGGCCGATTCACGGTGTCAGTACGAGACATGCCCAGAATGTCCTCCTGGATAGGGGCTATTATTTTTCTAGTTACACAAAACGGAGAGCTTTTATCTTCTTTCTCAGTAGACTGATTTATTTATGTCTCAAACTTCCACTTAAAGACTCTAATAGCTAAGAAATTGTTACTTCCATATCTTCTCTCAAATATCTAAACTATTCTTGCCCTATATTTTGCCTCATTTGTGCCAGATTATATCTTTCCACCACCTTTAAAAGCTCTAACTACAAATACAAAAGTTGCAATTGTAGGAGGATGCATCTAGGCTTGTTTTAAACTGAAGACCCTTAAGACTGGCCCGGACGAGCATAGATGAACTCCTAAAGATAGCCAGCCCTTCAAACATAACTCATCTCCCCAGCCTGGCTTACCTTTCAGTTTCCAAAACTACAATTTACAACTCAAAATAAGATATTCGTCAAGTTACTTGTAGATAAAAACAGACATTCATTTTAGAATAACAACAATACTAATAACAATACGAATATTACCTGTAATTTGTGGTTATCTTCTGGCTATTTAGTGTAGGGAAGAAACATAACGATTCAAAATGCAAACCATCACTAAAAGACAAAGCCTTGAGTAAGTTTTTACCACTGAATGAGCTGGAGTCCTTAAAAACCTGGGCCAGGTATTTTATACCTTTAGTTCAACTGGGCCATGTTTAGTAAGTGGTAGTCTCTCGGTAATTCTCACTACGAGTCCATGAAAAGTGAAAAGTTTCAGCTGGGGTTTGCAGGAAAATCAAGATTGAAACCAAATTACAAAAGGAGGTCCAACGAATCGCATTGAGCCCTCTTCCAAATTGTGTCTCTCACAACTGGTCACTTCACTCCTATGGGCCTGGTTCACACACCATTATCTCTAGCCAGGGCAACTGCTCTTGCCCTCGGGGAGCTCCCAGCATGGACCAAACTATTGTTCATCTACAAAATAAGTAAGTAAATACAGGGTCATGTTGACAACAGAATTATCACCAGCAACCCTGAGTATTAGAAGACAAAGATATATTCAAAGATCTACAAGATTCTGGTACAAAAATCCAATAGTCATACAAAATAACAATTCAGCATAGAGATAATATGAAAGTGTGTTGGGATGTTCATGGACACAGCATGTTGATACCAAGCACCATTTGTGATTCTGACATCTAAGTATGTACGACAAACAAACAAACAAAAATGTTGAAACCAAAAGAGGGAAGACATAGAATTCCAGAAGAGAGAGCTACCCCAAAAGTACAAGACTCATTCTGGGGCTCAATTGTGGGAGTGTTGTGGACCACTCTGCCTGGTTCTAGGAATTGTAATTCTACCTCCTGTGGCTGAGGAGGAGTCAGTGACCTCTGGAATGCGAGCCACAGGAAACAAAGCTTGTCTCTGGTAGCAAATGCTGCCTCAGTTTCCTCCATGCCCCCAAAGCATGGTGTGGAGTCAATGACGGGTAAGACACTTCACAGCAGGGGTCAACCTAGGCCAGACACGATCACTTGGGAGGCCACCATGGAAGGACTCGGGGATGGGGGGCTGCAACAAAGAGCAATGGACTCTCACCCCTCAGCTTTGACAAACCCTGAGTCCCCATGTCTTCTGGGAGAAGCACTTCCTGGCTCTAATGTCCTTCAGCCTGAATACCTGATGGGGAGAGGTGCAGCTCCTTATCTTGCTAGAGCGTGTCCCACGGAAAAATCTGGCATCACAAAGACTTCCTGATAAACCTGTGAAATCTGCTCTGCTAAGAGTGCTTTCATTCATATGTTAAGGGTTCAAGCAGGAAACCCTAAAACTCTGTTCCTGACAGACTCAGACTCAGACTAAGCCCTCAGATTTCTTTGATCCTTGCTGCCCTGTATTCCTGTGTATTACAACCCAATAAAAGCCCTTGGAGGAAGGGGCTCAATGCCCTTTTCCCCTAAGAAACTGGCCACTGCTCAAGGCCTTTTTCCTCTGGGAAACTGGCCAATTCTCCTCCCCAAGCAGATTACATCATGTCTCAGTTATGTTTACTCTCATCCATGGTACATTGGGAGACTTGCTAGGAAAGTTGCCCCCACGTGGGAGCTGTAAGTAGATCTAAAGAGTGACCAGCTCAGATGTCAGCTGGAAGTTGATGGGCTCCAAAAGAGTTTTCTTTGGAAAAGAAAAAGTCATCTGTACAAAAAAATGAGGCTGAATAATTGAGAATTTGGTAAAAAAAAAAAGTCATTCTTGATTTGACAACCATTGGACAATGGAATGCAATAAATAGAAGACAATAAATTCATTTTAAAGAGGTCAATTAAAAAAGAAAAAACAGAAGAGCTACCATTGTTTATAGTTTGCTAAAATATGGCAAAATGTAATAAAAGTGAATCCATTTGATTTTGAAACTAGTAACACTCTTCCTCAATGACAAAAATGTTATATCTTTGGATGTAAAAAGAAGGAAATGCAATCTAACATCTTTATTTGAATTTGTGGTGAATAATATGTACATGGCCATAAAGACAAATGGTATTTATTGGTTTTCAGCCTTCAGTAAAAGCTAAAGACAAAGCTCGTAATAATTATGGTTTCATAAAGGAAAGTAAATGTTTCACCATAACTTTGTAAAATTAAAAGAAGAGTTGCCAGAAACTGGGAACTAGAAGGGCAAGAGAAGACATAGAAGAAGGGTAAGCATATAAGCCTAATATTTAGATTTATGAAATTAATCACAAGAGGAACTAAAACCAGCAGTGTGTAAACGGGACTTGCAGACTGAAACTGAGGTTGAGGAAGAATGAACAGAAAAAATATGCTTTTCATTTCAAACCTCTCTCTGCTTATTAAAAGTAAACAATACATATATAAAATCATGTTGTATACCCTAAACATGCACAATTTCTATTTGTTAATTCTACCTCAATAAAACTGGAACAAGTATACTTCATGTATTCCCTTCAAAACAATGATATAAATACAATATACTAACATGAACAAAAAAAGATCTTAAATAAAAAAGTACAGCATGATGCCAAATATGTGTTTTTATGTATGTGGATATGCTTAGGAAAAAGCCTGAAAGGATATATGCCAAGTAGTTCATGTTTGTACATTTAGAAAATGAATTACTGGTTGTTTTTCACTTTCTTCTTTATATATTTACTTACTACTTAATTTCTGTATTTACATACTACCTGATTTTTTATATTTACATACTAGCTGACTTTTTATCTACAGTGAGCACAAAAAAAGTTATAGTATTAAAAATTAAATTTTAAAATATGTCCTTAGTCCTACAATTAATAATTATAAAATATCAATATATTATTCTTAGGTTTTTTATATTTTAAAATATTTTTATGTTTTATTTAAGTGGACCCATAAATATATACAACATTTTACATAATTGCTGTTATATAGAACATACTATATTTTTTTCAAGCTATTCACTATCCACTTACTTACATCATGTTTATGTCTCCGTTATATCACCTATTATATCAACCAGCTAGCATGTCCATTGGTACTACATGTCTGTTTTCCCCAAAGGAGAAGATCCTGAAGCTAAAATCCACGTCTCAATAACTCTTTAGCTCCAAACCCTTGCACGTAAAAGGCATGCACAGTGAAGACTGATGAATCTGAAAAAAAGCTCAATGTGCTTCCCTCCTGCGCAGTTACCAGTCACCAACATTCCTTTCCATAAACACTGTGTCCCTGTGCACAAAACACCTGTGGCTCCTTCACAGGGCAGGGCCCTCACGTCTCTCCTCTTCCCTTCCTGATCCTATGGATAGCCAGGGCGTATTTTCTCTCCACCTTGATCATTCCACCTGAGCACCATTCCAGCATGAGCGCTTCTGTGAGAGTTCTGACCAGCTTCCAGCAGGGGGTGCAGTGGTCCCCCCAAAAAGATCTCATCTGAGGTTGAAGGGGAGACTCTTTCCGCAAAGACCTCCCCTTCCTTTCTGCAGTCAAGTCTCCACCATTTGAGATTCATTCCACAATATTCCTATTCCCGCAACGAGGTAACAGGTTAAGCGTCCAACTTCAGTGACCCATCGCTCCTCAAATGGCCACCCTGCCCGACAGCTACAAGGCAGACAGGCCCAGCACTGGGCTTCCATGGGTGACAGTTTCATCACTTAGGGAAAGCAAAGAGCCCAGAGGAAGCAGGACAGAATAGGAAATGGGGGGAAATAATTTCAGACTTTATAGTTTCGTCTAAACTATCTGTCAACCCTAACACTAATGACAATCATTATCTTTCCTATTTAAACAGATACTTTCCTGAAAAAACATGTTATGGGTTTCTTGCCATACATTATATTAGGTCTAAAATTCCTGCACAACACTCAGTAGTACTCAGAAAGGAATACAGCATCTTTTAAAAATATACAAAGTAGCTTATTTTTACCATAGTTGCAAGAACTGCACTTGAGGCAAAGATAATTTTGAAGGTGGTTGAAATATTTATGAATAAGCATTTTATTGAAGTATTCCAAACTTGGAGAAAAGTCCACAAATAACCAATGTACAGTTTGATGATGTTTTAAACAGAAAACCACTAGGATCATCACCCAGATAAGAAAATATCTGCCCTGGCTGGTGCAGCTCAGTGGATTGAACGTGGGACTGTGAACCAAAGGATCACATTCGATTCCCAGTCAGGGCACATGCCTGGGTTGCAGGCCAGTTCCGAGCAGGGGATGCATGAGAAGCAACCATACATTGATATTTCTCTCTTTCTCTCTTTCCCTTTCCTTCTAAATATAAATAAATAAAATATTTAAAAGAAAAGAAAGAAAATATCTGTATCTATCTATCTGTCTATCACCAGCATTCTCAAACCCACCTCTTCATGACCCTGCCTAGCCAAGGGTAAGTACCACACTGAAATTTATCACCAGAGATTAGTTTTGCTCAGTTTTTAAGTGTATATAAATAAAATCACATCAAAGAGTAGCTACCATTACATTATAATTATGAAAACTCTTTGCTAAATCAGAAAGAGTTATCCTCTCCCTCAAGTAAACTCAACAAATCTTATGAATAATAATCTAACACAGAATCATCCACCTTGCAGATGGGGAAACTGGACTCAAACAGAAGCTATATAACTAAGCAAAGATCACACCTAAGCTTGGTAAATAGCCAAACTGGGTTTGAACCTAGATGTTCTCACTCCAAAATAAATATCCTTCCATTTATTTCACATGGCCAGATGAATAAGATATTACACTTCTAGAAATCATCACCTCACTTGGGGTCCATAAAGCCTGGAATATTGAGTTGAGCAAATCCTTGGCTCTGCCTCTAGGGAATACAACATCTTCCAATATATCATGAAGAAAGCTCCTTACTGGCACGAGTGCAAGCCTGAAGACAGATGGAGCCTGTTTACATTACCTGTTTGCTCCTATTAAAGGAGTTTCAAGTCATTGGTATGCAACCAAGGAAAGGTTATATTTCTTTTCATCACTATTTCCAAGATTAAGCGCTGTTTTTCTTCTTCAGTGTTTAAGGGTCTTTAGGCAGATCCCATGGCTTTCTAGGCACTTTCTAAAAATCCAGTCCAGTCAATATTTCAATCTCATTTCCAATTCAAACCTAACCACTTCTTGTATCTCACACTGTGATACAAGCCTAATGTGGAGAGGAAGGCATAATCTGCTTTTGTACTCTTTCTTTTCCACCATGTCTGTTAACTTCAGAATGGAATAATATGGTGTACTTCTGAGAATCTCTTTCTCTTCCCTCCCCTTGATCTTAATCCATATGGTTGAGGACAAAAAGGAGAAATAAGAAGGCAGTCCATTCTTATGTATGTGGCCCCCCGTCAGCAACAAGGAGGCATCACGGGTCTCCCTCTGATGCAGTTTGGTACCATGTAATGGCAATGGCTCATGCCAATATGACAGCATGTGCAATGTGAGACTTATGCCAATGTTCTAGACTCCATATACATCAAGGTTCTCAACAGCAACACTAGTGACATTTTGACCCGGGTAACTCTGCTGTGTGGGCTATCCTGTGCCTAGGAGAATGTTTAGCAGCACCCCTGGTGTGGTAGCAACCTCCTCCTGGTTGTTACCAACAAAGCTGCTAATTGGCCCCTGGAGGGCCAATTCAGCCTGGTTGAGGACCATTAACAAAGATAATGTGAATTTAATTCTCAAGTAGCCTCATCAGTGATGCTTGCTTCAAAATCATTCTCCGAGCAGGATTTCACTTGCTTAGCCTACATGTCACCTGGGCAGGAAAGGGATATCTGACCCATCCTTTAACCTCTTTAGTCCTTCATGTATAGCCCGTAAGCTAAGGACAGAGGCCTCAGAAGAAAGCAAGACATCCAACACCTTAATCTCAGATATTTAGCGTATAGAACTGTAAGAATATAAATTTGTTGTGTGAGCTACCCAGTCTGGTACTTTGTCATGGGGCCCTAGCAAACTAATATATACTAGCCTTATTCTTATTGACTTGGGGTTGAGAGATGATTGAATGAGGTGAGCAGATTTTGCCTCTTTCATTAAGCCCTGGAGAAGAATCTAATCACACTTGTTGATGTTCCCACTTAAATAAGGGGTGCTAAGATCCTCCTCAACTTGAGCCGGTATCACCAATTCTGGAGCAGTGGGAAAAAATTCTACTCATCATCATGTTATGTAGTCATCTATTAGGATTTTATTAGTACCCAAAAAGAAAGCCAGATTTCAGCATTGCAAAGAGAAAAATAACTCCTCGGTTGTCCATTGCTGTCATATATCTTCTTAAAGCAGCAGCACCTTACCTATATGAACCCGGGTGAAGGTTCTATGAGGCAGTGACATGTCTGCTGGTGATTTCATAGATGATATACCATAAACATGGCATCTCTTGCACTGCTGACTGAGAGATTGTTTTCAAACACTGGTCAGGGTCTGCATGGCATCCTTCTAAGTGGACATAAATCACTATCTTGAGTGCTCTGAACAATTCCAGGACAGGAAATGATCTTGACAGTCACCTAACCTAATTCCCCTATTGATGTTTCAATGACTTTTGTCTATCCGTGGCCATGGTAGCTTACACATAAAGAACAATGCTTGAGAAATATCACCATGCTAGGATTCCATATACATAAGCCCTATCTGGAGGGTGAATGAAGCTTTATGCATACTCATACCTTCTTTATATGCATATTCACACTGTTTATAAAGCCCACCTTTATGATTCCTGGTTGAATTAAAAATACTGTTTATATTCCTGGTCACCTCCCTCAGCACTCTGCTACTCTATGCCCAGTGAGTGCCTAGGATCTACTGGGTGTGAATAGTGTGAAGAGTGAGAAGAGAACATCACAATAATTCTGTAGACCAGTCTTAGCCTAGAACAGATTATGAGATATTTGACTCTGAGCATGTCCATTCAACACTTTTAATGTTAAGTTTCTTCATCTTAAAACAAGGGGAAAGAGTAGATAGTCCTAAAATTCCTTTCAGTGTTTAAATTTCCCAAATGTTACCATATATTGAATTACCCAAAACTCTTCATCCTACCCTATTCAGCTCATCTAATTTTGCCTGCGCTCTGCTAATAAACTTCTTCTAGCTATATTCTGTAAGTCACTCCATAGACGCTTCTATGCTGGATGATGTTATACATGTGAAACATTCTTGAAATTGTAGCTAACTCTCATAGAATCCGGAAGGAGATGCTAAGAGGTTTGGGTATTATGTTAGTTTTCTATCACTGCCTTATGTTACCACAAACACAGAGACTAAAAACCACACATTTATTATCTCACAGTTCTGGAGGTCAGAAGTTTGAGCTGGCTCAACTAGTTTCTCTGACCCAGGTTTCCACAAGGCTGAAAACAAGGTTTTAGTTGGCTGGGTTTTTATCAGGAAGCTCTGGGAAGGATACACTTCCCAGTTCATTCAGGTTGTTGTCAGATTTCTGCTTTTCGTGAATATAAAACTGAGGTTCTATCATCTGGGGCTGCCCTTATCTCCTAGAGGCCTCTTTACATTCTTTGCACATGACCCAAAACTCAGAGCCATCAATGGCATGTCCAATGCTCAAGCTTGAACACTCTGTAGCTTCTTCTGCTGCTGAATCTCCAACTTTAGCCAAAAAAAATTCTCTGCTTCTTTTTGTTTGTTTGTTTTTTCTTCTATCGATTCTAGAGAGAGGGGAAGAGAGGAGGTAAGAGAGGAAGAAACATCGATGTGAAAAACATTGATCCATCGCCTCCCATATGCACACCATCCGGGGAACAAACCCACAAACCAGGCAGGTGCCCTGACTGGGAAATGAACCCACAACGCTTCAGTTAGTGGGCTGGTGCCCAACCAATTGAGCCACACTGGCGAAGGTTAACTCATATAATTAGATTTTGCCCATAGAAATAATCCAGGATAATTCCTTTCTCTTAAAATCTGTACCCTTAATTACAACTGCAAAATTTCTCTTTCTTTGAAGTGTAATATACTCACAGGTTCTAGGAATTAAGGTGTGGACATTTTGGAGGAGCCATTTTTCTGCCTACATGGTGAGAGGAAATAACTTGCCCTGCTGTGCTAATCCACCCAAGGGTTTTGCTTTTTTGTGACTCCACTAGATACTTAACATTGTAGCTCATACATAATGTGCATTATTACAGGTGTAGCACTTTGCTTGTATTAAAATGCATTACCTCATTGAATCCTCATAAAATGGTATTCAGTAAACCCTACAATTCCCATTTTACAGTTGAGACAATGAAGGCTGAAATCCTAAATACCCTGTCTACACAACTAGTTAAGCAGAAGAGCCAGGATCTTGTGTGTGCATGTGTGTGTGTGTGTGTGTGTGTGTGTGTAGTAGAACCAGTGTTTACTGGAACACATTTTGGTACATGTTGCTTTATTATTTTTTATTTTAAATGCACTTGATGCTTATGTTTTATGAATTTAAAGAAGTTTTATTGCTTATGCTATTACAGTTGTCCCAATTTCTCCCCATTCGCCCCCCTCCCTCCCACTCCTCCCTTCCCAGTCAACCCCCACACCATTGTGCATGTCCATGGTTGATGTATATGTGTTCTTTGTCTAATCCCTTCTTCTCCTTTCAACCAGTCCCTACCTCTCCTCTCCCCTCTTACAGCTATCAGTTTGTTCCTTATTTCTGTGCTTCTGATTCAATTTTGAGAAGAGTGAGAATTTAAACCCAGTTTCAGTGATTCTAGAATCATACACCCTCACCCTTCCCAGCTAGCTCAGTTCTTCAGAACATTTCCTGATACACCAAGGTTGTAGGTTTTATCCCTGGTCCAGACACATACAAGAATCAAACATTGAATGCACAAATAATTGGAATGACAAATTGATGTGCTAGACACCCTATAGTCAAGGTTGATACAAGCACAGTTTTGTCATTACTCCACTAGCATTTATGAATCTTTACAGCTCTGAAAGTAAAGGTTCTTTTGTGGTCATAGTCACTTTGAAAATAGTGGGGTATTTTTTAATACTTTAAATGCTATACTTTATAATGCTAAAATATAAATTTGATAGAATGAGGTTTTGGAACTTAGACACCCATAATTACCTCCCAGCAAAGTAAGCTGGGGAGGGAAGAAAAGAGAGTAGCTGCCAGACCGAAAGGAAATAGAAGGAAGATATCTTGCCATCCAAAACTGCGTATAAATGACTAGAGTCCCTAACATTCGCTCTTCTGCGTCACTTGTAAGCACCTGCTCAAGCATATAAATGCACAGGTGGTCCTAAAATTGTTGCAGCCCGCTGTGTAATTGATGACACACATAGTAAAGACTTATTCATGTCCCTCGCTTTGACTTTCCATTTGACGATAATATAGAGAGCAGTTAACTAGTTCTTTTCGTAACTCACTGATAGGGCATTTTGATATTTCATTGAAGTTTATTCCAAGTATGGATGTTTACATCATTGTCATTCTGTGAAGAATACTATTTTCAGACACTATTGTATAGACCTGATTTATTCAATAACATTAAGAAATGGGGAATTTGGTGTAAAGTAAGTGTTTATTATTATCCTTATATAGCCAATAGATTAATATAATGTTTATGTATACTTTTTCATTTAATCACCAGGGCAGCCCATATGAGATGGGTGTTATTCTGCTCGACATGCACATGAGAACACTAAGGCCTAGAAGGGATATAGTTTATCCAAGATCAGACAACTAGGAAGAGGCAGAATCGAGAATTCCAAACCTTGTCTGCTACCTGAGCCCATCCCTCTACTGCCTTTGCTGCTACTTATTCAGTATCTTCTTCAAAGCCAGAAATTTAAAGAGGAGTTTGAAAATGTTTTCTAAACCATTCCCCAGTTCCTGTCTTTTGAAGCAACAGCTCTTGGCCACAGTCTAACAGTGGTTGCAGAAACAGGTCTGAAGTTTTGGCAACAGCTCCTCTGTTCACTCCCCAGTTTGGGACTGTCTTAGGAGAGCAGAGATTTTTAAAAATCTGACCACTTGACAAGATGGGATACTTCTGCATAGTAAAAAGATTAAACAGCCCTGGCTGCTGTAGCTCAGTGGATTGAGCATGGTCCTGTGAACCAAAGGATCACGGTTCGATTCCCAGTCAGGGCACATGCCTGGGTTGCAGGCCAGTTCCCAGCAGGGGACACATGAGAGGCAACCACACATTGATGTTTCTCTCCCTCTCTCCTTCCCTTCCCCTCTGTTTAAAAATAAATATATTTTTAAAAAAACATTAAACATTTTCCTGTTTTTAAAACCACATATTCATGGAGGGGGTGAGTAGAGGTAGAAGAGGGCTTAGGAAGATACCCAGTAATGGAAAAAATACAATAAGAAATGAAATATTAAAGAATAAGCACAATGTAAAAATCACATATTCATACTCCCCTTTTACCTAGTATTTTCAAAATTTCTTGCCATCTTCCTTTTTAATTTGAAATAGAACTATTTTTCATGATAACCAAATATGCCAGCATGTTACAGTGAAAAATTTAATAAAGAAATATGGATTAGCCAATACTTAACTGCTCAAAAAAACAAGGTTTGTCAAAGTACAAATTATAAAATGTTGGGATCATTGTCCTTTTATATCTAGAGTGAAGGCAATAGAATAAGAATTAAAATAGTATATTTCAAATTAGCTAGGCAATAGACTGGTCCAAAATATAGTTACCTAAGATATTCTATTTATACATATCCATACCCAAATATGTATATTCTGAAACCTGGTTAGCAACCCTGAAAGTTACCTCTCTCAACTTATCACAGGAATATTTTTAAGTTGAAAAATATAATGATCTTATAATCACATCAAAGTTAAAACAGGACTTCAGATTATTGCCAGAATCTTAGAAGAAATTTCAATTAGTCATAGCAATCATTTGAAAATCTCCACTAGATGACCTAGACCAAAATAGTAAATAGTAGGTAGTGGGTGGAGGAGGTTTTATTTCTTCCCCATAATCTATTGTCTGGTTTAGAATCTCAAGATCCAGATACACCAGGAAATGAGTGGATGGTGGTTGCTCTGCTGCCAAATGCCTGTCTTTGGAGTAACTAATGTGCCAATATTCCTTTCCTATCAGCAGCAAGAGCTTCTACTGTAGCATTTAGCATCAGCAATTTCTCTGAAACAACAACACAGAAGTTGGTGGAAATCGGAGGTTTAGAAGACAAGGAGGTATGTCCCAGCAGCAGAACAGAATGCCCCAAGTCCCAGCTCCAAGTGCTGTGTCAGAAAAGGAGCAAGTGAAGACAATGAAACTAAAGCTTCTTGGAGAACAGGGAGGAGAAAGGAAATAAGACCTGAGCATGGAGTACAGTTTTAACCATAGGTCACTACAAAGTTATGGAAGCTCTTCAGGATTCTATCCAGGGATGGAAAAAGAAACACTGGCAAACCATTAATGAGCAAAAAATAATTCCCTTGTATATATTTACCCACTAAACTGAGACTTTTCAACTAACTGGTTATTCCTGCAAGAATTTAAAAAGCTAATCTTCCATTCACCATTTTGGAGGAGGAGGAGATACGGGGGAATGAAGCTGTAGCCGACTGAAAAGGAACACAAGAGAAAAAGAAGCTAACCCCAGACAATTAAAACAAAGCTCATGGTAGCTGCTATGAAGCAGACCTGGAAAGCAGTCCGTTTAAAACTTAGCATTCAATAAATAATGTGATTAAGAAATTGGATAAGCTTGATAGCACAATAAAGAAAGCATAAGAATATAAAGGTAATTAGAAATTATAGGTAAAACTGATGGTTCTCAAGAAGGTTATGGTATATGCTGTAATAAAAAATGTGTGGCCAAACTTCAAGCAATTGAGAGAAAAGATGAAAATTTATTTGACCTTGTGAGAGATTTTCTTCTTCAAGCAACTCTGTTTTAGTAACATAGGGTATCATCTCATTCTCTATGAATCGAATTATGCTAACTGGTTCCAAAGTGTAAAATATGCACATAATTGTAATATTGGAAATCCTGCTTAGTGGTTTCCAATGTTCAGAATTAACCTAGAAACAAAGAATAGGATACTTAATTATAGATGCACACTATAAACTTTGATGATAAAATGTAACAGCTTAGCTGATAGAATTAGAGATATGGGTAGAGAATAGCAGGGCTGAAATATTTTGATGCCTAAAAGTGAGGGATTCAAGAGTTATTTATCACCTAAATCTGGTACTTTAAATAATAAAACAAATTGAGGTTACAATGATAACCAATCAAAGAATGTAAGTTCTAATTAATAAAATGAAATACAAATTGGAAAATATAACAAAAATTAAACACCAAAAATTAGAAGAGGGAGAATATAAGGGGAGATGGTATAGACAAAAAATGCCCCTCATCTCTGGCATTTAGTCAATTGTTGGTGCATCAGAACATTATTTTAATGTCGGTTTTTAATCCTATCTTATGAATATGCAATAAGCATTCCTAAATTAGAAATTTAAGTTGTTTTTGGTATGTCACGACTCTAAACAATGCTTCAGTGGAAGTCCTTGGACACAGTTATGTGTATTATCTTTGATTATTTCCCCAGGGGATATTTCTAGAAATTACCAAAGCAAAGGAATATGACCCCCTAAAGGACTATGTTCATATTACTAATTGAGTGATCTTTATCTTTATATCTGGATATGGCTACAATGGAAAAAACAACACAAAAGCCCATTTAAATTTTTTTTTAACTTTCAAAATAATTGCTGACTCATATGCAATTTTAGAAAATAACAGAAAGATCTTGCATACATCCATTATCCGATTTCCCCCAACAGTAACTATTGTATAACTATAGTACAATAATATAACAAAACTGTCAACACTGACACAATGCATGAACCTTACTCACTTTCACTTACACTCATGAGTGTGCCTCAGTGTGTGTGTGTTTACTTCCGTGCAACTTTGTAACAGGTACAGTTTCATGGATTCACCACCCCAGTCAACATACAGAACAATTTCATCACAAGGATCCCTCCTGCCACCTTTTATAACTATACTCACCTACCTGACTCTGCCTCCCCAACACCCAACCCCTGGCAGTCACAGATCTGTTCTCCATCATCTTAGCAGGTCATAAACGTTATATAAACAGAATCAAGTAATATGTAACTTTTGGGGGATTGGCTTTTTTCACTGAGTATAATTCCCTTGGAGATCCTTCCAATTTGTTGTGGGTATCAATAGTTTGTTCCTTCTTGTTGCTGAATAGTATTCCATAGTATGGATATCTATCCGTGTGTCTAACCATTAACCCATTGACCAAGAACCAGTTTGAAACATATAGGAGAGTATTTGAAATACCTCATGGGGAAAGATTTGCTAACTTATCTAAAGGGATTCACTTTAGCCATGGAAAAGGAAAGATAAAGTCACCTTTAGTTAGAGAGAATGGAAAGGGTTAGCAATTGCTAGGAAGTTATTAAGGGGTTGTTCTTTAGTTTTCAAAGTAACCCAACACTTAATATTATACCCATCATACGAGTAATGAAGACAAGGCTCAAAAAGTTTAAATAAACTCCCACAACAACAAAATGGTTGATCTATGATTTAAACCCGAGTCCTCCCCACCTTAAGCCTGTGCCCTCTGACGTGATGTTAGTGGGATGCCCTGAAACCACCATCTGAGGGAAAGTGAAATCAGCCACAAGTGACCTGAGAACACAAAAATTCAATTGCCTTCCCCATCTTGGCCAAGGTGCCTTTTTCAAACCTAGATTATTTTACCTAACATTCCTGTAACCTAGAACTATACTCTGAAAGTCCTCCACCAAAATACTTAACCAGAAAAAAATGAATAAAAAAGCTAGAATCAATAGAGGATAATTATGGCAAATATGGTAAGGTGACTAAATCTCTAATAATGTGTTCTCACATAAGGAATTAAGTACTTGAAGATAAAATAGTCCCCTTTCTCCTATTCCTCCCACATGCTGACATGGTACTGCTCCATAATTTTTTTTGTCATAAGCTTTCAGATAAATCACTGGTTTCAAATTGCACCAGAGCACTGAGCAGGGGTCACAGGACTGTCCTCCTGCTAGCTGGTTTGTGGCCACACGCCTGCCCACTCTCAGAGAAGATGGCATCTTGCTTGCTAGGCGGAGATAAATTCCTCACTGGCATTCTCATCAGACACTAAGCCAAACTCATCTCTTTCCTCCGCTTCTTTCCTCCCTCACTCCAGTTATTTATAGAGATCACAAGTGAATCGGGGAAATTATTACAGTGCAATGACTGCTGAAAGGCTGGAGGCTAAAAAAGATGGATTATCATGGCTCTGACATGATTTGTATGGATTTCCAAAATTAAGCTGCTCACTTAGAGTGACCACCTTCCTGCTGCCCTGGGCTTCGCAGCTGCCCCTGGTGATAACCTTCATCTGCACTTGTGAGCCTGGAAAGCTGAGCACGTTTCCCATTACCTTTCAAGCAAGTGTGTAGGGTTCTTCTGGCCCCTCGGTAACAGCAGGGCTGCTGGTGAACAGAGTGATAAACACCCACCGAGAGGGATGTAGCATGAAAAGATCTCATCACCTGTCATTAGCTTGCCGATGAATAATGCAGCATTTTCCGTGGCAGGTGTCAGGGGTGGGAGGAAGAATTACTCCCGTGAATGCTCTGGTGAGCACTTCAGCACAAAGTAAGGGGCGAGAGCAACAGATGCATGTGACAAAATTACACAAGCTATTGTGCTTTCAGAAGAAAGGGGAACTTTTACTTCACAAATACCTGGCAGGTTTCCTTTCTTTCTTTCTCTGCCCTTACAGTCAGGGCAGGCTAATGCTGCCTCCCCTTACACTTTTACCACTCTAATCTGGACCCCTTGCAAGGGATTAGTTTCTCTCTTGGCATTACTCGGCTGACAGCACATTTCTCCCTCTGGTTCCAGTCCTTTCTCTTCTTTGTATATCTTGGTCTTGATTTATATATGTGGGCCTTTGTTGTATTTTTATTAAGCTATATAGGCTTGGGCTAAATAGACATATCAGGTAAGAGCAAATGTTCCGATTTCTGTGTGCATTTGTATCCACATTTGCACACATACACACACACACACTGAAGTGGTCATTTTTGGCTCCCATAATGGGTAGCTAACAGGCTTATTGCCTTTATGAATCTGCCTGAAGAGAATAACGTCAGAACAGCAGAATCTAACACAAAAATGGGAGCCATTATTGGCTATCCACAGCACACAAATTTATCCCTCTGAGAGCCATAAATTGAGGTGATTTGTAGTCTCAGATCCTGACATGAGGAAAACTTTTGATTGAGTTTAGTTCCACTTTCATCAAGACTCGGATAATTTCTGAGCACTCCGGAGTTTTTCATTTTGCAGTCAATTGCCATATAACTTCCAATGAGGCCAGACATGGAAATTAAATTCCAGAACTAAGTAGTTACCACCTGCACCTCATTTTTGAGTCCAAAATGCCAAATTCTCTTGTTATGTTGAACTTCACCCTTTAAAATGAGAAGGAGCACTTTTAAAAGGCAGAGACAGTCCTTTGGTTAAGATTAGGCTAGAGAATTTTTAAATGTGCTACACACTACTATCGCCAAAATAGTCACTGAAGAAGACAGAGCAACAGGTTGCTCCCTACACCTAATTCTGGATTCTTCTGTCAGTGGAGCAGATGAAGCTCCCAGACTTCCCTCCACCCGTGCCACATCACCGGAGAGGGAAAAGAAGTGGGCAAGACTGATGCACTGAGATAAATTAAAATAAAATTAAAACAAAGCTTGCCTTTGACTCTACTGATACTCTTTCCTTCATTTTTTTTCTTTTTAGAAAAGAAGAGAATAGTGCCACTTTTAAATTTCATCCAAAGTTATGAATCTAATTTTTTTTGTATTACCTCTTCTCCTTGATTTATTTTGGGTGTTTCGTAATGATCAAATAACTGTTCCTTAGGGTAAAATATTTGTTACTTAAAATAATCATTTGGCAAAAAGAAATTAAAATTTTTCTAATCACTTCTTAAGAAGGCTGGAGTTTCAAAAACAGAAATTCTAAATCCTATATAGGTCCCAGTGCATGCAAGTAGTAAGAAAAATTAAATTTTGGATATATGAAATAGTATATATGTATTATAAGACTTCAAAAACTTCAGAAAAATAGAACAAAAAATAGAATACTACTCTTATACAGACTTTATCATATTTCTCCTAATAATTCATTGGAGAATACTTTTATCAGTAATTATGAGTCCATATAATCATTTTTAATTCAATCTATTTAAACTAAAAAAAATTCACCCACTTTTCTCCTCCCCACTCCTACACCATGTCTGGCAACAATCAGTCTGTTCTCTGTATCCATGAACAATCTTTCTTCCTTCCTTCCTTTCTTTCTTCCTTTCTTTCTTTTTTCCTTTCTTTCTTTCCTTCTTTCTTTCTTTCTTTCCTTCTTTCTTTCCTTCTTTCTTTCTTTCTTCTTTGTTTTCAATGGATTGGCCAAAAAGTCCATTTGTTTTTTCCCATAAAATAAAAGACACGTTTTTCATTTTACCAACAACTTTATTGGTTATTGGTGTGGCTATTTTGAGTATGTTGGCTATCTCCCATGGGATATAATGTCAATTGCTCTTAATTAATGTCTCGATTTGATCGCTAGCAACTTCAACTCATTTACCCAACCATGGAGCATAGTACAGTGAGAAATCTCCAGAATGAAACTTTGCAAACCACTTTTGATGTGTTTGATTAGTCACAGCACCTTCTCCACACACTCTACAAATCTTTTTTCTTTTCATTTCAGTTATGTTTTATCTTTCTTGAATGAAGAGTAATGAAGCATAATATGCCCAAAAGCATTGCTTAGTTTCTTCTATCATCAATATTAAAATGGCTACACAAAAATTCACCAATTCTGATCAAGATTATTTGTACATGCAAGCTGATATGATAGCTGTCACAATACAGTCTAACAAAATTGTTTCAAATGAAGTTAAAACAAGTAAATGCTACTGAAGCCATCTTACAGAAAAAAACAAATAAACTTTTTAGCCAACCCAATAGATTTCACATGTAAGAGAGATCATACGGTATTTGCCTTTCTCTCCTGGTGCCCTTTCTACATCACTTTGGCCATCATTTTTTTTTTAGAACAAATGTCTTGACAAAAGTGAGAACATTTAGACAGTCGACAGGACAGATATGGAGCTGTCCCAGAGAACTGGTGGCATACAGTCAACAGAAATCTCTTACTGGTTATACCAAGAGACCAGGATTCATACATTGCCTTCAACTACCCAATAGAATCTAGTTGAGTCTAGCTGTCCTCCAAAATATATCAGCTTCCAAGATCACCAATAGTATCTCTCTTCCTTGAAACTCCCATGTCCTTGTAAGAAAATCTATCAAAATCCATTCATTAATTTGACATTATTTGTGAAACACATAATCTGCCAGAAAAGCTGCTAAGTGTTTGGGGCCAATCATGTCCCCACCCAAAAGACAGTTATATCTCAGGAGAGGAAATAGGTAACAAGAAAAGAGAGCTATAGTAGTGAAGTCAGTGAAGGTCCCATAGGAATAGACATTTGACCAGAGGGTTAGAAAGATAAAGCAGCCATGTTAGTCCAGGTCCTCTGAGAAGCAGTAGCCCTGACAAGATTAAAAGGTACAAGGATTTTACTGGGGGAGGATGCCTGTGTTTTAAGATCAGAGCAAAGGGGAAGACTGAGACTGTTGTGAGACCATAATGCAAGTCTGACCCCAGTAAGGGAGGGAGAGAGAAGGTGGATTAGAAGAATCCTAGGCGACTGCTGTGCAATCTAGGAAAGGTTCAGGAAAACTGCCACAGATTCTTTAGATCCAAGGGCAGCAGATGAAGAAATCCTCTCTCCTAGGAATGGGGCTGCCCAAGTATCCCTACTACACTTAATTGCCGGTAAGGTACAGCCCTGGGAGCCATGGTCTCAAAGCAAAATGGCTGATAAAGTTCAAAGCATGGCAGTGAGGTCTTCATTTGGTCATACTACCTGTAGAAGACTGTTTGTCTTGTTCTCGTGGCTGCCACGAAAATCGGGTGACGAGCAGAAGAAAGTGAGCTCTGTAGAAAGAAAACACTTTTGAACAGGTCCAGAACAGGAGGTTTTGCAGCAAGGCCTGACCCAATATAATCAGATTGCTTCTTAACAGCAAAGAACCTTTCATGGATTCTGATTTTAAAGAAAGAAAAAAGAAAAACATGGCCACAGGTCAGTTGTAGTAATTGAGTACCCTTCTTCCCAACTCTTATGGTTCTGGTCCATGTCCAAATCAGTTTCCAGGTTCCTGATCAATTCTGTAAACCATATGTAGTAGAAAGCTTCTAAAATGGCTCCCAGTGACCTCTGCCTCCTCCTAGTAACTCCCCAAGCAATCCCTTCCCCTCATGTACAGACTAAACCTAGCGATTTGCTTTTAATGAGCAGAAATAGCAAAAGCAATGGGATATCACATTCTATATTAAGACTGTGACTTCCATATTTCTCACACTCTCCTTGTTTTCCTCTTCTAACTTCCACACTCTCACAAAGCAAGCTGCCACGTTGTAATCTGCTCTACAAATAGGCCTGGCCCATGTAGCAAGGAACTGAGGAAGGCCTCCAACCAGTAGCCGGTTAAAAATTGAGATGGTTAATCTAATAGTCTTTAAGGAAATGAGACTTGTAAACAACCATACAAATGAGTCTGGAAGGAAATTCTTTCCCATTTGAGCTTTGAGACAGCTGTAGCCCTGGCCAACACCTTAATTACAGCCCTGCAAGAGATCCTGAACCAGAGAACCCGGCTAAACTATATTCACACTCCTGGCCCACAGAATCTGTGAGATGATAAAAGATTCAGTGGCTCCCTGGAGCAAGTCTCCTACTTCACATGTCTAGAATATGGACTGAAAAAAACATCATTTACCTGGGGCATAATCTCAGATTACCAACATGCAAGAGATCAAGTACAAACACTCAACCATATTTCAAGCTTCTGCCCGTATCACGACTGCTAACACCTCACTGGTTGAAGTCAGTCATGTAGTCACCCTAAAGTCAAGGGGTCAGAATGTGCACTCTGCCTACCACGAGCATGGTAAGGGGATGAACATTTATTAGTACTACAAAACCATAAAGCACTGGGGTGAATACTTTAATCTACCACACACCCAGTAAATTTTCTTCTTAAATTATCTCTGATAGTTTTCTGTTCATTTGTAACCAAGAATCCTTACTGATACAACATGTGAAACTAAAATGAAATGGTCAAATGGGAAAAATTGGAAAAAGTATATAGGCCACAAATGAGATAATAATTATTTAAGCCTTGGCATATTCATGAATGACATGCTAGGTGGTCAGTTGTGTAGATTTTAAAGTAAGGAATTTCAATTCTTTGGCCCAGACCTTCCCCCTCCTAAGATATACACACATATTTTACTGCCACAGGTACAGTTCTGGGTGGGTCAGGTTTAAGGATACTAGCCACACTGCTAACAAAAAGAGTATATAAATGTACTGAGCAAAGGCACTAAAAGTCAACCACATATGTAAGGAGGCAGAAAGGAGCTCCGTTTTTTATTGGGCTGGCATTTTTCCATGGGAAATCAAGACTTCCTGGGCTAAGAATCTTGTATGTCCACTAAAAAGAGAGAAATTATCTAAGTCACTAAGGGAAGGTTATCATAAAATATGAAAAAAGATAAAGATAAAGATAGCTGCAAACAAATGTAGGGTAATGAAAACTCTGATCCACACTAGATGTTTCCAAAGTAAGATTAGAACAGAGATGTCTCTGAGGCTTAACTATAAGGACACGGCACCCACCAAGATAATTTTCTCTTAGAGGGAGTCATTTGGAACATGGTTCTGTTAATCTGAGTCATAAGATTATATGTTTACTTTTAAATAATTCAAAAATAGCCCTGACTGGCGTAGCTCAGTGGATTGAGCGCGGGCCTGTGAACCAGACGATCGCAGTTCGATTCCCAGTCAGGGCACATACCTGGGTTGCAGGCCGGTTCTTTGCAGGCTAACTACCAGCAGGGGACGCACAAAAGGCAACCATACATTGATGTTTCTCTCCCTCTCTCCTTCCCCTCTAAAGATAAATACACAAATAAAATATTAAAAAAAAAAAAAAACAACAATGTTACATATGGTTCTGCACCAATAGATCTTAATACTGTTGTTTGCCCTTAGAGGGGATTAAAAACTTCTTTCTTCAATTAAAATTCAGTATATTAAGTGGCTGAGAACATTGTACAATGGTAATACCAAATATGTGGTAATACCAAATATTACCCATTAAAGATTGTCTTAGGTGGTTTACTCCTAATTTCTTCACCTAACTACCTTGTACATTATTAGAACAAAGTAATATTATTGGCTTTTATTAACCAAGATGTCTTTTGTTGATTCGTGATAACGTTTTTTAAATCTCCATTAAATAATCAATGCTACTGAAAAATTCTCCCAAGAAAGTAGAACTTGAATTTTAGTGAAAAAATGGGGAAGAAATAAGTCAAAATTAAACATGGTTGTGAAGCAGAAACCAACTATAATGGATTGGATTGTGCCCACCAAAAAGATACGTTCCAGTCCTAAGACGTGGAATGTGTGAACATGACCTTATTAGGAAATAGAATCTTTGCAGCGATAAGTAACATTTAAGAGAAGATGAGGTCATACTATCTTAGGATGGGCACTAAATCTAATCATCGATATCACACTATAAGAGGGCAGACGCACAGAGGGACAAAGATACGCACACAGAAGAATGCCCTTCGTGATGGAGGCAGATGTTGGAGTAATGCAGCTACAGACCAGAGGGATGCCATGGATTACTGACAACCACCAGAGGTTGGGAGAAAGACATGGAACGGATTCTCTCTCTTTTGATCCTTGATCCATGTTACAAGCTTAATAAATAAGAAAGAACTAATTATTTTTGTAGAGAGGGGAAGGGAGAGGGAAAGAGCAATGTGTGGTTGCCTCACACGCATCTCATACTAGGGACCTGGCCTACAACCCAGGCATGTGCCCTGACTGAGAATTGAACTGGTGACGCTTTGATTCACAGGCCAGCACTCAAGCCATTGAGCCACACCAGCCAGGGCAGAATAAACTAATCTTTATAGGTGGTTATATAATAGGGAAGGCCTGGCCAAATCACTGGGGAGCAGGAGTGACCACAATCCAAGGAAACCCTGATCAGGCCCTAGAAGCTGCACCCTCACGAGAAAGGAGAGGGTGGGAAGGAAACCCTGAGACCATGATTTGAAGCTGAAGTATGTGAAGTAGGCCTCCTTACTGCAGGGGAGGGTAAACACTGGCAAGCTCATTTCCCAGCCAGAGGGAGCTTATATAGAGCATGGGTGGGCTGAGAAGGTTGCAAAACACACCTATGACAAGACGATGCCCTGCCCAGGCAAACAGATACTGCACCCCCACATGTGAATAAAGCCTCTACCCCCTTCCACAAAATGCAGCCAGAAGAAGGTCAAAGACACTGAGGAGCTGACAGACGTGGCAGACATTGGTGTGCATTGGTTGAAATGCCAGATGCTCTGTCCTGAATGGATTTCTAAGCCAAGTGGTTAAAACAGAACATGATGGGAACGTGGTCTTCCCCCTCCCCTGGCTACCCAGGTCAGTTGGGGGGCGGGCCACCGAGTTCCTGAGTCCAGCAGGCCACAGAGACCACACGGTCTAGCAGCATTCCCAGCACCACTCCACACAGAAAGTGGTGGGAGCCCTGGCTGGTGCAGCTTAGTCCTGCCCAGCTATGTGCACACAGACTCGTGAAAGATGCCTGGAGCCAAACTGTGACCTGGCACCTGCCAAGCAGCCTGGATGAGCATGCTATAGCCACCTGCATTCCCCAAAGGCTGGTACTTTTAAGTGGGAAAAGGGATTCCGGGTACATTCTGGAACTGGTCTAGCCTGGCAGAGGGTGGCAGAATTCTTTTTCTTTGGATATTTTAAAGGAAGCAGGGCTCTGAGGCAGAAACCTGTCAATTGTTACAAAACTGTATGGCCTTTAAACAAACAACCCTTTTCCTTTTCCACCAAACTTCTGACTCTAGAGTTTTGCCTATAGGCGGCAAGTGATAGAGCCCCACTGGCCGCTGTGCAACAGCACCAGCTGTTTGGAAACAGTTACACTGAAACAAAACTCACACAGACTGGGAACTGTCACAACAACATCAGTAACTCTCCTCTGAAATGCAGTCACAACTGCCACACATGCCCTGTGCTGCAACAGACTTGAAACCTATCAGAGAAGAAATACATGGGGAAGAACTGCGTGCAGCCATCTTGTTTCCTCACCTATCTGGATGAGCAGTGCAGCATTTATAACACTTGGTGAATGCTGCCTTGATGAGTGGTATTCAGGGAGCCTGGAAAACAAAACTAGGCCAGACCCTCAGCAATTCTGAGTAGCTGTTAGGAAGCCAACAACATCAGGCCTTGTGACCATGCCTCACCCAGTTTATTAGGACACACCAGCACACATTACAATGAAAAACATAATCCGGAACAGACTCTTTAGGGAATAGGTTATTATCCCCAGGCTGCTCAGTAACATAGCTTCCCTCAGATGTTAACTATGTCACTCTCCTTGCACAGAGCTGAACTGCGATGACCCCCTCTTCCAATTATAATAATCACATCTTTGTATGTCATTGCTCTTGAAGTGTGATAAATTTACAAGTTTGTCAAAAGCCTGGTCTCAAAGCTGTAGGCATTTCTCTTACCAAAAAACAAACACATAAATAAACTATGGCTTCATAAGAAATTTCCCAGTGTTAGAATTCAGGAATAGAAAATCTTTGAAAGAATTATTCAATGCTGTTTGCTGCTATTGTTGGTCTCTTATTTATCTGGGAACAAAATGGCACACCTTCTTAAATCTGAAGAAAGAGGAATTCCTTTAAGTGTCAGACTTTCTAAAATATATACATTAACAGTACACAGGAAAACAAAACAAACAAAAGATAAAGGAAGTGAAATACATTTTTTAAATGAGGTTTATTTGGTATTTCTATCATGAAGTAAATAAAAACTTTCAGCTTCAAGAACAACTAAGCAGTTGTTGGATTTTAAAGCATATGCACCACTTTATACAACTGGTGCTAGATAAATTGCTCTGAGATATCAAATTATGTGGAATCACTCCTTTTTTCAATGAAGAGGATTCATTCCTGTAATATGCTTTGTTTTGTCAGTAACTCTGATAACCAAAAGCAAAATAACAAAAGAACCAGAGGATTCCCTCTGTAACATCAGATAAAAGTAAAATGACATAAAAGGATTATTTGTCATTACATAAAATACCATAAAATGTTACAGGACCCATCAAATGTATACCCAGGAATCATGAGGGTAGGGAACAGCAGGGCATAGTTTTAAAAACCAAAATGTTGAAAGAGAAAGATGTAGCCTAGGGCAATAGTGTGGATGTGGGAAGTGTGGCTTGAGGCTGGCTTTTCAAGGGAATATTTTTCTGGATTTCAGGATTTCACAGCATGGGATATTTCTCACAAAAATTATCCAAGTTGCTACAATTAGGTAGTATTTAAGATGTCTTCTAGCTAGCCTACATATGGGAGATTTTTATATCCTAGAAAGTTCATCTTCTAAAAAATAAAGCAATATAAAGAGTAGCTTCCATGGAGCATTGGAAGATGTAACCAGCACTCACTGACTTGTATGACCAAATTCTCCCCTCGATACATATAATTAAAGCATTGGCTGCTCAGAGGCCATATTTTTACAATGTGACCCTGCCTGACTTGCCTGGATTGGCCTGGGTTGGGCCCTTCACCCCACAAGGGCAGCTGGAATTAGGCATACAACACTATAGACATGATTTGGCTGGTGTCTTGAATGCAGGAGATATAAACTTTGGAGCCATAAGCAATTATTTTCTGCTGTGTACATTGGGTAGTTTCAAGTTTTCAGTAAGAGAAATAAAAAGTAATCATGAAATGAGAAGAAAAAGCATTAGATACATGGAAAGAAGAAAGATATGAGAAAGTCTTATCCAGCATTTAAGCTTCTGGATCCAGTTTCTTCCTGAGGGCCAGCTGCCACCTGTATTACCAGATACTCTTTGTAATGATTTCCAATTTTTATCTCAGATTTTTTTGTGGGATTGTATTATTTTTCAATTAGAGAATGACGATAATGCAGAAATTGGTAGCGAGATGAATTAACTAGTGGAACTGGATGAGTTAAAACAAAAAGCAACATGGTCAGATTTCAGCAATCCCAGGTTGAGACGTCCACAGTTCATGCCATGCCTTGTAATAATACAAGAAAACCCATATCTATGCACACTGCAGTAAAACAAGTTAAAAACAAAGAACAACAATGAAAAAGAATCTTAAAAGCAGTCAGAGAAAAAAGACACTTGACATTCAAAGCAGTAACAATAAAACTAATACCTAACTTCTTAATGGAAAGATTATAAGCCAGAAGATAATGTAATAACATCTTTAAAGTCTGAAAGAACACAACTGCCGAATAGAATTCAAAACCCATTGAAAATATCCTTCACAAGTGGACTAAAAATCAAGACATTCTAAGAAACACAAAAAAATAAGGTGATTTGTCAGCATCTTAGAAGGAAGGAGAGAAGGAAAGAAGGAAGGAAGGAAGGAAGGAAGGAACGAAGGAAGGAAGGAAGGAAGGAACGAAGGAAGGAAGGAAGGAAGGAAGGAAGGAAGGAAGGAAGGAAGGAAGGAAGGAGAAGAGTAAAAAAAGAGGGAAGGAGAGAGGAAAGGGAAAGAGGGAAGGAAACTCTTCTTTGAAGAAGAAAGTCAACAAATAAATGTGTTAGTATTTTAGGATTTCAATAATGCTAAAGTGTCATCTTACAACCACACAGCTTAGTTTCTAAGAATAAAGGGAAAATTGTACCTATATAAGAGACCTGTCAATAACCATCTCAAGCAAATACTTTAGTCAAGCTTAGCATCTCTAATATTAAGCAACCTGATGTTATATGTCTTCTATATGTAGTACAACATCACCTATAATATCACACCCTTTTTTTAAAAGATTTTATTTATTTATCATTAGAGAGGAAAGGAAGGAGAGAAGGAGAGAAATATCAATGTATGGTTGCCTCTTGTGAGTCCCCTGCTGGGAACTGGCCCGCAACCCAGGCATGTGTCCTAACTGGGAATCGAACCACGATCGTGTGGTTTGCAGGCCCGTGCTCAATCCACTGAGCTACACCAGCCAGGGCAATATCACACCCTTTATTAAATAGTCTTGAAAAATACTAACTTTAATATAATCAAATATTTAGACATAATTTCTAATTTACTCAGTTTTCATAATTTAGAGGAACAAGTTAGAGATCATGTGGAAACAATCAGACAAACATTCAAAATAAAGGACATTCCTTACTTCTGGCCTGGACTCTTCAAAAGGTCAATGTCATTAAAAAATGGGAAACAGATCTAGACTAAGGAGATTTAATAACCAAGGTCAATGTGTGAACCTTCATTGGAATTTCACTCTGCAAAAATAAAAAAATCATCTCTAAAATCATGCTTGGAGAAATTAGGAAAGTTTAAATATGAACCAGAGAAAGAGAGATGAGGGGAGGGGATAAGAAGGGAAGGGAGGAGAGGAGAAGAGAAGAGGAAAGGGAGGGAGATATATTAGAATATATTGAATTATTGTTAATTTTCCTAAGTGTGGTAATGGTATTATGTTTATAGAGAATTTGTTTTATTTTTAATAAGATATATGTTGAAATATTTAGAATAAGTTATCATGATGCCTAAAATATACTCTTAAGCAGTACAGCCAATATAGATAGAGTTAATTGTTAACATCTGGGTGGAGACTATATAAAAATTCATTTTGCTATTTTATTTTCTATATGCTTGCTTGAAAATTTAATTTTGCTGTTCTATTTTCTGTATGCTATTCTGCTTTCTATATGCTAAATTTTCCCTAATTCAAAAGTGGGAATGGGGAATAATCTTTTTTATAATTTATATATAATGAATATTTTTTTAATCCCCAATGAAAGCAACTTAGCCGTAGTATAGGTATCTATTGGGTAGTTCTTTCTCTGTTTTAAGTAACATAATCAAACATAAAATGGTTTATGGGAATGGGTTGAAGACAATTTATTCTTGAAGTAGAACAGATCTAATTTCAGACACGTTTAGATACAGATGCTCAAATGTTGTCCTAGCACATCTTTTTGTCCCACCTCCCAGCTCCGGTTTCTGCTGAAGTAAGCCTAGAGGAGCAGGAAACCACCAGCGCCTCCCCTTGATTCCTACCTGAAAGCAAGCCTTGCGAAAATAAGGTTCCTCATCTACAGCGTCCTAACAAACGTCCCTCAGGTCAGCTCTGAAGTAGTCATTGTGTGAAACATGGTTGAATATATCAATGGGCCTGTTTTGAGACACATGCCTATCTTTGGAATCATGGGTAGAGTCAACTATACTGACTGAAAGTGATCAGAGTTCCTCACAGGTTAACAGAAGGAAAATCTGGCTATTATTGCCAGAAAGGGGGTCAGAGGTAAAGTAAAAAGAGAAAAATAACATAGAGGCAAAATGATGACCAATTGCAGATTCTTCCCTCTTTAAGAGGGTGTGGGAAGTGAAGAGACCTGGGCTGTACAGGACATCCAAAGTGAGGACTGACAGGGCTCCTTGATCTTGACCTTCTAGCCTCTAGAACTGTGCGAAATAAAATTCTGTTGTTCATTTTTTTTTAATTTTTCAAAAAGAGGACTGACCTGTCAAGCAAGGAAAGTCCAGAGAAAAGATGGGTGACAAGAAATTATTTTAGCAAATGGACTAAATAGGAAGCTTTCAACTCTAAGACTCAGAAGAGCTGAGCAAAATGGACTGCAAACAAAGATCCTAATGCTGAGACATCTCTGAGGCATCTACAATTGCAATGTCTCCTCCATCTGGCCACACAACTGCCCTCATCACCTGGCTTTCAGGGGTCTTTTCCACAGAGACTCTCTCTTAGGGCTCCATCACCCCTGCAGGTGGCCTTCTTGTGCAAAGTCTCTGTATGTTCATTCCAAAACAGTTCCACTTTTTCTCCTGAATGACTCCATCTGGCCCAGGTAAAACACTCGTGCATCACTGGAACCACACAGTCTGTTAAGGCTCCACATTGCAGTGAAGCCATTTTTTCTTGCCCAGCTATCAGAGTACCTTACTAGCCAAGGTCCTGGGCCTTTAAATTTCTTAGTCCAGGGCCAAGGACTAGTGGCTTCTGCTCTTTCAACATCAAGAGTGCCAATAACAAGAGCTTTGTGATCCTTTCAAAATGCTCTCACTTGATGTAAAGCAAGGGGCAAGTCCCACCACCATGAGAAAGCAAAATGCCACAGCTCCCGAACATTTTTTTTTCCAAAAAATACTATCTCCCTTCTCACTTTAACCTCAACCTTTATACATTCAAAAGGGGATGTTGGATGAAGGTTTGTAGTATTTGACTTTTTGATACTTCCTTTGCAAATGAGCATCAGCAATCTAGCACTTCGACTCCACCCCCCTTGGGAGATTATTAGTCACCTATTACTTTTGTTCTTGGGTCTTCAGTTGTACTGAGATGCCAAGAATCCCATATTATGCTTGACTGACTTAGCCCATTAACAGTTTATCCCTGGAAATGATACCTTACCAAACAAACAGTAATGAGGTTATGGCTTTATGGGAGAAAGGCAACCAACTGCGTATCATAGAGTAGAATTCACATTTTTACCTAGGATAGGGCCTATTTGCATCAAACAGATGAGGACAGTGGAGATGTACAAAGAAGTTTATTGTCTTGAACTAGAAAAGGTTGAAATTTGACTTACTTAAAACAAGTTGCTAGACTCTAAGCATATAAACTTCCCTCTGTGTATTCTAACCACCATATTTCCAGTGCCTAGCATGAAGCCCAAGGTCTATAAATACTTATTGATTGGCTGACTACATACTAGTTACTTCATTGTAAAAGGGTTTGTTTGCAACAGATTCATTAAAGCCAGTATCCTTGCATATGTGATTGCATGGTACAAACATGCATTCTATATATTTTAACTACTATTTTTGCAATGTTTCTGCCATGTTGTGTATTTATCAAGAGTTAAAATGTAAGAGTTTCTGCATAAATACAATTTAAATTCACAACCCAATTAATACATTAAAAGCTGACAGAGTTTTGCTAAAAATCACCATTTGTCATGAATTCTGTGCCCTGGTATTATCCCCACAGATACAGAAGGCTAAAAAGGGCCACCTATTATTGGAGAGATGTATCTAAAAGATCTCTCAGGCTGCCTGTAATAATCTCCATTATGTATAATGACCATTTTGATAATAGTCTTTAGAAGAGGTAATGGCCCTGCTGAACGGTTATTACCTGTCTGTTCATGCTGGAAGCAAGATGCAGAAGCCAGAGGGGACAGTCAAATGGTCCTTGTGGTGCATTCTGATGAAATAAGAAATATTTAACAGAATGCAAGAAACAGACAAGCGAGCGCCTTTTGCGGCAGAACTGGCTGTCTCTCTGCCACAAGCCTTCCTGGATTTCATTATTTAAAGCAAATGCTCCCAATAATGGACCTGCTCTCAGCCTTCAGACCAATTTCATCTGAAGCATCAATAGCTGGTCTATTAAGAGGAAAGGGAAAAGACAACTGAACTGTTACCGTATTCCTTCCTGTATTATTGCTAGTGGAGTAAGCCCATGACAACAGAAATTCCAGTGAGAGCTAGGGGATTGTTTCTAATGGGTGCAAAAAGGAGAGACCTACCTGTGACTTAGGTCGAACTGAGAAACATATCATAGTTCCAGGGACCAAATTTGATCCAGGCTCAGCCACAGCTAGAACTAGAAAATATACCATCCCTCTGCAAAGGGTAATTTCAGAGCCTCGATAGCTTCGTGACTATTGGGCAAAAATCACGCCCCATCTCCTGGGAGATTTGACAAAGCTTATTGAAGTTTCCCCTTTATCTCTAAAATCAGCCTTATGCTTCCAATAAAATAGAGGAGGGAATAAGTCTAGCTAAAAGTATAACACAGGCTTTTGATAGGAAAATTGTCGAAGGAGACTTTTTCCCAAAAGGATTCTGCAGACAGTCACAAGTTGTTCACGGGATTAATTGGTGGGGTAGGGGAATGCAGTAGTCAACTGTGATCAGCAAATTCCAGATTGAACTAATGTAAACAGATTAGTTTTTGCACAGTAAGACTTCTTAGAGCCTCTACCATGTACATGTGCATTGTGAATCTCCAAATAAGGAAAGATAATAATGGGGATCAAATAATACAGGTAGTGTTTCCCCAAAGCAGTTATCCCAGGGTACTTTATTTATTTATAGAAAAATGTGAAAAGTATTCTGGCACTGGTCTATACCTGCAATGTCTAGTATAGTGGCCACTGACTACATGTGGATATTTACATCTAAATTAATTAAAATTAAATAATTTAAAACAGTTGCCCAGTCATACAAGCCCTATTACATGTTCTAATTAGCTACAAGTGGCTAGTGGCTGCTCTAACAAATAATGCAGTTACAGAATGCTTTCATCATTACAGAAATTTTCATTGGGCAGCACTGCTCTGAATAGCATTCTACATAGAATTTGAAATGTAGCTTTTATACTGATCTAGTAATAACGGTTATAAACCACATACTTCTCAAAATAAATTTTCCCTCCACAGAAAATGAATGAGAAATATAGCAGAATATCTAATATCCATACTAATCCTAAATTCACACAATTATAACACTTAATGGAGATAAAATCTAAGGAACTTAGAAAGTGAAAAAAGTTGGGAGGATTTGAAGTCAGAGAAACCTCCAAAGACAGCAGCAGCTAAAGGCTCAAAGGCAAAAAGAGGAGAAAGTTAACTTGAAAGAAAAGTGTTTCTGGCATAGAGATTAAAAGAACCCCATAGATCTGTTCAAACCAATCAGTAATCCATAACTAAAATATTCTCTGTAAGATTCCAAGTTGTGAATGTTGCTCTCACCTAGTGACTATACTTTAGAAACTATTCTTTTATTGATCTTTGCTGGGAGAATTGATTTGAATGCATAATGCTTAGCATAGTTCTTGGCAAACAGTAAATATTCAAAATGTGTAAGTCAAAGGACAGAAAATTCAATACAACAAATTTTTTAAAACACATCCTACTAATCACTCTGCTAAAGAGAGATACAAAGATACCTGAGGTTTAGCCCCTGCCTTCAAAAAGCTCACAGTTGTTCAAACTCAAAAATAAGTTTGCCAAGAAGACTGTGTATACAGAAACATAAATAAAACACATAGAAACTCAAAAGAGACTGAGATCACTTCCACACTGGAAGATAAGGAAGGGTTTCATGGAAAAGGTAACATGTAAAACAAATCTTTAATGATTAGAATTTTGATTGACTTACATGAAAGAACAAAGGTGGACACAATTTGAGAAAGCCCAGAACATGGTCCTATATAAAATCTATCAGTATTTATGGCGAAACTGAAGCTTCAACTTGCCCCTGAAACTTGGGCTAACTATCCCAGCCTTAACAGGACTAATAGAGATGAAAAACTACTTTGGTCACCTACCAGTTCTGGAACTGGAGTGTGTGAGTCCCAAGGTGGAGGAAGGCTTGAGGATGGACACACATAATCTACATTTCTGTGTTTAAAAGCAGACATGGAATCTACTAAAAAGGGGTTTCTCTAAATCTCTGACTAAGAAGACAGAATTCTAGTCTGCAGATATCTTCTCATTGCACAGATTAATGCTTTCTTACATAAAAATAATGTAGAGTTTGCATGACTCCCAATTCTCCTACTCTCTAAAACAATAAATACCTCATTGACAAACCATAAGAAGACTCACTAAATTTGCATATTGATTTATACACTATTCCCAAACCCTAGTGGCTATTCTAGAAATCCCCAGAAATAAGTAAATCTAATACAAGTGAAATGAATAGTAAACTTCCTATGCCTAGAGTTCTGGGCTCAAAACCTCCATGGGAGTCTTCTATCAGAGTACAAATTTAGAAAAGTCAAGATTTCTGGAAGCCAAACATCAAAGGGATCAATTGCTTTTCAAACTCAATAAGAAACAAAAATGGAAAATCAGTACATGAGATGGAATATGAATTCAGAAAGAACAGACAAAACATGAAGGCAATTAAGACAAATAGGATATATCAAGAAACTCAGCTAAGAAAAAGTCTATGGCAAGAAGGATGCAAGAGCTAAATTTATCTTCTACATTCTTCTCCATTTTCTGATGTGATGCCCAGTGGTCAAAATACATGCCACAAAGAGTAAATTACCCACACTACTGATGACATCAACACATATCCCACACCGTCGATTTTGGGGTATCACTCACATTCATAGTGACAAAAAGTAGTCATAGGGCATGTAGCTGCTCCATCTGGCTAGTCAGTAACAACTGGTCAACCACAGTCAGTTGAACAGTGTAGACCCAAGCACAGTCCTTGGCCATGGCAGCTGAGGCTAAGTCCATTGCTGAAAGTCTAGAAGACAATAGCACTCAGGGAACTGAGGAAGGCCTGTACACACGTCTAATAATAGACACTATGTTAGGTGGTTTACGTAATCTTATATGGTAGGTATGATTATTGCTGCTTTACTCACAGTACATTTTGGTTCTAATTCAAAAAAATAAATCTTGGCCTATGATCACAATACTAAACCAACAAAAATTGTCCTTAATTCAAGGCCTGACCATCTGAACTCTGAGGTTCCACTCCTCTTCCTATTTAATTTCTACATCATATTAGATACTGACCTTGATGTTTTGCTTATATATGATCATGATTCCCAACTGATACATCATTATTTCACCCATTTATATAATACATATGTCATAAATACTAATTTTCAGAAGGAATGACCTTCTTGCCCAGATTGCCAGAGCTAATAAGTGGGAGAACCGTACTTTAAACTTATGTCAATAAGAGTCCAAATTCTCTCCCTGTTTATCACTACTGCCACTCACCAATGCTTCTTCTGTCCTCGGGCTTGGTTCATAGATGAATCCTTGTGCCCACAGTCTGCTTCTTGCCTCTCAGGGTTCACCCCTATTTGGGATATCCTGAGAAGATATGCTGTATTCACTTTGTAAAGAATGCAACTGAGGCATAACAAGCTTAAGGGTTTCTGAGAGCATAGGCATCCAGTCAGTGACAGCATTAGACCTAGGATGAACATTACATAATGATCCTCTAGTCCTAAGACTAGAGTTACAAAGATAACTCACATAAAAAAACATATAAGTGTAAACTTGTATTCATTTCCAAAATCAAGATCTAGAGAAAATACAGATACAACAAAATTTCAATTAAACTGAAAAAATTCAAATTTAAAACACAGAAACTACATCTTTAAACTTCTAAAGCTAACCTAGACATATTTTCTGGATGTGAAAATATTGTTGAGACTTCTGGGCAAGATGGAGAAATAGGTAGATATGCTTTGCTTCTTCACACAACCAAAAGTGAGACAACGATAACCAATGTAAAAACAAAAAACAGCCCTGGCTGGTGTAGCTCAGTGGATTGAGCACGGGCCTGGGAACCACATGATCGTGGTTCAATTCCTAGTCCGGGCACATGCCTGGATTGAGGGCCAGTTCCCAGCCGGGGACTCATGAGAGGCAACCATACATTGATGTTTCTCTCCTTCTCTCCTTTCCTTCTGCTCTAAAGATAAATAAAGTCTTAAAAAATAGTTTAAAAAAACCTAAAACAAAAAACAACCAGAACTGCCAGAAAATCAAACTCTATGGAAGTTCAATGACCAAGATGTTAAATAAGAAATATTCATCCAGACTGGTAGGAATGGCAGAGGCAAGCAGCTAGGATGATGAGAATGTATGACAATGTGGCAACTGGTATACCAGGTGGTCCCACATTTGCATGCAGATAAACCAGGAGGAACAACTATGAAGTGAGACAGATTACACAACTCACGGTTGCAGTGTGTGTAAATAAAGCCTTAAAACCTCAGGCTATAAAACCTGTGGGGGTTGTGGCTGTGAAGAAACTCCCAGTCTCACGGGAGAGTCTGTTGGAGGGACCCACAGGGTCCTAGAAGGTACACAAACCCACTCACCAGGGAATCAGCACCAGAAAGGAACAATTTGCTTCTGGGTATGGGGGAAGTGACTAAAAGCCAGCCAGGAGCCAAGCAAGTGGCATTGTTCTCTCTTGGACCCCTCCTCAATGCAGTGAAGTGGGTTGCTCAATCCCACTTCCTGGAGGCTTAGGAACCTCCAGGACACCTTGAAACATTCCAACATCTGAATTATAGGGGTAACAGAGCAAGAAGAGGAAGAACAACAAATGGAAAACTTATTTGACCAGATAATAAAGGAGAACTTCCCCAATCTGGCAAAGGAAATAGACTTCCAGGAAATCCAGGAAGCTCAGAGAGTCCCAAAGAAGTTGGACCCCAGAAGAAATACACCAAGGCACATCATAATTACATCACCCAAGTTTAAAATGAAGGAGAGAATTCTAGAAGCAGCAAGAGATAAGGAGACAGTCACCTACAAAGGAGCTCCCATCAAACTGTCAGCTGATTTCTCAAAAGAGACCTTACAGGCAAGAAGGGGCTGGAAAGAAGTATTCCAAGTCATGAAAGGCAAGGACCTACATCCAAGATTGCTCTATCCAGCAAAGCTTTTATTTAGAATGGAAGAGCAGATAAAGCGCTTCTCAGATAAGGTCAAGTTCAAGGAGCTCATCACCACCAAGCCCTTACTATATAAAATGTTAAAGGGACTTATCTAAGAAAAAGAAGATAAAAAACATGAACAGTGAAAGGACAGCAAACTCACAGTTATTAACAACCACACCTAAAATAAAAGCAAACTAAGAGGACAGCTAGATCAGGAGTGGAACCGTAGAAATGGAGATCATATGGAGGGTTAGCAAGAGGGGAGTGGGAGGAGGAGAAGGGGGGAGAAGGTACAGAGGATAAGTAGCATAGATGGTAAGGAGAAAATAGACAGGAGGGCAGGGAAAGAATAGTATGGGAAATACAGAATCTAAAGAACTTGTGACGCATGGACATAAACTAAAGGGGGGGTGTGGGGGAGGGGTTACACAGGGTGGAGGGGAATGAAGGGAAGGAAATGGGACAACTGTAATAGTATAATCAATAAAATTAAATTAAATTAAAAACTCCAGAAAAATCTCTAAGCTACTGGGAAATAGCCATTCTATCAGATTCAAAGTTGAAAGTGGGAGGGAGGGGGGCAGCACAGGGGTGGGATTGGATGGGATTAATAGACAGAAAACTGTACTTAAAAAATAATTAAATAAAAAAATTGAAAAAAAAAACAAAGTTGAAAACACTGGTAATCTAGATACTCAGAGAAATGATCAAGTACAGATGAAAAATAAAGGAAGAAGTGAAGGCTATACAAAGCAAAATAAAGAAAAATATAAAGGGAACCAACAGTGATGGGAAGGAAAACAGGACTTGCAAAGCCAAAGTGGATAGGAAGGAGAGTAGGAGGTGAGGAAGGGTCGGGGCAGGGGGAATGATGTGGGGGAAATGGAGACAACTGAACTTGAACAAAATTAAAAATAAAATTAAAAATAAAAAGACTTACCCCCCAAATTCATTATGTTTCACAAAGAAGAAAACTAAAAATCAATGATTTGGAACAGAAGGAAGAAATAAACATTCAACTGGAACAGAATGAAGAAATGAGAATTTGAAAAATAAAGAGAACTTTAGGAACCACTGAGAGAATGTTAAACATTCCAACATCTGAATCATAGAGGTAGAATCAAAAGACTAGAAAGAGCAAGAAATGGAAAACTTATTTGAAAAAATAATGAAGAAAAACTTCCCTAATTTGGTGAAGGAAATAGACATGTAAGTCCAGGAAGCTCAAAGAGTCCCAAAGAAGTTGGACCCAAAGAGGAACACAACAAGGCACATCATAATTACATTACCCAAGATTAAACATAAGGAGAGAGTCTTAAAAGCAGAAAGAGAAAAGGAGAGAGTTATCTACAAAGGAGTTCTCATAAGACTATCTGCTGGTTTCTCAAAAGAAACCTTGCAGGCAAGAAGGGGCTGGAAAGAAGTATTCAAAGTCATGAAAGGCAAGGATATATATTCAAGATTACTCTATGCAGCAAAACTATCATTTAGAATGGAAGGGCAGATAAAGTGCTCCCCAGATAAGGTAGTTAAAGGAGTTCATTATCACAAAGCCCTTATTTTAGGAAATGTTAAAGGGACTTATTAAAAAATAGAAAGTCAAAATATGAACAGCAAAATGACAATAAACTCACAATTATCAACAAATGAACCTAATAAAACAAAAACACACTAAGCAAACAACTAGAACAGTAACAGAATCACAGAAATGGAGATGACATGGAGGGTTATCAGCAGGAAACAGGAGAGGGAAGAATGGGGGAAAAGTTACAGGGAATAAGAAGCATAATTGATAGGTACAAAATATACAGGGGGAGGTTAAGAATAGTATAGGAAATGGAGAAGCGAAAGAACCTATATTTATGACTCATGAACATAAGCTAAGTGGGGAGGGGAATAGTGGAGGAAGGGGGTTCAGGGCAGAGGGGGATAAGAGGAAGAAAAAATGGGACAATGGTAATAGCATAAGCAACAAAATATACTTGAAAAAATCATTGAAATATTTAAAATTAAAATAATAATGAATATAAAGTTTACCCAACAAGTGTTCATACATTATTTTATTTGGTTTCTGTTTTATTTTTTAATGTAGCATAATTTTAAAGGGAGAAGAAAGTCCTCTTGCTCCCTTCCCTGCAAATTTTTCATTAGTGTATTAATTGTTCAACAATCATACCACTGGCATTTCATTTGCTTGGTTCAAGATATCCATTTCCAATAGAGTGCAAATGTGCTAAAGAAACTAAGAGTTTTAACTGTTGTCAAAATTTTATTCTTTTAAGTTGCCATGAGAGTATGATCCCTTTATTGAGAACAGCTTCAGAAGCAAATGTGAGACAGAAGGGGAAAAAATTGCTTAATAGATGGCTGGGTTTTCAATAAAAAAGACCTGCTTCACATGTTTTCCTAGAGCCAGTGTGATACATGTCTCCATCAGAAGAAACATATCTTCGCAAGACGATAAAATAGTGAGATGCTATTCACAAGATAAACTTCTGGACTTCCTGTCAAGATGGAAGCATAGATAGATATGCTTCACCTCCTCAAGCAACCATAGAAAAAAAATTACAACTAAATTTCAAAACAAATAACACCCAGAACCATCAGAAAATTGAACTATGTGGAAGTCCAACAAACAAGGATTTAAAGAAGCCACATTCATCCAGATGGGTAGAAGGGGCAGAGTTGCAGAGACTGGCAGAGATGCATGGAGAGGCGGTGTGGCACACAGAGGTGCAACAGAACAGACGATCGCACTCACATATGATGGATAAAAATTGGGAGTGAGTAATTCCAGCCCCAGGCCAGACCACATGTGCAGAGTTGCAGTGCCAGAAAGATAAATTTCCATAACTTCTGGCTGTAAAAACCACAGGGGGTTGGGTTGGCAGAAGAAACTGCCAGATTTACAGGAGACTCAGCTTAACAAGCTTATATAGACTTAGGAGGTTTGCAAACCCATCCACTCTGGAATTCACCACCAGGGCAACAGCTGGAAGGGCACCAGCTGCATGCAGGAAGTAGGTAAAGTGACTGAAAACAGGGCAAGTGCCAGGCAAACCTGCAGAGGCCAGACAGCAACACTGTCCTTTCTCCAAGCTCTCCTTTCACACAGAGCCACAAAGCAGTGAAGTGGGTTACCCCACCTGGGCGATTACCAAAGGCTCTGAAACCAATTTACAAGTGCCTTTTCTACCGTAGGGATGCTACTAAGGCAAGGAGTCAAAGCATCTCTACCTAATACACAGACACAAACACCAGGAGGCTGCCAAGTTGAGGACACAAAGAAATATGGCCCAAATGAAAGGACAGAACAAAACTTCAGAAAAAGAACTAAATGAAACAGAGATAACCAACCTATCAGATGCAGAGTTCAAAACACTGCTGGTCAGGATGCTTGGAGAACTCATTGAGTGCAGCAACAACGTAAAGGAAGAAATGAAGTTTACACTAAATGAAATAAAGAAAAATCTACAGGAAACCATCAGTAGAGGGGAGGAAGCTGGGATTCAAATCAATGATTTGGAACATAAGGAAGAAATAAACATTCAACCAGAACAGCAAGAAGAAACAAGAACCTTTTTAAAATAAGGAGAAGCTTAGGAACCTTTGCAAGAAGATTAAACACTCCAACATCTGGATCACAGGGATGCCACAAGGAGAAGAGGAACAGCAAAAAATTGAAAACTTATTTGAAAAAATTATGAAAGAAAACTTCCCTAACTTGGTGAAGGAAACAGACATGTAAGTCCAAGAAGTGCAGAGAAAAAGAGGATCAAAACTATAAAGATTAAAGTGGCAACAAATTCACAACTATCAACAACTGAATTTAAAAAACAAACTAAACAAACAACCAGAACAGGAACAGAATCATCAATATGGAGATCACATGTAGGGTTATCATCTGGGAGGGGGAAGAGGAAGGGTGGGGGAAAAGGTTCAGGATTAAGAAGCATAATAGGTAGGTACAAAATAAACAGGGGGGATATTAAGAATGGTATAGGAAATGTAGAGGTCAAAGAACTTTACATGTACAACCTATGGACATGAACTAAGGGGCAGGGGGATTGCTGAAGGACAGGCAAATACCAGATGGAGGGGAGCAAAGGGGGAAAATTGGGACAACTATAATACATAATCAATAAAATATATTTGATGTGGTTCAATGGATTGAGTGCTGGCCTGTGACTGAAAGGTCACTGGTGGAATTCTCAGTCAGGGCATATGCCTGGGTTGCAGGTCAGGTTCCCGGTTGGGGTTGTGCAAGAGGCAACTGACAGATATATCTCTGTCACATGGAGGTTTCTCTCCCTCTCTCCCTCCTTTCTCTTCTCTCTAAGAACAAATAAATTAATTAAATATTCTTTTAAAATACAATATATTTTTTAAATGTTATGCTTCTTCTAAGCACTGAAATCATAACTGCAATTGCCAGGTGGGATACACCTGTCCACCTGTTCCCCTCTAAGCAATCTCAGCTGCAATGTCATTCTCCTACATCAAAACTTTGAATAGTAGTGACAAAAAAATCTGTCTTGCTTTCTACAGTTTCCCAAAGACTATATCAAAGAGCTTCACCAACTACTTTTTTATCATTGCAGCCATCCGTGGTTCTGTAACACACTGCACAGAACTGTGTACAGACTGAAAATTTAGATGTGCACTCTGCAAAACATCGCACCGAGATGGCTCTGTTGTTCTGGGGAGTGTGTCTGCCACTCATGCTATAAATTACACTATTGTGAGTCTCTTTTCAAGCTGTTCTTGGGTTTTTAATTTGAGGAGAGTAGTGAAGACTGAAAACAATGAAAAAAATTCTCCCCCAAAGCTCAGAAGTCATAAAACCTGTCATCCTTTCTGAGTCACATTATTGAAACCACCTTTTCTTCCATTGCCTTGCCTGTTTCTGTATTTAAACAAATTGTCTGGCCATGCCCTCTTGGGAAGGTCATGCTACTAGAAATAAACAGCACAGGAGAAGTGCAGGAATTTTGGCTGACACAAGAAAAGACTAAGCCGTTAGCCAAGAAGGCCACCATTTATAACCAAAAATTCAGTTGGACACATCCTCAGCCTTCCCTCCACTCGGTCATGTCCTTTTAGGTAACTTCACGGTCATTCTTGATACCCATTTTGAGTGAATGCTCATATCATGGGGATATTGAGGGTCAATATATATGCTTGTAAACTCAACCAATTTGTCTAGATTTTGTTTTACTTCTGAGGCACATGATGTTACAATGTCATTCTCTACAATGTGAGAGCTGTATGATAAAACTATTTGGATAAGCTGGCCCTGGCCAGGTTGCTCATTTGGTTGGAATATCATCCTGCACACTAAAAGGTTGCAGGTTTGATCCCCAGTCAGGGCACATATCTAGGTTGTGGGTTGGATCCCTGGACAAGAGGCAACGAATCAGTCTCTTGCTCACATTGGTATTCCCCACCAACATCTCTCTCTCCCCACTGCAAAGTTAAAAAGCATATCCTTGGTGAGAAAATTTTTTCAATTATTTGAATAAGAGAGGAGTTCTCTTCAGCCTCAATTGCCCCATCTATAAAATGAACTCTGAAGCTCTTCCAACTTTCAATATAATTCCTCTACAGAGAGAGTGAGGGAACATTGGATGCACGCGCCGATCACTACTGCACATTAGTAAGGTGTGATGGAAAACAAAATACACAAGCATTAAAGAAATTTAATGTTGAACTACTGTTTACAGATAATAATAAAATGATATTAAAACTTTAACTTTGGGGGCTAATATTTGAAAGCTGTTTTAAATATGAGTAGGAACAAAAAGTTTCATCTTTCATAAAGGTTTTATAAGTTATAAAATCCATACAGACAACTCAATCACAACACACTGAATAAATTAAAATGCATTATACATGATGTAAAACTAAATATATGTAATGTAATTAACATGTCAACAAATGAGCAAACATTTTTGCCTCAATATCTATGATATTAATTCTAAATAAAACCTAGATTGTTAATGTAAAACTAAAAAAAATATTTTCTTTCATCCTAACAGGTATGATTAAATAATTTGAAAGATGTATTAATAACTTTTCTGGGTAATGAAGGGAATGTATTTAGAAAAAATATTTCTCAGCCCAGTCAATGAGAGTCTACAATTCTGCCTTAAGTGCTAACCTCATCTGGAATTTTGTCTGCGGAGCCATGAAGAAAGGCCCCAACATAGAAATACATTGAAGGCAACTAAAGTAGTGTTTTCCCTTCTCTTGGGACCAGCCATACGGTCGTGATGACATGCTGGTCCCTTCCAAAGCTTGTTGATTACCTGGATTTCAAAAACATATGTGAAAGAAAATTAAAGATTTGAAAATACAAGAGAAAAAGAAGCATGGAGTATATGATTAGTCTGTCTTTAGAGAGAATGCCAGCAGTAAGAAAAAGCAGTAAAAGTTGGTACCCAGAGATCCCCGATTAGTTGATACTTAAACCGGTGTTCAAAACACAAAGAGGAAAATATTAAGTTCTTGTGCCTTCTTTACTCTATTCAGGCTTCTATTTCCAGGACTGCACACTAAAATTCAGATTACTGAACAAATGCCAAATGGAATTTTAAACTACAGATATTACTTGATTGAGGCAGAAATCAAAATGTCTAGGACAAGATGGGGAAAAGAACACTGGCGTCAGGATACAAGCCCGAGTCTCTGCAGTTCTGTGATACTAACTCCCACTAGGATGCAGATTTAGTTGTGAATACTGAGAATAGGTTGTTATAAAGAGGAGGAATTTTTGTATGGCTTAAAATTTCAGAGTTTGAAATACATGTAAAATCACCTCGCATGACTATGGATGCAATGCTTGAATTCTCTTTAGAAGCTAATATGTTTTAAATACAGAAGGGGAAGAAAAAAGAAACATCCTTCTAAACTTTTCTCAGGGTGCCCAAAGGGCATTTTCCCCAAACACAAAGAGGGGAAAATTCTTCTTTACCTCTCCCCTACAAAATTTAACCCTGGAGATAAAGATGCTTTTTTGGTAGGAAGTAGCCAAAATACTCAGAATTTATGTATTTATCTTTAATATTCTGGAGCATTCCCAGATATAGTTCAGGGCAATAAGCACTCATTGAGTATCTACCAAGTGTCAGACACCATAGTGATAAAGTGAGCTGGAGGAGAACATCATCACTTGACCACGTGAACACCCAGTGAGTGGCTACTCATACCATCATAAATTTAATACCAATAATTTGTGAATTCCTAGCTTCAGCTTGGACCTCACCACTGAGCTTCAGATTTATGCACACAACCCTCTTTTGGACATCTTCCCTTTGAAGCCTGACATGCATCTCAACGCTGAGATGGATAAAACACAACTCTTAATTTTCCCATTCAATTATTGTCCCCCCGCAGCCTCGCACATCCCCCTAATAAGGCACATTTGACTAAGCACAAAAGCATGGTCTCATTGGTAATCTCCAATCCATCAGTAAGTTCTTCTGGCTTAACCTCCAGAAGCCACCAACTTTTCTCCATCACTTTTTCCACCACCATAGTAGAGGTCACTCTTCTTTCATATGGACATCTGCAATTAACTTCATTGGGCCCCCGTGCTCCTTTTCTCACCTTACTCCGATCCACCCCCTACTAGAAGGAGCCAGTATGATTCCTTTACAATGCAGAAAATGTAAGATCCCAACCTCAAAGGCTTTATGAACCACATGAAGCGTTATGCTTGTCATTTTCCTCCTTTTCTGGCCTCATCTAGCACTACCCTTCCCCTTCCTAAATGTGTTCGTTCTGCTCTGGGCTTCCTGGTCCTTGGACATGACAAAATAATTTCTAATGTTCTTTGATACTATGGTCCATTCTGCTTTAAAGATCTCTCTCTGATTTAAAGATGGTCACTTTCTCCTCATCTGTCAGGTTCCAATTCAAATTATCATCCGCTCAGAGAAGTCTTCTCTAACTAGGTCACCTGACAAATATACCTCCACACAAGTTATTGCCTATCACATTACCTGTTTTGGTAATTCCGCACCACTTAAAAGTATCTAAAACTATCTTTCATGTGTTGTTCATTGCATGTCTCTATTTCTCCCCTCTGCTTCTTGAGAATTTATTCATATGTCTGAGGCATGTCCATGACCAAAATCATGCTGTCACCTGCCAGGTGTTTAGTACACATTTGATAAATTAATTAATTGATTGATTAATTAAAGTGCCTGGATTCAATGGACACACCAAGAGAAAACCATATACTCTGCATTCTGACTACAAAAGTGGCCTGAATGAAGAGATACCTTTTTCAGACCCTTAACCCAGTTCAGTGTGAAAGAACCACAGCTACAAAGAACATATTTCAGACTCTTTTAAGAGAAACTCGACCTCAGAAATACAGTCTCAGTATCAGTCCATGTCAGAACCTCCTCCTTACCTTCCAGTTAGAAATCTTGTCCTCCCCTACCTACATCCTTCCTCCACACTGACACCAGTGTGATGGTTCTAAAATATAAATCTGAGAATATCGCACCCCTTCCTATAATACTTTCATGCCCACCCACTCTCACACTGCCTTCAAATAGCATTTAAGCTCCCTATCTTAAAAGATTCCCATGATCTGATCCAAGACTTTCTCTAGATCCAGCCTTAGCTACTCCTCTTCACCTCTCCCCTTCAATTCTTATTCTCTGTACTACAAACACTCAGAAGTACATGCTCTTACCAAGATTCTTTCATTGCATACTTCTGAGAATTTGCACACTCTGTTCCCTCTGCTGGGTGAAATGTTTTTTTTTTTTCTTTTCTTCTTAATGAATTCCTATTCACCCTTCAAGACTCAGATTAAGAATCATCTCCTTTAGCAGAAGGAGGGATCAAGTAAAAAAGGGAAAAGGACTCATGGATGTGGACAACAGTGTTATGATTGCAGGGAGGAGGGGCATAAGGGGGTTAAATGGTAATGGAAAAATACAATAGTGTTTGTTTTTTTTTAAGAATTATGTCCTTGGCTAAAACTCCCCTAACTTTTGCTTCCTCTAGCAACTCAACTAGATTTAATTACTCATCTTTTTTTCCCATTTCTCATATATACTGTATGAGGATTGCTCTATGCCAACTGCTTGTATGTTTGCAGAGAGCTATGATAAGCTCTGAAACTCTTTTCTCCAACAGTTATTTCAACTCTTCTTACATAACTACATGTACTTCAGACCAATCTCATCACTGACCTGTGGGCAGATTTAACTTTCTTGTTAATTCCCTTAAAGTCATCTTCAATGCCAACCACTGTACTTTATACATGGTCTAAACATAACTGGTTGAATATAAGCACCATGGGGGCATGCATTGTGCCTATCTTATGACTATGTATCCATCACTTATATGACATTGTACATCCTCAATCAATATTAATTGAGTCAATGAATAAGAGTGAGTGGATAGATGAATGTGATAAATGAGATAAATTAATGGGTGGGTAAAAAGTATAATGACATGATTGTTTCCTTTCCTCCAGATAGTACAGTGCACTTTAGTCAGTGTACCCTTGGGTAATATTCATAATATAGAAGATTGAGATTTTATGTTAAGTTTATAATTACCTGAAATTACTTATATTTGGGCAGTTAGAATACTGGCCCAAATTCCCCAATTTAGCAATTTTGCCTATTAAGTTTGGTCTTCTTGGATTCATCACATCACTCCAGATCTAGGTCTTTTTAACTCTTTCAGTATTAACTAATATTTTGTGACAGCCATGTATTTATCTTGGCCTTGAGACACATGTGAGCAAGGGACAGACTGCACCTAACCTTGGCACCAGTCCCCTCTCACAAACATTTTTCATCCCTTTTAGATATAAAGTTCATTCTGTTGACAGAATGAAAAAAAAATGGCATTGGTCTGCAGTATACCTTTTTACTTCATTTATTAACAAAACGCCTACTGCAGGCTGTGGCTTTATTTTTTTTTCAGTTTGATTAATATATAATTGATAAATATTTTATTAGTGCCTTATTTTTTCCATAAAAATATATCCTTTGGTTTAAACAAAAATATAAATATGACCTGCTCAACAATAAAAATTTATAAAATTTATTTTATCCTCCAAAATATTGAAGATTTTTAAAGAAATTCAGGCACTTAGGCCTCAATTGTTTTCATAGGTTTTGACAATTTTCACTATGTCATTTTTAAATACCTGTGTAATGTGATAAAACTTCTTTCCTCCACAGCAAACAGCATAGTCCCTTTATCTATGCAAAGTATCTTTCCAGTTATTATCAGTTTTGCCCTAATCCATGCTAACTGGAGTTCTTGCTTTGCTAATCAGCATAAAGGGGTATATAGAATTGATACACACAAGCTCTAGGAAGTTCAGGTCAGCATCTCTTTCCAACTCTGCATTCAGTGATGTCATATTGGTACCTTGCAAATGGCTCCCTCGGGAGGATTTACCCCATGAACTGGCAGCAGTTCCTATGACAAACATTAACCAGCACACCACTGGGCTTTGCTGTCTGTGTCCACTAAGTTCCCTAAAAATAATCCCTTGTCATATTTTTCCCTTTCTCTCTGATTTTCCCTTTTTCTTCCTCACCTGTTAAAAGGAAAATGAAAGTAAAAAATGCCTTAGCTTTTGGTATATAGATCAAAAGCAAATATCTTTTTTTCGGCTTGACTGAAGTATAATTGACAAATAAAATTGGGATATATTTAAGCCCTGGCTGGCGTAGCTCAGTGGATTGAGCATGGGCCTGCGAACCAGACGATCGCGGTTCGATTCCCAGTCAGGGCACATGCCTGGGTTGCAGGCCGGTCGGTTCCTTGCAGGCTAACTTCCAGTGGGGACGCACAAAAGGCAACCATACATTGATGTTTCTCTCCCTCTCTCCTTCCCCTCTAAAGATAAATAAAATCTTAAAAAAAAAATTTAAAAAAAGTGCCTTATTTAAAAAAAAAATTGGGATATATTTAAAGAATACAGTATAGTGATTTTATATACATTGTGAAAGGATTCCTGCCATCTAGTTAATTAACACAACCACTACCTCAGATAATTATCTTTTGGGGGGTGAAAATATTTGAGTTCTATTCTCTTAGTGAATTTCAATTATACAATACAGTATTATCAACTGTAGTCACCAATTCTATATTAGATTCCCAGGCCTTCTCTTATAGCTGAAGGTTTGGCTCCTTTTACCAACTTCTCCCTATTTCTACTTCCACCCCTCGGCTGCTACCAACCACTTTTCTACTCTCTGTTTCTATGAGCTGGCTTTTTAAAAAAGAGTCCACATTTAAAAGATGCCAGGCAGTATTTATCTTCCTCTGTCTGGCTTATTTCACTTAGCATAACGCTCTGAACGTCCATCATCCATGTTGTTGCAAATGGTAGGATTTCCTTTTCTGTTATGGCCAAATAATATTCATATATATTATATATGGTATCACTTCTTTTTTATTCATTCATCAACTGATGTACACTTAGGTTGTTTCCATATTGTGGCTATGGTGCATAGTCAAAGACAGTCATCTTGTTAGTTAAAACACACCTTTGACAGGCATGGCAGACATCTGATATAATAATGGATTACATGAGAGAAAGGAGGTTTTTTGGTGTTACATAAAAGCCCTTCCTGGTATAACAGCTCTGGTCCACAAAGTCAAGAGCAGCCAAAGATCCTTCTGTCTCATTGCTCCACCATCCCTCAGGATTTGATACCAAATGGTCCGAGGCAACTCATGTTGCAGCCAACAGGAGGGGAAGAGGTGGAGGGGAGGGCATGTTCCCTTCCCTGAAAAACTGGACCTGGAAGTATAACTTCCCTCTGTTCACATATTATTAGCCGAACCTGATCCCTGCATAATAAGTGGAGAATAGATGAGAGACAATGAGCAGTATTTACCACAGACCCACTCCTTTCATAATCTGATTTAATTATTTGAAAAGCTGACAAGTGAATGTGATAAAAACTCCCCAGCACCACAACTCAGAAACAACCAGTTTCTTTTATCTCTACAAAAATCATCTATGCATCAAATACATTTTTGAAACATTTTCATTGTTATGGACCTTCCTGCTTTTCTGCCAGTGTCAACTAATTCTGAGTTTTCTCTCTTAAAATTATTCTCTTAGATTCCTACTGCTCTCCTTGGCCAGCATTGGCTAAATGGTATTTCTTTTATCTCATTTTTCCTCCCTCTCACGATTTTATGGTTTGTATATATAGTTTATAAATAATTTCAAGAATTCCATTTAAATATTATGAACCAACCAATTTGAGCCCAGTTAATATCAGGTCTTATTTTTTAAAAAAGGACAAAGAGCCTATTTACTGATGTAGTGGGCAGTCAAGGGTTGAACATTCCTTGCCCTTCTATTTCCCCAGTCTTGGTTCCAGGTCAAACAATTGTCACAGAATGGACATTGTATTCCTCCAGAGAGTTGCTAGTTTCAGTGTGGAGAACATTAGAGAAATTACTTTGCATATACACAACATCCAAAGGTAATAAATCTGGACTCTGAACACATCCCTGCTCGTGGCTGGGTTGTACGCCTCTTTCAGTGTTCCCTCCCCCAATGTTGGTCCTGTGCATTACAGCCATGTCAGGTCCCACCAGAACACTGTCTCTAAGACTCTGCATCAGCAGTGGAAGGAGAGCCTTCTGCTGACTCATTCACCCTTCAGATGCACTCGGAGCAGTATCAGCTCCAAAGAGCTGCTTGTTAAGTGAGACAAAGTCAATCAAATACTAGGAATTTTTAATGGCCACAAAGTGTTGGTCTGTACCAAGTTATCTTGGAAATTCAGTTACTGGAAATAAATATTTTACACCAAAAATGTTATTTTACTTCTTTATCAACAGTTGAAATGATCAAAACATGCACTAGGTGTGGTGAAATTCCCCCATGTAATGGTAAGAATTCACTTTTAAGATCTATATCTTGCTTGTGATTCATCTCTCATTTCTAAAATCTACATTTTCTAAATCTAGAACCCTCTGCCCCCTATGTCCCTGGAAACATGTTTGCATCTCTATAGTATCCCTATCACACACAATTTTTTGGTACATAACAGGCAGGAACTTAAATAAATTACACTTTCAAACTTCCTCTTCTTTTATCTGAATTAGGTATAGAACAGTGATCTCATGGTCAGTTCTTTATTTTTAAAAAGATAATTCTATTGAGTAAGGTAAGGAAAAAGTGATCACACATTCTATTTTTGACTGAGTAAGACTTCCAAACAATATCCCAGTTATTGTAGTCCCCCATCACTATTATACCTCATCTCGGTGATAGCTCTGTGATTAAATCTGGAATGTTTGCTTAGAAAACCTATAGCAACATCCAACAGAAATATTGCTTTTATTTCTCCCTCCTTTTGTCTTCACTCAATACTCTGTCATGAGGTTTAATCCTTGGATTTATGGGTTGTCTCAAATTTCATCCCTTTGTTCTCTTGATACATACAAAGTTGTATTTATCTCTTGTTACTGAGATCTCAAAATCATCTTCTCATTGATAGACAAGTGAATTACAAATTAACATATTATATCCATTTTCAAGCTGTTTTCTGTTGTGGACAATTGTAGCGTACTCTCATTTTTATTTCTATACCTTAAGCCACTCTCCCTATCATTTATTTTTAGAGTTTCATCAGGATGTTGTCCTCCTACAGTCCCACTTACCATTGGAGACCCTTGAGTTTACCTGATCAGATGATGTTCGGCAGAGCCATGAACTGAGTCTCTATAGGCAGAACGGTACGAAGAAGGTCCTGCTGGACCTGAGGCAAGCCATGGTGAAATAAAACCAATAGGATACCCAGAGAACAGCAGAAACTTTTAGAGGAAAAGGACATTATGGACAAAGAGGGCATGAAGGAAGTGTGAAGAGGCACCAAAGGCAAAGGCTGATTCTTTGCACTTTAACTTTAGGGGACACCATTCAAGAAAAGCCCTCCATCTGAGCACTACCGAATACCAAGTTCAGTTGTTTCACTAATACCATATGCACTTTCAATAAATTAATGTTTTCAGGTGTTCCAAATGTCACGTATTTTTTCAATTGTTTTCCAATTTCTTTTTAAGATTTTATTATATTTATTTATTTATTTATTTATTTATTTATTTATCTATCTTCAGAGGGGAAGGAGAGGGAGAGAAACATCAATGTATGGTTGCCTTTCGTGCATCCCCTGCTGGGAATTGGCCTGCAGGGAACTGGCCTGCAACCCAGGCATGTGCCCTGACTGGGAATCGAACCATGATCCTCTGGTTCACAGGCCCGCGCTCAATCCACTGAGCTACACCAGCCAGGGCGTCGTTTTCCAATTTCTAAATGTCAATTCCTGCCTTATACTTAAATGCAGTTATCACGTGTGGCTGTGTATCCTGCGAGGCATCATCTTATGAATGTAGAACCCAATATAGCTTGCCCTCTGCTGGAAAGGGAATCAATCCACTTATTTACATTTGATGGTTTAGAATAGAAAAAAGAAGTATTTTGAGAGGAATACACCTCAAAGACCTGTTTTTGAAATGTATTTAAAGGAATACTACAAAGCAAGGTGTGTTGTGCACTCTCAGTAAATGTCTGTGATCATTCACTATTATTAACAGAGACCAAGCAATACCCTTCATATTCTAAGTATATTAAATTCAAAAAGAACATCGCAGAACACGTCCTGATTTAGATAGAAAACATTACAACATGAAAATACTATATGTGAAAGCTACAGATAAAATATTACCATGCTGAGAGCCAGAAAGAGACCATTTGTTTATCATCTTTCTTATTGCCTTTTCACATCAAAACTGGGTAACAGATTTGTTCATTAGGAAGTCCACAACAAATACAGTTCATAAAATAAAATCCAAAGAATTTTAGAGAAACTCTTCCTGAGATACATTTAATATTATTTTTTTAAAGGAAGCAATGATTATAGCTGTTACCCCTAGCAGTCTGACGATGAGCTAGAATGTTATTAAAATATCTGTCAAAAACACTTCCATTTGCAGGAGTGAAGCTATACAATGTGTCCTTAGGGAACTTTCAAAGGATGCTATTAATGTAATATTACAAAAGAGGAAACAAAAGGGACAACACCCAAATAAAGGTTAAAAGGAAGCAACTCTTTGTCTGCTGTAGAGTGACACCTGGAAGTTTTATGTTGTTTAGACCTCCCAGGGTAGTACCATAAACATGTAAATGATCCATGGGGTAGAAATGTGGTGAGAAGAAGAAAAAGTTGAAACAATACAGCAGAGAGTCAAAGGAAATCTGTTTCTCGGGCAAAAAAAAAATCCATTTTCACTTCCAAGGGCAAGCAATGAACATGTGAGAATGGACTCTTTCTTCTCCACCATGTCCCAGTTCTCAGCAGGGCCCAAGAGCTTTGCCCTAACGATGTCACTGCCAGCCTGTTGGTTCCCACTGTGGGACAGGCTGTTCATGGCAGAAGAGAGGCAGGGCTGTTCAAGGCAGGGCAGGGATCCCAAAACATATCCGAAGTACCGTGACATTCCAGAAGGCCAAAACACTCCAATCCCTAACAGCCCTTTAACTTGCCCTCCATGGATATAATGGCACACATTTGGCCTCCTCTTTGCTGGACCATGCCTCCCAGGATCACAGCCCAGGCACCTGGGGAAACCGGCCTGGTGCTTCCTTATAGTTTCAGGTCCTCTTTCCCTCACATTCTTTGGCTTCAAAATGAGTACAAATTGACAAAATGGAATCATTTCTGCTTGGCACAGAGCTTGGCAACCAGATAACACCAGCAAAGCCAGGTCCACATTTATGCTCTCCCACATTCATAGGCATGCAAAGTTCCAAGATGGAAATTTGTTTCTCCTGCAGTTTCATGACACTTCTACTGCCTGATTATCCCACTTTATGGCAATTTGCATCATTACAGGCCTGTGGCAAATGAAACAAATTGCCATAAAATGTTGGGAAAATCCTAAATCATGGCTCTGTCTGGCTTGCTAAATGATGACACCGGGGTTGAATTCAGATGGCTCGGCTCATTTTGCTACAAACCTTAATGGGGGCCACTGGCTCACGCATCAGGCTGCGTGGTGACTACTAAATGAAGCAAACTAATAGAATTTTTTTCTGATGCACTAAGCAAGTCTTCAGTAAAAGAAAACACATTGATTCCCAACTTGTTTAGTACCAACTAAATAGAACCCCTATAGCTTTTCCCATGCAGCCCACATTAGAGCCAAATTAACAGCCCTCATATGTATCCACTCTACTAGTACCAGACAAAAGTGCTTACACCATTAGGAATATAAGTTGCCTCAGTCTAAATCTTGATACAGAAGATTGTCTTTCTCATTTAACTGCCTAGCTATCAAAAGTTGTAATATCAGACATAGGCAAGAAAAAAGAAATGCATTGAAAGGTCATAAATAATTTCTGCATTTTAATCAGTGGTGATGTATTAGCTTTAAAGGAAAGGGATAGGCGCCTGGATGGTCAGACATGCAAAAGGACAGAGCTTCGGGAAGGTGAACAGTTTCGATAATGGGTATGAGCTTTGTTGATCACAATCTTGGCTCTGCTTTTGCAAACCTCTCCTGTAAACCTATGAGAGGTGAAGCATTGTAGTAAGAAACCATGTCGGCTTTTTTGGACAATGATGCTGGGATAAAAGCAATGGAATTTTATTTCTCATAATCTCCTGGATCTGACAGTCTCCTAACCAACCATCTTCGATGTTCTGACCCTAGACACTTGCAGTGGATGCTCAGTTCTTCCTATACACCAAGTAAGTCTTTAAGAACTGCTGCCTCCCACCCTCCTACTCCCCACCCCCATCCCCTTACCTCCACTGCACCTCCATTAGGGAGGTTTCTAGTGTTATTTAAAACAAACAGAGGAAAATGCCTGACAAAGGAGACCCCGAGTCCTGAATACCAAATTACCATCATATCAGACAAGTTGTGTCAAGAACTTAGTACCCAGATAATTGCAGATATTCTAGAAAGCATGGAGCTTTTATGGAGTCTGTTTATTTAAAACACGCACATTTTTAATGTAAAATTTGACTGAAAAATAATTAAATTCACAGTCATCATTCACTGAACATGCCAAGCACCGTACCAAGAGGTTTAAATGAATCCGTCCAACCCCTCCATTTACAGATGAGAAACCTAAGGCTTAGAGAGGCTACACCACTTTTTCAAAGAAGGAGAAGTAGACAGCTAGAATCTGAACCAAAATCTACTCTCAATATTAATTCCATACTCTCTACAGCTCTCAGCTCTGCCACACAGCTCGCTGCATTGTAAGTCAACTTTTCTGCTAAATTAACATTATTGTTAGACCAACAATAAACTCCACAGGATGAAACATTCTTCCATAATTTTAACAAGTATCACACATTTGGCTTCTCCTGAATGATTTTTATGAACTTTAGCAAAACTTTTCTTTTTATACTCATTTATCCTTTTTTGATTTCACTATCATTTACTAGAATTTTTTAGTCTGGATTTCGCTTTCTTTCCATCTGGAAGTTGCTTGTTTCTAAGGTCACAAAAGCTGTGCCTGGTAAGCCAAGCCCATAACAATAAGCAACATAAAGTTATTGGGTATTTGCTATTCATGGCAGTTTGAATTCATGTTATTTGGGTGACAAATAAATGTGCATATATCCAGGCTATAAATATTTATTCTGATGTTCCCTTAGATTACACATATGCTTTTTTCCTTTTGGTTTCAAAGTAGGAAGTATAGAAGAATTTCTAGTAATCCCCATGTTCTCAAACCAGAGGCTCTCTTTGCACTTTCTAAAGCATCTACTATGTTTAAGAATATATATATTATACATCAATTTTGAAATATCCCTTTGGCATATGAAGTCTGTCTAGAAAAAACCCAGCCATTGTTAATATAAGGAGAAGGGTTTGCATGATGACATCAATGTAACCTGGCAGCCAAGGAGAGTGGACTGGAATGCACATGTGTGAACAATGACAAATTCACTGTACTACCCAGTGGAGGCTGTAGAATGAGCATGTGTACTGTATGGCCATCACATTCAAAATGACTGAGCTAGTAGAGCAACAAATATGAATCAATTTTTGCATTAAACTTGAACATTCTCCCATAGACACTATTCAGATGATTCAGAGGGCCACAACTATGGGCAACTGGTGATTGGCAGCTTCATCGTGACAATGCACCCGCTCATTCATCGTGCATCTACAAAGTTTTTTGGCCAAACATCAAGTCACCCAGGTGACTCAGTCCCCCTGCTGCCAGAAAGCCCTGCAACTTCTGGCTTTTCCCAACTTTGAAAGGGAAGAGGTTTCAGACCATCGATGAAATTCAGGAAAATACAATAGGTCAGCTGATGGCTATCGGGAGAACTGTGTGAAGTCTGAAGGTGATTACTTTGAAAGGGACTGAGACATCATTGTCCTGTATACAATGTTTCTTGTATCTTGTATCTTCTTAAACGCATGTCTCTATTTGCCATATTACATGACTAGATACCTTCTAGACAGACCTTGTACATTACGTATAAAACCTCTTATCTAAAAGGAGAATCAGTGAGCTAAAATAGTACACACCAAATTTGGGGTTGATTTTAAACCAATGGCTTGGCAGTTTTCAGCCCCACTTGCATTGTTCAGCTCTGATTTCCATTGCAATTTGGAAATTGCATTTCCATTGGAATTGCATTCCATTGCAATTGCAGACACACTGCAATTCCTCAAGAAATACTCACATACTTTTGTGCCACTGATACGGCCCAATGGAACCAGAGGCCATGGGTTTCTATTCCTCCGCACAACTCACCAATATGGGCAGTGCCAGTGTAAACTTATTGTTTATGATAAATAATCCGAATTCTTTGGTGGTTCAAATGTCTCCATTCAAGTATCCATTTTAAGAAATAAAATTCAAACTCATTGAACTTCTTTTCTATGTTGAGGCAACATTAATTGGTCAACTTCCAAAAATAATAGCCATATGATAGCCATAAAATAATAGCCATATGAGACTATCCATAAAAATTTAAAACCTGCTTTTTTGAAAATTTGACCTGTACCTTATTACAGTTTGTAGGCATTCTCTAACTGGCTTTTTCTATAGGAACACTAGTTGGAATTTTCAAAGGATGTAGTCCAGCTAGTTAGAACTTCCCTGTGAACCAACAGGAAGTATACTATGGGGTTAAGAATGCAGTTTTTTAAATCTCTGTGGTGGAAAATTGTTATTCTTAATTGCATGACTTTGCACAGGTTACATAAAAACACTTCACATAAATTTATTCCTGTGTAAAATGGGAACATTAATGATACCAATCTTATAAGATTGTTATGAGTATCAACTAACAATATAAGGGTGGCAGAGACATCTAGCTCTCCCAAAAACCTTGTGTCCCCTCCTCAATATGGTGTTGTCCATAGGAAGCAGCTTCCCACACAGGAACTCCATTTCCTAGTACCTTTGCACCCAGGGGTGTTATGTAACCACTTCTCACCAGTGACATGTGTGCAAAATTGGCGCATATCTCCTCCAGGCTAGAACTTTTAAGCACCAGTGTACCTTGTCCGCAGCTCCCATTTGCTGGAAGCGAAGAATAGCAGTGTCTGGGGGGAGAGTGGACATGCGAAAGAGCTTAGCGCACAGAGTTATCATGAGAAGGGAAGCCACCTATCAAGCAGGAGCACCCGTGAGTTCAGAAAAACGTGTATTATGAGAAGCCACTGAAATCTGGGGCTTTATTTGTTATAGCAGCCAACGTTACCCTCACTAACTCAGTATACAGAAAGCTCAGCGTCACAGGTATTATTGTCCAGAATTTGTGCATCCCTTTTACAACAATCTAAACATTAAGATCAAATCTAGGAGGTAAAATTTCCGAAAAGACTCCAACTTTGATTCATGTTATGGTTTGACCGTCTTCATCAAACATGTCCTAAGTATCCACTATATTCTAGGCACATTTCTGGGTTCTGAGTATAGAACAATGACAAAGACAACCGTACCCCCTGCTTTACGGAGCTTTCATTCCGGTCTGGCAAGAAGGTATTTACAATACTATATAAATAAACAAATAAGATGGCTTCAGATAAATCACGACAGAGAATGGCTTGGGGGGTGGAAAAGGCACTCTTAGATAGGAATTTTAGAGAAGTTTTTCTGAAAATGAAAAGCAGCTAACACAGCAGAGTGTACTCACACTGTGTCAACTTAGCTGAGCTGGAACCTCTCTTTCCCAGAATTCCCTTCCTTGCATGGTGCCAGATTAACATGGGACACAAGGGACACTTTACACAGATTTGGAAAGCCATATTGTCTTTGTGCTCAGAAGGGAAGTGCAGGACATCGAGTAGGGTGGCCACTCCCACACATTGCTTATCTGTGGTCTTACACTGTTTCCAGGGGGCAATAATCTCGCCTGCTGCTCCTTCTGCTCCCACAGGACACGCACATCATTGCGATGGGAGGACTAACGGCATGGACATGGGTTCCAGCTCATCCTTTTGTGCTCTCCTTTGTCCTTGCTTTCCCCCACTTTCATCCATCTTTCCTCCTTGTTATTTTTTTTCTTTTTTTTTAAGATTTTATTTATTTATTTATCTTTAGATGGGAAGGAGAGAGGGAGAGAAACATCAATGTATGGTTGCCTTTTGTGCATCCCCTGCTGGGAGTTGGCCTGCAGGGAACCGGCCTGCAACCCAGGCATGTGCCCTGGCTGGGAATCGAACCTCGATCCCCTGGTTCACAGGCCCGCGCTCAATCCACTGAGCTACACCAGCCAGGGCTTCCTCCTTGTTATTTTTTTTTTTTCTGATTACTTCAAGGCCAACATCAGATACAGAAGCAGTAGACATTCAGAAACTATATTAACTCAGTGCTCTTTAATAAATCCCATATTCTTATTATTTATCTTAACTTTATTTTTATCGTTGATGCTATTAGAGATGTTCCCACTCCCACCCTCGCCCATTATTTCTAAAATTGTATTTCTTTGATTAATCCTTACACACATGGTATACACTGTCTGTGAAAAATGCATATGACTAAAGGTTTTCTAAGATGATCTCATTTAATACTCATGGCAACTATGAAGCATGTACTATTATTACCCTCGTTCAAAATAAAGAAACTGGGCTCACCAAGACCAAATAAGCCATCCCAAATCACACTTCTAGTGAGTGATGAAGCTGGAACTCAAACCCTGAGAATGTGATAAGAGAGTCCAAAAATGCTATGCTGCCGCCTTCCGTCATGCTCCCTCGGGCTCTTCTGCAAGGTTTAGGAGTTTGCTAAGTGCTCTTTTCATCAGGATTTAGCTCAAAAGAAGTCTTTGGGCTCATAATTAAGAACATTCAACTGATCAGAGAATAGAGTTTTTGAGATGGAAAGAAATTTAAAAATCACTGAGCCCAATTATATACAAAAGAAAATAAATCTCAGAGAAGAGATTGTGCAAGTTAAGCCAAGTCCCTTGATGGGGAGTTTCTGCCTCCATTCTGTGGCCTTCTGCCACATTCCAAATGTGGGTAAGCTCAAGTTCACCTTCATCAGACATGCAAGGACCTGGGACATACGACACAGCATCTCATGAGCCGGCTTAGGACTCTAGATTGGTTTGTGTGTGAATAACTCTCTCTCTCTCATATCCTTTGGCCCATGGTAAAAATAACTTTTTTATTTGTGTACTGTAATCCAAGTCTCTCCCAACACTTCACTGGAAGTACTATTAGGGAAATCCCTTCCAATGAGTCTGCTAATAGTTTCCAGCAAAGTTAAACCTGGAGTGACATTTGAATGAATCTTTCTGTAGTGGGCTTCTGCAGGAATCAATAAGTCATTCTCATTCTTAGTTTCTAGAGGAAAGTATTTATTTTCTAAGATGAGATTGAATAGAAATGGGAATCATTTGTAGGGGGTGAAGCAAAGCTTGCTGATTAAGGTTACCTATTTTTCCTTTATTACTCCTGAAGGATTAAGCCATGGGAATTTTGGAACTTAAAACTATATATTTCTTCCCAGGATTGCTCCACAATCTTAGAGAAGCACTAAATATCCCCAGTGAAATTCTAATAATTTGCACTATTTTGAAATTAGAATTTTTGTCTGAAAAAAATATTTTGGAAAACCAGACCATGCTTTATCTGTTAGTATAAAGATACATGAAAATGTACCCAGAAAAAAATCAATTCTCTTATATCTTTCAGTGAAAATAAATAAGTATAAGTCATCGTTTTAAGAACAATAAGTGAAGTTAAATGGTAATCAAAAATCTATCATTTTAAATAATGAACAATTCCTTAAAACAGTGAGAGTATTTACAAAAGTAAAAATTCTGCTGAGGAATTTAGATGAAGAACAAAACCCAAAAGGTCAGAGGTCCATGTGATACCACAACCATTCACTTTTACATTATAGAGACCACAGTGCAATTGGAACGAATTAGTGTCTGTTGGTTTGGAAAACATAGACACCAAAACTCCAGAATATCTCACCAGGAATTTTAAATCTAACTAGAAATTAACTCTTATAGTACTGAAATGAAATATAATTTTACTTCCTATGACAGAGTTATTCTAAAAATGTAAAATTTGAGGCTCCTAGGGGTCAGTTCTAGAACCTGTCTTACTATCATTAGAGATTAATAATTCTGCACCCAATTCCAATGTGAGGCTTTTCCCCCCTCCCAGACCATCAAGCATTTCTCCAATGCCAGCAGGGCCTCCTGAATTTCAATTCCATTCTGCCACTACGTACCCAGAGACAGCATCAGAATTCACAGGGTGAGCACACAGTCCCACAAGTCTACCCCACTTCAGATGCCAATTGCAAACCCAGATTGTTGCCTGTGCTTCTGACCAGCTGTCCATATAAACCAGAGATTCCCACCACCCCTGTCTTGGGTTCAATTAATTTGCGAGAGCAGCTCACAGAACTTGGGGCACTAGTTTATTCCCAATAGCACCAGTTTACTAGGAAGGATATTAGAGGATAGAAATCAACAGCCAGATGAAAAGGTACAAAGAGCAAAGTACAGAGGAAGGGCACTGAAGGTTCATGCCCTCTCCAGACTGCATCACTTTCCTCCAGCCTCCACATGTTCAACCACCTGGAGGTTCTCTAAACCCTATCCTCTTGGAGTTCTATGGGGGCTTCATTACATAGGCATGGCTGATTAAACCATTGGTCATTGGCAACTGAACTTAATCTCTAGCCCCTCTCTGCTCCCCTATGTCTGGTGATGGGACTAAAAGTTCCAGCCCTCAAATTACATGGTTGGCTCTCCTGGCAAACAGTTCCCTTTTTTAAATGCTTTCCAAAAGTCACCTCATTAACATAAGAAAAGACACCTTTACTGCTCTCACACTTTGGAGATCTCTAGGGTTTGGGAAGTTCTGTGCTAGAAACAGGGACGAACACTATACACACACACACACACACAACATATATATATTTGTTACATAGATCACAATAGATCTATGTGTAATAGATTACATAGATCACAGGAATAAACCATCTTCAAGTCAAAGTAGGCTTCTATCACTTGGGATATCAAGAATCATCCCAGCTGGTGTGCCTCAGTGGACTGAGTGCTGGCCTGTGAACCTAAAGGTCACCGATTTGATTCCCAGTCAGTGCACAGGCCTGGATTTTGGGTCAGGTGCCTCGTTGGGGGTATGTGAGTGGCAACCAAGTGATATATCTCTCACAAACTTTGATGTTTCTCTCCCTCTCTTTCTCCCTCCTTTCCCCTCTCTCTAAAAAATAAATAAATAAAATCTTTTTTAAAAAAGAAGAATATGATCCATAAAGCCCAAAGTCTTATGTTGGCCCTGGCCCAGGGACCTTATACATACTGGGATAAGAACACAGGTTCCTGGGACACAGAAGGAAAGAAGCTTCTTTCAGAGATTCTGCCAGGGGTAGGCTCTTAGGGGAAGAACAGAATATATAACATTTCTTGGTTCCTGAAATTGTAAAGGGAATTGAGGAAGATGCAATGCCTGAGAAGGGGTGCAGGTACAGAAAGACCCCCAACATAAGCTCGGGTCTCTTTTACCATGTAACACAGGACAAGCCCTGCCAATAATGTGAACAATTGTGAATAGGCCAGAGAAATAACAGGATGTGGAATCCAGACCTATTGACAGGTCCTGATCTTTCCCTGGGGTCCAAATCCCACTCTGGACGAGTTCGATAATCCATCTTAGTTATTGGAAGGCTAGGGAAAGCTAACATAGTAACAACTCAACATTTTTGGAAATTATATTGAAATTATTTAAATATTCTAAGGAAACTATAAAAGACATAATAAGACACATGTATCTACCAGCCGGCAGTAATACATTTTAACATCTTGCTGCATTTGCTGCAATTCTTTTTTTTCTTTCTTTTAGAGGCACTGCTAAAGCCCTATCACATCTCCACCTTCCTGCCTTTTTACCCCTCCATAGGTTACTGCAACCTGGAAGTTAGTTTGTATCACTCCCATACATGATGTTCAGTATTAAGTAAATATGTTCAGATTCATTAAAAATTTATCTTATGGATTTTTATCATTTTTAACTTAGAGAAATGCTATTCTGTAGGATTCCTCAACCTTGGCTTCACTGACATTTTGGGTTGTGTATTAATTTCCTGTTACTACTATAACAAATTACCCAATACTTAGTGGTTTGAAACTACACAGATTTATTCTTCTACAGTTCTGGAGGTCAGAGTATGAAATGAGTTTTATAACTAAAATCAAAGTACCATCTGGGCTGGCTTCTCCTGGAGGCTCTAAAAGAGAACTCATTTCCCTGCCTCTTCCAAATTCTAAATGTCCTTATTCCTTGGCTTGCGGCCTTGCATCCCATCGACTCTCCCTGCTCTGCTTCCATCCTCACACTGCCTTCTTCCATCTTTTACCTTCTTATTGCCCTAAGTATTAGGATAACACAGGATGGATAACCTCTCCATTTTAATATCTTCAATGTAATCACGTCACATCAGCAAAGTCTCTTTTGCTATAAAACATAGCACTCACAGGTTCTGGATTAGGACCTGGACATCCTTGGAGACCATCACTGAGTCTAACACAGGCCAGATAATTCTTTGTTTTTTTTTGGGGGGGGGGCTGTCCTGGACATTCGAGAATGTTTAGGTGTATCCTGGCATCTATCTATTAAATGCCAGTAGCACCCCTCAAATTCTGACAACCAAAAATGCCTCCAGATATTGCCAGGTGTCTCCTAAGGGACAGAATGGCCACAGCAGAGAATCACCACTCTACATGAATGGTCCTCACTTGCATATTTTACTCTACAATGCATTTGAGAATTATCCATGTCAAAACATGAACACCTGGTACATTAATTTTAACTGTCCCAGGACATTCTATTGAATGAATAAAAATGTTTTCCTATTTTTTCCTCTATCATAAACAATGCTTCATCAATCATTTAAACATGTTCTCCTCATAAGCATACACAAAGAGTTTGTCTATGGTAGGGCAATGGTTCTCATTCTTTGATTTGATCAGAATCACTCGAAGAGCTCCTTCAAATGCAGATTGCTGGGTAAGACACCCAGAGTTTCTGATTCCACAGGTCAGCAGGTTGGGAGCAGGGCCCAAATTATTGGATTTTTAGCTAGTTCCCACTTGATGCTGAAACTGTTGGTCTGAGAAGCACTCTTTGAGATCCAATGCTGTAGTGTGTGTGTGTTTGTGTGTGTGTGTGTGTGTGTGAGAGAGAGAGAGAGATTTTTTATTCTCAAACCTGCCTTAACATCAGGATTTGGCATTCTAAACTTTTTTTGTCTGTTCACTGTAATTTATGGCAGACTGTTCTTAAACATTTTTAGGTTAAATTCACCCTAAGTGGAAATATTTTTCCTGTCTCCTAGATTATAAAAAAATCTTCCAAAAGGGTTTGCATTTATTTCTTACTGGTATTCCAAGACCAGCAGGTGTCTGAGGACCACGTTTATGTTCACTTATCAGTTTGGTGGTCCACAAAAGCAGGGCATTAACCAAAGTATGACACGTACTTGGAGTCTAAGCCTTCTCCTTCATCATTCAATGAAATGAACTTTACCTTTGGCTATAGACCAGGCCCACCCTAGAATTACAATTCTCATGGCATGTTTCTTTGAGTGACACATTTTGCTGATTGCCAGAGCAAAGAGCACTCATACACTAGTGAATGAGAAGATAAATTAAAAATCAGTACAGTATAATGCAGCCAATATTACTACAGAAGTACTCACTTTCAAATATTTATTTTATCGTTATCAAAGCCAGAGTTAGAGGTAGTATTTTAGGCAGGGAGAAGAGCAAGTTCAAAGGTACAGAGGAATGTAAACCTGGCATTTCTTCTGGACACAGAGAAGCTTGAAGGAGAGTTGGAAGACAAAAGATGCGATGCGGACCAGGTGACCTGCAGATGAGAGTAGACAGATCAGCGGCAGTGACCTTACGAAAGCCTCTTATCAGCACAGAGGGGAAGAAATTCTAATGAGAAGATTACCTGTCTTGGTTTTTGATGTAAAAATTTGATGTATACAATGAAAATATGAAGTAATTGCAAATTAAATGCTGTTTTTTTATTGAATAAATCATTTGGAACATGGGGTAATATATAATTAATAGACTTTTGTAGTAAAAATCAATGGAGATTTCTGGTTTAAAACTTATTCTTCCTAAGGTTCTTGGGGGAAAGAGAGCAGCTGAGCAGGATTTTTCTCTTGGCCACTGCCCAAGGAAGGGGCTGAAGAGGATAAATAGGGGTTGTTAAGAGAGGGCTGGACACGAGCCCAGCTCAGTCAACATGGACATAGAGCATGAGACAGGAGGGAATAAAAACACCTGCTGAGGCACATTGCCAGCTGTGCTTTTCAGAGGACGAAAGAATTGGGAAAGTCCTATGCTTTTGAGGAATGGAGACTAGACATGTCCACATACTAGAGTTCTAAATTATATAAATCTAACACCTTTTTGCTATGTTGTAGGCATAACAAAAATAGAATAAACAAGTTTCTGTGACTATGTGAACCAAAGGTTTCTAAATCCAGCTGTACTATCAAAATCATCTAGAAGACTTAAAAAACTAAAATGCCTGAAGCCTACCCTAGCAACAAGAATGCCCTCACTCTGTTTGTAAGATTCCCAAATGGTTATTGTGTAGCTAACCTGGAGTAAGTCAGTAGACCAGCCCTTGGTCTGATAAAATATTATCAGATAAAATATTCCCTGGTTAAATTTGCATTCACTTTAAATTTTTTATCAGTTCTCTCTATCTGAAAAATGATGTTCATTGTTTTTTAAATTATCTTATAGTTATTATTATTTTATAGCTATTACTTCAGGGACTTAAAAACTTATTTTAAATTTTTCCAAAAATTATATATCATTTTTATATTGTAAACATTTTACATCATTATAAAGGTAGAATTATAAACAAATATTTAAAAGACTATTACTTAATAGTAATGGATAATTAGGTAACTATTGAGGAAAAAAGTAAGTTAGATCCACTCTTTATACCTTCTGCCAAAATAAATTCTAGAATTATCAACATTGCAAATAAAGAAAATTAAATGAAAATACATTACACATTTTAAATCTAGAATTAGAAAAAAACTTTATAAATCTGATACAACAAATCTAGAAACTGTAAAATACTGATAAACTTGAAAATATAAAACATTTTTACAAAGTAAAAAAGAGGTTTTAAATGGTAAAAGACATATTAACGAATACTTAATATTTTAAAAAGGATCCTAAAATCAACAAGATAAAGACAGCTCCAGGAGTTCTGATCAAAATGGCAGCACAGGTAAACACAGTACTTGCACCCTCCCACAACCACATCAAAATCACAATGACAGAACAAGCATCATTCAGAATCACCTGAAATCTAGAGGAACAGAGGTTTCACAACTAAGGATATACAGAAGAAGCTACATCAAGACTAGTGGGAGTGCAGAGGCACAGAAAGGGCTGGTCCCCCACCCACACATCATGGATAAAAATTAGGAGAGATATCTTGGCTGCAGAGGTGGCCCCCCTGAGGAGGAGGGGTCCCAAACCCACACCAGGCCAGGGTTCCAGTGTCAGGAAGAGAAGTCCCTGTAACTTCTGGCTGTAAAAACCAGAAGTTAATAATGAGACAAAGGGCTTCTGGAGTCCCACTCATTCTTCTTAAAGGGGCCATGCACAGACCTAATCAGATTCACTCACTCCAAGCTCCAGTTCTGAGGCAGCAGCTAGAAAGGCACCAGAGACATAGAGGGAGGAAATGAATTGTTCAACATCAGAGCAAGGGTTGGAGGGGCAGCTTTCTCCCAAACAGAAGTGTTGGAAGAGGCCATTGTCCTTTTCTGAGACTTCCCCCACACAGAGTCAGCAGGCAGGAACCACATCTGAGTTTCCGCATCAGCCTAACTAACACTCGTTTGCCCCACCCTGGAGATTCCCTGAGTCATCCCACCAACTTGCAGATACACCCAGGCTGTTTTCAGTGGCTTCTCCATATGCACAATCTGGTTTGGCTCATGCTTCAGACCCTCCTAAAACTTCTCAAAGCAGCAGCATCTGGCCTCATTATGCTCCACACCTCTTACTAACTGGCTTTAGGCTGGTACTTGTGGTGGTCAGCCTTGGCTCACAACTTGGCATCTTCTGGGAACCTCCAAACCTAGAACCCAAATAAATACAATCAGAAATGAGAGAGGAGAAGTAACAACCAATACCGCAGAAATACAAACAATTGAAGGAAATAACTATGAACAACTATATGCCAAGAAATTGGACAAGCTGGGGGAAATGGATAAATTTTGAAGCATACAATCTTCCAAGACTGAATCAGGAAGAAGCATAAAACTGAATAGACCAATAACAACTAGTGAAATTGAAGCAGTAATTTTAAAAACTCCCAGCAACTAAAAGTCCTGGACTAGATGGCTTCGTAGGTGAATTTTACCTACCATTCAAAGAAGAACTAACACTTATCCTTCTCAAACTATTCCAAAAATTTCAAGAAAACAGAAGACTTCCAAACTCTTTTTATGAGGCCAGCATTATCCCAGTCCCTAAATCAGGTAAAGACACAACAAAGAAAGAAAATTATAGGCCAATATTTCTGATGATCATAGATGCTAAAATTCTCAACAAAATACCAGCAAACCAGATCTAGCAATACAGTGAAAAGGTCATACACTATGATCAAGTGGGATTTATTCCAAGGATGCAAGTTTGGTTCAATATTCACAAACAAATAAATGTGATACATCACACAAACAAAATGAAAGTCAAAAATTACTTCATCGTATCAATAGATGCACAAAGAAAATTTGATAAAATGCAGCACCCATTTATGATCAAAATAGTCAGAAAAATGGAAATAGGGGGAGCATACCTCAACATAATAAAGGCTATCTACAAAAAACCCACAGCCAATATCATACTCAATGAGCAAAAACTAAAAGTGTTTCCCTTAAGATCAGGAACAAGACAGGGATGTCTGCTTTCCCCTCTCATTCAACATGATACTGGAAGTCACAACAATCAGGCAATAAGAAGAAATAAGAGGCATCCAAACTGGAAAGGATGAAGTAAATCTGTCATTATTCATGGAAGAAATGATATTGTACAAAGGAAACACTACAGATTCCAAGAAAAAAACTAATCAATCTAATAAATTAATTCAGCAAAGTAGCAGGACATGAAGTCAATATTCAGAAATCAATGGCATTTCTATACACCAATAATGAACTATCAGAAAGAGAAACTAAGAAAACAATCCTATTTACTATTGCAACAAAAAAAAAAAGAAAAGAAAGTACCGAGGTATAAATTTAACCAAGGAGGTAGAAGACCTATACCTGGAAAACTATAGGACACTGAAGAAAGAAATGGAGGAAGATACAAATAAGTGGAAGTATATACCATATCATGGATTGGAAGAATTAACATCATTAAAGTGTTCATACTACACACAGCAATCTATAGATGCAACACAATTCCTATTATGATGCCAATGCCATATTTCGCAGATCTAGAACAAAAGGGATGCACAAAGAACCAAAATAGCATCAGCAAATTTGAGAAAGAAGAACAAGTTGTAGGGATCACAATACCTGCTATGAAACTATACTACAAGGCCACTGTAATCAAAACAGTCTGGTACTGGCATAAGAACAGGCATATACATCAATGGAGGAGAACAGAAGCCCAGAAATAAACCCATATCTTTATGGTCTATTAATATTTGACATAGGAGACAAAAGCATGCAATGGAATAAAGACAGGCTCTTCAATAAATGGTGTTGGGAGAACCGGACATCTACAAGCAAAAAAAAAAAAAAATGAAACTAGACCACAATCTTATACCATATACCAGAATAAATTCAAAATGGATAAAAGACTTAAATATAAATCATGATACCATAAAAAAACCTAGAGGAAAACATAAGCAGTAAAATTTCAAATATCTCGTGTAGCAATATTTTTGCCAATTCATCCCCTAGGGCAAGGGAAATAAAGGAAAAAAATGAACAAATGGGACTACATCGAACTAAAAAGCCTCTACATGGCTGAAGAAACCAATATGAAAAGGAAAAGGGAACAAACCACATGGGAGAACACATTTGCTAATGATACATTGGACAAGGGTTTAATCTCCCAAAAATATAAAGAATTTATGCAACTCAACAGCAGAAAGACAAACAATCCAATTAAAAAATGGGCAAAAGACCTGAATAGACACTTCTCTGAGGAGGACATACAGATGGCCCATAGACATATGAAAAATTTCTTAACAAGCCATCAGAGAGATGCATATTAAAACCACAATGAGATATCACCTCACACCTGCAAAAACGTCTAGCATTAATAAATCAATAAACAATAAGTGCTGGCGAGGATGTGGAGAAAAGGAAACCCAACTACACTGTTGGTGGGAATGCAGACTAGTGCAGCCACTGTGGGAAACAGTATGGAATTTCCTCAAGAAACTAAACATGGAACTGCCTTTTGACCCAGCTGAGAATATACCCTAAGGATCCCAAAACACCAATTCAAAAGAATATATGAGCCCTTGTGTTCATAGCAGCACTATATACAATAACCAAGATTTGGAAACTAAGTGCCCATCAGTATATGAGTGAATTAAAAACCTGTTGTACATTTACACAATGGGAATTGTTTAAATTTCTCTACACAGTGGAAAGAAGGAAGGAACCTCTACCCTTCGAAACAGCATGGATAGAACTGGAGAGCATTATGTTACGTGAAATAAGCCAGACAGTGAAGGACAAATACCATATGCTCTCACTTACAAGTGGAATCTAATGATCAAAATAAACTAATGAGCAAAATAGAAGCGGAGGTATAGAAACATGGAATAGATTGACAGCTGTAAGAGGGTGGCCGGGAGGTACAGGCTGGTTGAAAGAAGGTGAAGGGGCCCTGGCTGGTGTAGCTCAGTGGATTGAGCACAGGCCTGTGAACCAAAAGGTCGCTGGTTCAATTCCCAGTCAGGGTGCATGTCTGTCTCTCTTTTTCCTTTCCTTCTCCTGTGTCTAAAAATAAATAAATAAAATCTTTAAAAAAAAAGAAAGTGAACGGTTAGTCAAAAAACATGTGACTGACCCACAGACATAGATAACTGTGTGGGGATTGACTGTGAGAGTGGGAGGCAGGCTGGGTAGAGGGGGGCAAAGGGAGAAAATTGGGACAACTGTAATAGCATAACCAATAAAGTACAGTCAGACCTCAGTACTCATCAAAGCCTGTACTCATTGCATCTTGATGAGAAAAAAAGTGTTTCAACACTCTGCTTTCTCAGGACTCATTGCACTTGCTACAAGTTGTATGAGTCATGACACCACCCCATAAGAGAAAATGCTTCGTTGTTCAGTACTTGTAGGTTTCAGCACTTGTAGGTTTGCACTTGTCATGCGTTCCGGAACTAAATAATGACAAGTTCGGAGGTACCGCCGTATTTTTTTTTAATCCTGAACGTGGAAAGAAGCAAAAAAATGTGTAAATAACCATCCCCAGGCTCCTCTCCTCCCCAAAAAGCATTGTTAACCTTTTGGTGTTTTTATATTCCTATATGTGATTCTGTGCTTATGAAAATTTATATAATGTGTAAAAATAAATATACATGTATATATATACATACATGTCTATAATCTTTCCTAGTTTTTAAATTTAGAGTATGAAATTTAAATGATGGTAGGCCCATAAAATAAAATATAATACAGCAATCAAAATCATGGTTCTCAATTTTACACACCAATTCCTTATATATACTTATTTGTGGGGTTTAAATAGCCTGACACTTTAAATGTGCTTCAACTACAAATTTTAAAGGAAACTCTTTTGATCAATATTACATATGCATTCCCTAAAAAAAAAAAACACAGCTATATCTTGAAAACTAGGCTCTTAAAAACTAATAAAATTAAATACAAACATAATAAGTAACATATTACTAATACTAAGAATACATACTATTAATAATCTAGCTCTTGTCTCAACCACCTAGTAGAAGTAATCTTGCAAAGTAAGTGTGATAAAGGAATGAGGGGGGCTTCATGTTTTGGACATCAGCCGGGTTAGAACGGTGCATTTAGAAGCACTGCATGAACATGTTCCCATTGCGAGCCACATTCCGGGGAGAAGGTTAAAACAATATTTTTCAGTGCTTTACGATGGTATGGAGCCGGAATCAGTTGTACTACAAATGATTTGTTTAAAGATTGTATTTGTATTAATCAAAAAGTACAAACCAAAAAGCGAAAATACACCAAGTAATTTATAATTCCACTATAACTTTTGGAAAGGTGTTGGTTCAACATATGAATGCTCCTTTCACACATTAAATTAGAGATTAGTGTGTTTTCCTTACCATTAAGTTGTATTAATTTGATGGAAAAATAATAACTGTATTTTTTCCGATCTTGAAAATTCGGTGAGCAATTTTGTTGCCAAATGTGCTCATGGAAAATACTTTAAAATTGGTAGAATATAGGTCTTTACTTGTAAAGCTTTTAAAAAGCCCTCAATATTGTTTACTTGTAATTCCACCCTTTTTTTACATATGCCATTTCCCCCTGAGCTTCTATGCCCTTTAGACATTGAAAATCTTACTTTAAAATGCCCATTTTGTAATGTCTTTCCCTTATCCTCCCCTCATTTCCAGGTGTTAGTTCTTCCTTTTTGAAATGAAAAACACTCATGGTTAAAGTAATATTATGCTTCATAATGTTGCACCTGCAGTACTTTATCGTTCTGCACACAGTAGGCACTTAATGAATGTATTTAGTGATTGTTTCAAGGATCCTACAAACACTTGAGTTTGTAGCACACAGGTGAATTATTACCTAATGGAATTTAATATCTCCTTCCTCTTTTGAAAGAGATCAAAATGAGTGTTCGAAAACCAGCTAAGTATTCAGTCTCCTTTATCGTAATTCCTCTTAACAGTTGTGTTCTGGTTCCAAAATTATCTGACCCTTGCCAAGATCTTATTTGGAGAAACTGTAAGGCTCAATCTCATTGCATCAAACCACATTGTCCTCTTCCAAAATGACGTTTCTTTTCTGTTACACCAAATTGGGTTGTTCAGAATAAACTGAATTGTCTTCCTTAACAAGTCAACCTTAAACCTTAGTAGTTTAACACAAGTGTTTGTTTCTCACTTATGCTGTATATCCGTGGGTAGAGAGAGGGACAAGCTCTGTTCCACAGGGTCAGTCATGGGTCTAGGTGAACAGAGGTTCACTATCTCAACATTCTGCATGGAAAGAGACAGCCAGAAGGTCTCATGCCACATCTTTGATGCCCACGAATGAACAGTCTCTTGCATTCACAGCTAACAATGGCCGATTCTTGCCCATGGCCCCACCTAACCCAAAGGGACTGGGAGATGAGGCACACAAAAGGTCAGTGCACAGTAACGGTCTCTGCCTGGTAGTATCACTAACAGAATCTTGGCCATAGTGTGGGCCATTTCCCTTGGCAATAACTCCCAAATAAGTCCTAAATCTTTTAAAATTCCAAATTACTAGTTCATGTTATCCAGCTCTCAATCCAGCAAACTTTCATGCAGAAACAACCTGTTTTAATCTGTTTTCCTTATGCTTCATGTCTTGCCTAGAAAATGAGTTTGCCTAGTTCATTCTTCATTTCTTTTCCTTTCAGAAACATTGTCTTCTTTCTTGCTCCAGTGGTCTGCATCTTCCCAGATCTTTCTGGAAGCATCGCGATCACAGCATACTCAGAAAAGAAGCCTTCCTCACCCTTTGCTTTGCCTCTGTCAGATTGTTGCCCTTGACAGAATTCTACCTCAAATTCTCCTTGGCCTCCTCTCTTTTCTTGTTCTATAATAGGACCTGATGCTGCAAGGCCCCTTTCTTTCCTTTGCTAATCATCTACCTCTGTCCTTCCAATACATTGCTTCATAGTTGGGGCTTCATATTAGAATTACCTGGCCAGCTTTTAAACTGGTGTTCCAGGTCCTGGGTGAAGAAGAGGGAGCTCAAATTCTTCCCTTTGATGTCAAGAGGGTCTTAGAAAAAGCTTCCCCCAGGACATAAGTGCCATTGGAGACAGACCATTGGATGATGAATAGGAGTTGACCAAGTGAAGAGGGAGAGCATCCCAATCAGTGATGGTACCAGATGAGCTCCCCTAAAACAGTGTAGGGGACTTCATCAGGTTTGTGGGCTAAAAAATTATCCCTCTGGGCTGGGCTGCTATGAATACTTACATAACACAGGACTGTCATACTAAGATGTTCAGATGAAGGAAAGCAATGGTCACAGATTCATTTACATTGGAAATACAGTATGTAATATTTTTATTGTGCTAAATATTTTAAAGGAAACATCAACTATCCAGGATGACCATGATGGTGTTAGGCCCAGAAGGCAAGGCTGAAAAAAAAAAGGGAAGATACAGCCTGCAAAAGAGAAGCGAGTATAAAACATGACAGTTGTCTTCACACATCCGAAGGACTGTCTGTGTAGGTGTGAAAAGGCCCAATGTGCAGAGCTCCAGAGAAGCAGAGACCAGTATGCTGACAGTTCCAGGAGGAGATGTGATTCTCTATACAAAATGCCTCTGCAAACCATGGGTATGAAGCAATGGAACAGGTTGTCTTATGATACAGCGAGCATCCCAACACAGGATGTATCAAAGCAGAACTTTAATGGTTGAGAGTGATTCAGCATTGGGTAGAATGGTAGACAAGATGACCCACTGGGATTCCTGCAATTTTAAAACCCTTTGATATTATCGACATTGATTTCTTCTCTGGGGAGGACCACCATAAACACAGGAACCAATTTAGAAAAACAGCAAATCTTCTAGGGAAGGACCTATGAATTTCCAGCCTCAGCTCTATTATATGTTATCAATGAAAATGCACCTACCCACCTACCTATTCATTCATCCAACTAACTAACACATACCTACTGAGTGCCAGGCACTGTCCCAAGATCTGACAAGATAGCAGTGAGCAATAAAGACACAGGTGCTGCATTCATGAACTCATATCTAGTAGAGACATTAATAAGCACACATAAATATGAATTAAACCCATGGTAAGTGCTGTGAAGAAAAGCATGGGATGCTGCAACAAGAGCCAGCTGAGCTAGCTGGAGGGATCAGAAAAAGGCTGCTGTGACTCAAGTCGTTTAACCCTTCTCTTTACTGACAGTGATTGCTGTTCAACTGTGCAGAAAGTTCATGCCTCACCATGACTTTGAGGAGTTTAGAGCTTGTAACCTGAGGCACTCATTGTCTTTTTAACCTTGGAGAAGGTCACCTGATCCCTGCAAACCTCAGTCTCCTCATCACCAAAATGGAAACCACAATAACCGCCAGGTCTGGGTCAGGATGCCATGAGATCATGTTTGTACGCCCAAGGTCTGCCATAGAGTAAACCCCCAAGAACTGGCAACCAGTGTTACTAACATAGAAAAGAAACACCCCCACGCTGAAAAAGAAAGATGCCACAACATTCGAGATCTGTAAATATTTACCTGTCCAGTAATCACTCAGGCTTCTAAAGTCCCCAAGCTATGTGGAGGGAGGAGGGAGTAAGACTAAGGGTCTGCTGACATTTTATCTCCATTGCACCAGAGGGCACCAACACTTCTCCCTCCACTCTACACTGCCTTCTTTAGAGGCCGTGATATAGGAGGCAAAACATCTTTCCCTCCTCCTTTCACGCTCAACCCTTTTTCTTCACTGTAAAAAATCAAAGAAGGTCATGAAGGACACTTCTGGAGAAACTAGACCACCTCTGCCTCAGCCAGTGCAGCCACCAAATGAAAATCCATGACAGCAGCTCCCTGGCATTCCAGGGGGAGACCAGCCCGGTATGAATAAATAATCCACATTTCAAGCAGGATTATGGATATAAATGAAAGACGAAAAGCACATCAGGGTACCCATTCGTTACACATCTCCACACAAAAGTGCAGCCTTGTTTTCCTCCGCATCCCCAGCTAACTCCACTTCCCAGTGCACTTGGTGCCCAAACATGCACAATATTGAAAAAGAAAAAAAAGTGGGGCAGAGAGACAGCCGCCAGACAGGCGGGCAATTTGAGTGGGTCTGTGAGTGCCCTCCACTGCCTCCTTTCCTATCAGGACTCTCTGGAGCCCCCTGAAACTTTGAGGGTCAGATGATCTCCACCAGGGGCTTAACTGTCACCTCAGCGAGTGGTGTCGTGTAGTGGCCGGTCACAGCCTCACTTAAACCTGCCCCCACACAGGGTCTCCCGTTATCTCCCACTTGCCTGGATAGCTAATACAGCTCCTACAGTCACTGTATCCCATTAGGTCAAAGCAATGAAAACAAATGCCTTTTTCTTGATGGCTTTTGCAGAACTGCTGTAATTTGAAGCAAGCCTCCCTGGCCCTGCTTCTCACTGTCTCTGTCCCCCACTCCCTGGCACCCCCGCTTCCCTGGCTGCTCCCTCCTCCCGAGCCCCTCCCACCCATGTCTCTGTCTTTCTTCTCCCTTTTCATACTGAATATACTGGGGCCCTGGCAGGCTGCCATTCTAACTGCACATTAGAAATGGTAGAGTTTTCCTCTATCTGATTCTATGAAATGAGTTCACCAGAAGGTGCAGACCCAGCACATTCGTGGTTTTTCCTATAAATTACTTTAACACTGTGTCCAATCATATATATAATTTCAGATTTTCAATTTCAACTCACTGCTGTGTCAGCACCGACTCCACTGATATGTCTAACGTATTTAGCTTAAAATGAAACGGATGGCATTTCATTACCAGGAAGATAATATTTTTGAATATGTTTCCTGCATGGCGGGATCCATCATTATTCTGCCATTTTATGTTCAGTGTGTGTAATAGCTTTTTAATGCTTTGACGTGTTTTATTTATATGGGTAATATTTTTCTAATACCATAGGACAGTTTAACTCATTGGACATATTACAGAATCTTAATTGAGTGCTTTCAAATATTAGCAAGGTCCAGGGTGGGGCATAAGACTGAACAAATTGCCAATATTTTTATTTAAAATTTCATCAAGAGTAACACAAAATTGTTCAACTCTTGTTCTTTTTTAATTTATTCTCCCCAACCTTCTCCCCATCCACACTTGATTGTCTCCCGATAAATACACACACTTGGGAGAGGAAACAGAGAAAGAAGAGTCGCCTAGACCCCTGAGACTCAGAAGCTGTCAGGGTGAAAGCAAGGAACACTAGAAATATTGAGCAAGCCCCAGTGTGAATGACAGGCGCACTCTCATTGGCAGAAGCTTCTGACAGCTCTGAAATCTTTAATACCAGGTTCTCGGCTCTTTGACCAAAGTCATGGAATGTTTAAAAGAAGACTTTTCCTCGAAAGCTGTCTCTGCAAAGAAAATGCAAAGGAAAGTGTTTCGCCTTTAAAACTTGCAGGGAGCCGAGACTTTGCTAAAGGCATTTCAAATTAACAGGTAAGTGCTAGAGAGAGCACTTTCTTCGGGTTCTTTCCTCCTCTTATCAAAGCAGCATCTCGCTCCTCAAAAAGAAAGCCCTGGGAGTTCAAAATGGAAAGGCGCTTCGCCTTCCTCCTTCAAGTCAAAGCAGATCACTCAGTCAGCGGCCTGAGAGCTGCTCAGTCTGTTGAGAGCTCCTAGTCTGGGCTCACTCACAAAGGAAGGATGTGCCTTTCCAGTACACACATATGTGTATGTATGCTATGTGTGTCTCCCACACACACACGATGGGAAAAAATAGGCTTACAGTTGTGAGTACATGAAACACAATTACTCTTATATTGCTGTTTATTAATTATATTATTATTTATATGTATTTCCCTACAAACAGCTCTGAACCTACTTTTGCCCATTCCTGTATATACACGTATATGTATATACACACATACATACATATATATATATGTATGTACGTTTCCCCAGCTTTACTGAAGCCTCTTGGACAGATAAATTTGTGTATCTTGAAAATGCATTAAAGTACACAGCCTGCCTTTCTTGTATGTAAAGTACAGCCCCTACTCCTCTAACTGTTGCTCTCCTAGGGCAGAGGAAACAGACATGGATACTAATTCTGGGCCACCTCGGATCACCTAGGGGACCTGAGTTTGTGACTGCAGTCCGCTGAGCCCCAGAGCGTTTCTCCGTAAAATGGAGCTACTAGTCCTTGCCTTGGAGGCTGTTGCAAGAATAAGGTACCCTCCGTGTTGTTGCCAAACACAGTCCATGGCTTACATAGTAGACACATGACAACAATCATTTTTGCTGTAATTAACAACTTGCTTTGTTGTTAAACATGGGCTACTCTTTCCTCTTCTCTCACCTTCAAATGCTCTCATCTAAAACAGGAGACTCCAATCATCTACATACTGATAAGACTCAGCATAGTTTCCTTCCAACAAATAAAAGTCAGCATAAAAGCACAATTGCAGGATTTCATTTAATCCAGCAAAGCCCCTTTTGCAGTGACAATCTCCCAGATCTGCCAGAGGATATTTTAAAGAGGTTGTTTTTCCTTGTTTGTTTGGTTTTTGCCCTATGTTTGTGCTTCCTTGCTCTTAAATGGGTAGAGAATTATAGCACAAAACTCCTTCAAACAGAACCTACCACTATTCCTTGGATCAATTCACATACTTGAAAGTTCCAGTCCTCAAATGGTTGGGAAAATTATCGCTATAATGGCAATCATGTTACAATATATCAATGTATCAAATTAACACGTACATCTTAAACTTACACAAAGTTATAGGCCAAATATACTTCACTTTCAAAATTTTTAGAAAGAATTCTGAAAACAATACTAAGAAAGGGGTGAACAAACTTTTCTGTAAAAGTATATTTCACTGTGTTGGCTGAATTCCGCTCCAGTGGTGCCGAAACAGATATAGAAAATATGGAATGAATGACCATGACTGTGTTACAATAAAACTTTATTCACAATTCAGGCAGTTGACTGTAACACTAACACCTAAATGTGTGGAGATAGATTTTATTTGTTTATGCTTTGCTTTTAAGCAGTATCTGACATTGGAGATGTCAGATCGGATCTAGATCATTAGTATACCTTAATTTTTGCATTTTTCAAGGAACAAAAGCCTCAGAACCCAAAATGTAGAGTCACAAAATCAAAGACAGAGAAAATAAAATGGCAACAATAATGGTTTAGTTTGGGCAAGAGATTTTTGTCTTGCATTATTGGATTCTGTATTATCTGTTATTCATATACCTGTTTTGGTAGTCATGATTTTATAGAAAATTGCAAAGACAAAGCTTCAGTTTTTCACCTGAGCCTCTATTATAAGCACTTCAAAGTTAACCTAATTTACTGATGACCAGTTGGACAATGTTGTTCAAGACAAAAAAAATAGCATAAATCATTCATTCACTCAACACACTCCACTAACAACCACGCTGTGCAAGACACTGTTTAAAAGCAAAGCATAAACAAATAAAATCTATCTCCACACATTTATGTGTTAGTGTATAAAGGAAACAGTATATCTTTAAACAAGCCAGTAAAAGGATAAATTGATTTACCACTAAGTACTAATGACAATTAGTTGCTATGACAGAAGGAAATAAGTCCAAGACAAAGGGGAGTCCTGAGAATGTGGCCTCTCTGAGGAGGAGGCATAATCTGAGATTCGGAAACATAAAAAGTGCCCATCACCAGGCAAAATAGAAGAGCTTAGAGAGGAGGAGGGAAAGCAAGGAAGCCGGCGTGGTCGGAGGACAGACAATGACAGTCACAGAGTTTCAGTCGCTAAACAGTGAGGACCAGATTTTTCCCTCATCAATAGAGAAGTGTTTGCACTGGTTAATTCCCAGTTATGGTACTTTTAACAACTTTGAAGAAGTCATCTTGAAGTGACCCCATGAGCCTACTAGAGAACAAATCAGAAATTCCTAATTACTCTGTTACAGACCTCCTCATGAACCCTGTTTCCAAATCCTGCGACCTGAGTTCCTCCCATTCTGAAAGGAGGTAGAAAAATGCAGGCTGGGTATATGCAGATCAGCACTGCCTTATTTTGAATTGCTCTTTCAAGAACCAGAGCAAAACCATTCGATAATATTCCTCTTCTAAGTTATATGGTACTTTTAAGAATATCAGAGCACTTGTTTGCAATTAAATCATTAATCCTCATGGCGACCCCATCAAGAAAATATCTGCTTTATTATCGGTTAGAACACTTGGCATTTCCATTGCTCATCTTGAGGATGCTATTCAATCACATGCAGTTAATTGATGCATACACACACTCAGGAGGCAGGTTGGCGTTCTGGTCCCAGTTACAGATAAAGAAACTGTGGTCCCTAAAGGAAGCAGCTTTTCTAACCAATTTATCTGAATGACATCAACACCAGAAATTAACATATTTTACCATGTATAATACACACTTTTTTGCCCAAATTTGTGAGTGAGAAATAAGGGTGCTCTTTATACACAGGTGCTACTAATTCCATGTCCATATACCATAAAATGAAAGACTTCTTTTGGGGCCAAAACCTGGGTGTGCATTATACATGGCAAAATACAGTACGTGATGCATGATCTTCATTAAGAATCACTTCTGATGCATTGAGTTTCCCGACATTTAAGTGCCTATAATTGTATTGCTGTTTATAAAATCATCGACCAGATGAGCATCCACCTGAGGGTAGGAACTCAGACTTTTTAAATATTCCCCACAATACTGTCCTCAGAATGATATTAATTTTGCACAATACACACACATTTCTCATTTGATCTTCACTGTGACCTTATGAGTCAGACTGGGTGTTGATATCACCACTTTACATGCAAAGAGATGGAGGTTCAAAGACATCACAAGACTTTCCCATCAGTCTATGCTTAGTGGAACCCAGAAGTTTGACTTTAAGTGTAATGTTCTTCCCTCTGGAACAGTGTTTCTCCTCTAACTTCTTAGACTTTTGTTGTAAGATGATTTGTCCTTGACCTCCAACAAAGGCATTTTGTTATCCCACATCCAGGATGGTGCTGATTTTATGCTTGACACCCACAAAGTTGTTCCAAGGTATGATCTTTGAGAGAAGGTTTATAATAATTTTTCCTTCAATTGATAATGAAACCTACGATAAACAAAGAAAAAAAGCTGCACTGTTTTACCTTTTGATTTGCCATGTTTTATTTTAGTATATCCAGTCAGGAAAGTAGAAATCATTCTAGGCATTTCAAACTGAGGAAATTTAATTCGGGGAATTGATTTAAAACATGCTGACAGCTGTACAAGCAGAAGGAGGAAGTGACTGGATTTGCAAAAATGAAAGGGGTTGAGATCCAGAGGCTGCTGAAGGCGCTGCGTGGAATGACGCCTATAAGCCTGGACAGTTGCTGTTGCTAAGGACACCACTGTTGAACCCACAGAAGAGGGGTCTCCTCAGCTAAGGCCAGAAACCCTGAAACAGTGCTGCTGTGCCTGGAGTTGAGAATCACCACACTGAGTGTGCCTGAAATCTAAGTTCTTTCTCATTCCTGTCTGTTAGTCCCTCACCAGTGCCTCCTACTGGCAGATGCCCGTAGGAAGCCCAGAAGAGTGGACAGGAAAGCCTCAAGCATCAGGCTTGCAAATGTTCATCAAGATCTGAAGGTCAACATTAGGGGAACGACATCCAAGTGCAATATGCTGCCTCAGTTTCCCAGAGATGATTAGCCTCCAAAAGAACAAAGACACCCAGGCTTTGATGGACTGTGAATACTGGTCTCATTTTAAGTTGTGAATTCTGGCCACTCATGCAGATTGACCCGATGGTATGGATTTGTGACGTTTTCTTTATGGAGATAAAAGTACTGTGGTGTGGTCCTTATTCCTTACTAGATGAGGTTGGGTTCTCTCAGCAAAATACTCAAAATCCTTAAGATCATAACACAGACTTATAATTTCAGCTTCGTCTCCCATCATCTCCACATGCATCCCCTTCCAGACGCACCTCACCATGCCCTATCTTCACTCCGTGGGGAGCAGCCTCTGTCCTTCTCCCCATTTCTCATTCCCCGCCTGGAAAATGCCTTCTCCTTTTTCAGGGTCATATCCAATACAGTTATCCTGCCTCTGCAAATTCTTCTATGACTTGGCCAGGAAGAACTGGTCACCCCTAGTGACCTTTGTGCCTTTTGTGCCCTTCCGTGCCTTACACATACCAACGGAGATGAGTGCTCATGTTATTTGTGCTCACCTCTTCCCGAAGCATTTTGCTTTCTTTTGGTCACTTCCCAGATTCTTATTTGAACATCCATATACCTGCTGTGCTGCCCACACTGTTAAGAGTGTGAGGCTCGTGCTCAAACCAATTGACCTAATCCCTGGCTGCAATTAATGATGCAGATATGGACACATTTCCAAATCAAGTCAAAGTTGCAAAAGGAGAGATGCGCTGCTCACTTTGGAAAAAGCAGTTCCCCTGCTTTATGCAAACTCCTGGAGAAGGAAAAAGATGAATGAAACTTCTCATGGACGTGGGGAGGAGAAAGTTTTAGAATGACATTGACACTGTGGAAAGGAAGCATGAGAGGCTGAAGTACAGTCTTCCAGGATATCTTTGATCCACTAAACCAAACCAAACAGGAACTTAGTCAAGCTACATAGAGATCTGACATAAGAGTGGAAAAAATGATCTTTACTGCTCAAATCCAATGGAATTGGGGTGTTTTTTAGAAGCAATGCAAAACCATTTTAATCAACACAAACTCCTACACCACACCTTGTTATGGTTAAGATAGAGATGTGTGTATTCCCCTCACTCAGAAGATCATAAGCACTATGGTCTCCCCAGAGCTTCCACAGTGCAGGGAAAGCCCCCAGACTCTGGCTAACATTAAGTTGTCTAAAAACAGATGTTGGGTTTCACTGAGTTTTGGTAGGCGGTCAACCCACTTGCTTTGAGGAAGTTCTGAAGCAATACAGTGACCTCTCAGCTTCTTCACACACAGTCCTAACCTGCCCTTCCTTCCCTCAAGTGCCCAAGTCACCGACACCTCCCTCTGACCCACACTTCAAACTCACACCGCCACTAAATGCCAATCTGTTCTAAATCCCCCAAATCAAGCTCCCCCGACATCTCTTCCTCCCCACTTCTAATACCTTGTTCTGATCACAAGCATGACTGTTTGGGGATGAATGAAACTGTCTTCAAACTGGCCACCTCTCTCAGGCCCTCCTTCCTCCTCCTCCTCCTCCTACATGTGTTTGGCCAGAGCGATTACTCTAAAATGGAAATCTGGTCATGTTGATCCCATGGCTGCAAGCTTTGTTTGGCTCCGCCACTGTGCTCTGGTTAAAATACGAATCTCTTGAGCATTAGAAGAAGCCTTTGCAGATCTGACCCCCATCTCAGCTTTCCAGCCTCACTTTTCTGCACACTACTCCTCACCACGTATTGTAATAGTACTTCCTGGATTACCACCAGCACCTTGACCACAATGAGCTCTCCCCTTGGGACCTTCACACATGCTCTGTTCTCTACCAATTCTTGTGGTAGAGAACAATCTTCCTCTGCCTACAACAACCTTCTTCCAATTCTCCATCTACACAAATCCTTCTTCTCCTTCGGGGCCCATTTCACCTACTCCAAGAAACCTTTCATTCTCCCCCTGACACCTCAGTCTGTGACCAGCTCCTCCTCTGTCACTCAGAAACCACCCAAATCTACCTCTCTCATAGCACTTGTCACACTGTATTATATTTGACTATGTATATGTCTCTTCTGCCAGGCTTTCAACCAACTGCAAGTAGCCAACTGCAGAACCATGTCAGACGCACCACTGAATGCCCAGAGCAATGCTCAGTAGATAGCAGGTACTCAGTAAGCTTTTCTAAAGGATATCAGTGAGTTGAAGAAAATATGGGACAGTCATAGAACATTCCACTTTCAGCTTTGTGTTCTCACTTTAAGACCTGTCAAAATGTATTTATCCCAAGTTGTATTCTTTTTAAAAATCATTCCTTCAGAAGTTCACAAAATAATCTCCCTAAAGCCATCAAAAGTCATTATCAACAACTCTTTGTGGCCCAACTTTGCACTTCACTACTGTACCATGAATCTAATAAAGATGAATTTTCTAATAAAGATGAGTGGCTGGTTGACCAGCCACTACATAGAAAATACAGACTTGGAGTACATCCAAATATAAGCCCTGATACAGCGTCTCCTTTCCCCACTCCCAGTGAAAAAAAGGAGAAGATTCCTAACCGAAGAAGGCTAGGAATATAACAGAGCATCATCACTCCCAGCAGGACCTGCTGGCCACTGAAAGAAGGAGAGATGGCCTTGTTTCAACTATCTGCAGATCTCCACGGAGTCTGGGGAGAAACAACTGTTCACCAGCAAGTCCCCTAAGGGGCCAGGGCAGCACCCAAGCCTAAGGCTGTCCTAGAGGGACAGCCACCAGTGACCTGTTAGCAGAGCAGCAGAGGAGTCCTTCTGAACAAGTTTGGCCCAGTACTCAGGAGCCAGTGTGTATAAGCACAAGTAAACAACCCCCCCCACCACCACCACACACACATACACCACCCAATCCCTTAAAAATATTTATCTAAGAGTCCATTACAATCTGACTCTTTAAACTTAGTATGGCTCTGGGGTGCCAAATGAGATACTGAACTTCCAGTTAAAAATGAATTCCAGGTGAACAAATATTTTTAGGGTAAGTATTTCAGTTGAACAGTGGACATTTTTAGTATAAACATGATCCATACACTACTTGGGACATACTTACACTAGAAAATTATTCACTGTTTATCTGGAATTTAAATTTAATGAGCAGACCTGTGTTTTTGGTTCCTAAGGCAACCAACTCCAGCATGGCATCAAAATTGAAGCTGTGGCATTGTCAGCCTAGTTTTCATTTGAGATTTATAGGTTTCAACTACTAGAGTAGCCAGTCTAGCGACAAAAGAAAAAAGTTTTGGTATAAAGCAAGAATCATCGAAAGGGATCGTTCCCAGGATCCTTAGCAATACAATTACTCTATCAGGGTATGTAGTATAGATTTCTGTTTGCCCATTTGTTTGCTTCAGTGAAAGAATTTCAAAAACAGTGGGGATTTTTCCCTTTCATTTGGGAGCTGTGTGTGAGTTTCCTACAACTTGATCTACTAGCTTCCTCTGAGGGGCAGACACTCTGGCCATCAGAGGTCCCCCAGAAGCTTACTTGTCTCTCTCAGAACCATCAAAGGTTGGCCCACTTCTTTGGAAAGTTCATCCTTTTGTGTCCCCTGCTCCCATCCGGATCCAGAGATGGATTAGTAACTGCACAAGCGAGAAAAGAACTGGGCTGTGTGAGAAAAAAGACACTATGGAAATTCCCCAGGGGCTCCTGAAAAGAAAATGAGTCTAACTTTCTGCATTAGTTAGTTAGCTTGACTCATTTGCTGTGCATGGCGAGGAGACTGAATCACAGCAGCCTATAATAGTTAAATAGGAATGTTTCCTTTGGCTCATTGCTGTGGTGAAATTTCCCCTGCCATAACCAGTAGCATCCCCAGCACCCTAAATAGCCAAAAATGTGCCCTGTTCTCTCCACCGGTGTGTTCACAGGTTATTGGATAAGGTGTCTCTATCAGGGGTTTTCAGGTAAGTACTCTGTCATTTGCCTTTTATTTTTTCTGCACCATCCCCCCCCCCCAAAAAAAAGTCTAAACTCAAAACTTCTTTCCCCGTCAGAAAGTAAGATACTGTAAGTCTCTTTTCTAAAGCAGACATCCTCTTCCTGATGTGTCATCAACAGCTTTAAAAGCAATCCCCTTGTGTCTGTCACAGTGACTCAGAAAACTAGGCCAGTGATGATTCTGTCATTTAGTGGTTCTGTGGCATATGTGCCCTACCGTTTTTCATTTCTATGCTTCAAAATACTAAGTGGGCCATGCTGAGACATCTTTTTATCACAAAGTACTCCGTGTAATGGTTTTGGAGCACTAGGAGGGAAATGGAGAGGCAAGGAGCAGGGACATATGCATAATTGCTGTTTATTCCTGCGGCAAGTCACTAGTTGGGAAAACACGTATTTGTGGGACATTTAAGGTTTGGCATTTTAATCCCAGACTTCAGTTCTTGCGAGTGACCTTTGCGTGGTGACATTTAAAACCCGACCACCCTGGACGGCCTTGTTGCCAGACAGCAGCCACTTTGGCAAGCGGTAACTCCAGTGGGGAGGCCAGAGGCAGTCTTCTAAAGGGAATGAATGATCACCCGAACAGGCAGGTAGGCTCTCCAAAGGCCTGCCCTATCTCATGCAGCCAGAGAAGGTGAGCGGTTCCAGTGGGAAGCCACAGAAAAGGGTACTAGAATGTGGGGTGGGGGGACTCTTATTTCTTAAAGGAGAAAAATGGAGCTCAGTGGTAGGATGAGAATGGCACTTCTCTCCACCCCTTCTGCACCCCCCTTTCAGCACGCCTGAGTGCAGGGCCCACACAGGGGGACTCTGCACGTTCCACCCAGACCATGGTCACTGTGAAGGCCTGACATTCACATGAGGCCCCTTTAGCCAAGACCATGTTTCCCCTAGCATGTCATGTCCCCTCTTCTATTTAAATTATGGCAAGCCTTGATGAAAGGAGAGAAGTTAATTGGAACTCTTTTCTTTAATTTCTTCCTAGTTGCTTATCCCCCTACCTCTGCAGTCTTCCTCATACATGTTTCCTTTCTTGACTCTCAAAAGAAGATTTACAGAGAGGCAAGACAGAGTCAAAGGGAAGAGGGGTGGGTGGTGAGACGGGAAAACAGCAGCCTGAAGGAAGTCTCCGAGGCCCTGTAACAAGGGTTCTCCCTAGCTAAGATGTTGGATGGAATTTAAACACTCCTGGGAAAGGACAGACAGACCGCTTCCCTCTCCTCCAATAATAACAATAATAACAGCAAACACTAATATAAAGTGTTTTAAGCACTTCACATTTGTTAACTCATTCCAGCCTCACACACCATATAAAGTAGATGCTAATAGTATCCCTTGTAGCAGAAGAGCAGACAGATCCAGAGAGGGTAAAGAACTTGCCCAACGTCACACAGCACAGAGGTTGCAGAAGCACCAGGATGTAAACCTGGTAGCCTAGCTCTGCTCTCCCCAGGCGGCCTGCTGTGGGTCAGCAATGTTCATTCATCTGTACTGTCCAGCCACCCTCTGTCACACCCCGTATTTCTTTTCTCTTGGTGCTGACATGTGGAGAGACAGATTTACTGTTTCGCAGAGTATGGTGAAGGTTTCCAGGGTCCAGAAATAAGGCCTGTAAGAATAGAAGAGAGGAAATGTGTCAGCTTCAATCCACAAATAAAGGTCATTTCCCAAAGTACCTATATCAGTGGCTCAGGGTTCAAATAGAGAAGCAGTAGAAAGTATGAAAAAGATTGAACCCTGACTAACGGACAGGAGTAGCTCGGACTGAGTACACACATATTTTGTTACAAGGACTAGACTTAGGCAGTGCGGAGCTGGTTGAAGCCGTCTCTGCGAGTCTGCTGTCCTCAGTGGTATTGCTGAAGCCTGAGGCCTGCAGGAAATGCAGCTGGGAAGGGATGAGATAAAGTTGGGGAGATCAAGGGTAAGGCGGAACCCCGGAAGGATGACATAAAGCCCCTATAAGTTTTTAACTGGCTCTGGCCTTCATGGGATGAGTGTCCTGTAGAAGCTGGAAAGAGAGGGAGGTCTTATCACAGAGCTAAACACACACCCTTGGCCCAGGAGCTGGAAGAGCTGAAGGAGGATCTTCAGGAAGGTGAGCAAGCCCAGCCCTCTGCCTTCTGCCCGAGAGGCAGGCCAGCAGAAAGGGCCGCTGCCCATGAGCTGCAATGTGGCTGCTGCTCTGCTTCTGCCCTCCAACTCTCCCATAGGTTATTTCGTGCAGCCTATCACAGCTCAATGTCTGCAGGAAGAAAGTTCTCAAAATGTTCAGCTGGTGAAATCAACACATACCAAAGCCACCTGTGCAAACTAAAGGGAACTGTTCCATACAGAGTTTTGTGTAATCACCTCATTATCTAACCACTTTGTCACCCAGTAAATTTGGGAGGCAAACAAGAAGGGTTAAGATGTGGACTTGGGGCCCTGGTCAGGGAGTTCGATCAGTTAGTGTCTTCCCCATACATCAAGGCTGCTGGTTCAGTTTCCGGTCAGAGCACACACAGAAAGCAACTAACGAATGCTTAAATAAGTGGAACGACAAATTAATGTGTCTTTCTTGCTTCCCCTCTCTCTCAAAATCAATCAATACAATTTTTTTAGAAAGTTGTAAACTTAGGAGCCAAACACATCTGAGTTCAAATCCTAGCCCCAACAACTACTTGCCATGTGACTTCCATAGAATTTAATTCCCATATCTGTAAGTCAGGGGTAATAATAGAGCTATCTTCATCGAATACAAAAAAGATTAAGTGAGATAATACTTATAAAGCATTAGGTTCTATGTCTAGCACATAGTAAGTACCAATAATACTTACCTGCAATATAAAGTAACATATAATTATAAATATATAGTAATGATAGCTTTTTGAAACACTTTCCAATTTTGAAATAAATTATACAATAAGAAGATTAATTGAAGATGCATTTTCTCAGCCAAATAGAGTTCTTATGCTTCATGAAGAACTACTTATGAGAGCTCTTAATTCAGCACCCCCATATATTCAGGTTTTCACATAAGATGTACTGATTAAAATTTTAAAATATCCTTTACTGAGATGTAACTAGGGAATCCCTTGAGTACTTGAGTATTTATTTGTTGAGGATCTTTGATGTAAATATTCTTATTTGAAGCCAGAAAGAAACACAGATACCTGGGATCCATATCACAAATTAAACTCGTGGCCAGTGAGTGAACTCTACATCTCAAAACAATGGTGGATTCTATCCAAATATAAAAACAAATAAGAAGCCGGATAACTAAAATCGTTAGCCCTGCTTGAGAATAGGCATAAAATGGAAAGACGTGTAATATTTGCTAAAATGCCAGAGGAAGGGGGAAATGCTCTTCCCATCTTACCTGTCAAGTACGTTTCCAGGCTAATGAAGAGCTTTCATAATCAAGAATTTAAACTAACTTGCTTAGAAGACTACTTTGGAAGCTTTATTACACTCACCAAATTAATATTCGGCAAGACAGCATGGTACAAAGTTTTCAGTCTCTCAGAAATGAGGGGTTCCCAATCATAACCAAGCCTGTCATTTAGTGTGTGTGTGTGCAGAGAGCGGGTGAATCTGTAGGCTCCGTTCGGCTGCTGTTCCACATCTAAACGTCACCAATTTAAACGACTTAAGGACAGATGCGTTGTAAAGGGGCACTTGATCTAGATTAGTCGTTGTGCATTGACAGCCACAATCCTTCTCGCCTAATGCACGGCTCATTCTGATCCCAGGAAGCATCGGCATTCTGCATGCCTCTCACTTGGTTGAGTGTTTCGTTTGCCTGCTAATATAAAATTCATTGAGGCAGTAGGCAGCAATTGCAGCTGTTGGGGGCTCTAGTCCAGTGCACCACAATCCCACTGCACTGAGACTAATAGCAAAGAGGGGGCCCCTGAATGACCCACTTACCTGTTCGGCATAATAGTAGGCTATCCACATACGTGAAGCATGTGGTTTACAACGGTTTGGAGTAAATCTGCAAATCTGACCGCCAGAGACCAGGACTGTTTCCACTGTGGTTCTATAACAACTTAGCAAAAATGCTTTGGAGTGCTCAGCAGGGAAGGGAAATGTGATAATTGTGGGAAGATTGGACATTATATTAGAGTGAGCTCTTTGGCACAAAAGAATAATGCGTGTGAAATGCTAGTTTCAGGTTGCACAACACTGAATTTCCATCACACTGCTTTGAGAATGCAAAATGAGGGGGCAGCCGTCAGTAATGCTTATATTTGAATAACCAACTGGATGACCACCTGAGGGTTCTGCAGTAAACACAGGCGAGAGGCAGAGGGGCAAGAGAAGGCTCCAGGTCATCCTGTGAATGGTGGAATTTTCACCTCCAGCTGCCCAATGTGAAGCATGATATTTCCACTCATCGATGCAGAAAGAAGGCCTATTTTTTAAAGGCTTATATCATCCAAATTCACAAAACATTAGTTTGTGTGAGAAACATGATAGAATACTTTTAGAGGAAAAACAGAGAAGCCATTTTTGGAAACCAAAATGAGATGAGAGGGTTTCTTAGTAAACATGTCATCTTACGTCTGAGAAGACGTTAATGGTGTCCTTTTCACTCATGGATCCATATCCTCTGTCTAGGACATGACAAAAATATTGCCCAGGATTCGTCTCCAGGATCCCTCCAACTAAATGTCTAAACTCACTCAATTCATAGATGAAAAACTGAATTCTAAACAGTCCTGTCAAGACTCTAAAACTTTTGTACTTTCCTCGTCATTAGCCTCACTGGGTAATTTTTTAAAGCACCTTTTGTGGACAAATACTTTTTCATCAATGCATTAGTCAGAATAGACTTGGTTAGGATACAGTAAAAATATGACCTAAAGTCTTACTGGCTGGATATGTCACGCAGTCCAGCGTGAGTCAAGCAATTCTCTCAGGAAGCTCTTTTTCAAGCAGTGACTTAGGGACCCACCCAGCTTCCATCTTGTAACTACACCTTCTAGAATCCTTAGCTCTCCAGGAACTCTGGGGAATAACATCCAAGAGGAGAGTATGACACTGGTAATCTTAGGTCATGTGGCCCTTGCCCTGGTGACCAGAGGGCTGAGAGAGACAGAGTATGAAATTTTCAGCCTTCTTGGTGGGAGACAGAGCTCTGCATTGCAACACAATGATGGATTTTCCATGAATACAAAGAAGAATTGAAAGTTGGACAGGCAAAAATACTAAAAAAGAGTTCATTATATCTACAGTGTGCAGTCTATTGATGCCAGAAGCTGTAGAGAATACAAAATGTAATGCATGACTATTTTGAAAGAAAATGATATTCTAATGATCTGAGAGATTGATCTACAGAATCAGCTATAATTTTGAGAATAATATAAAGGATTAAAACAGTAGAGAGGAAGTATGACAAATACTGTTTATGGAAATAGCCAGTCTCAAAATTGTAACTGGTCCATTTCAAATTCCTAAGTGATGAGGTCAACTAAACTTCACTCAGAAATGGAAATACTGTAACATCTAAAGAGAGGAAATGATTCTCTGATTACAGAATTTAAACATGACTTTTTTCTCTTGAACAGAAATTTTTTTCAACCATTCTCTAATATCACTGAAATTCAGTTATCTCACCTAGAAAATTATTATAGTACACACTCTAAATTTCCTTGGCTAGTGCCTGTTACAATAGCAGGCACTCAAATAAATAGTATTTATGACCATTGTTCATTTGTTTTTACTTCATTCAGTAGAGGAAAGAGTGGTTGTACCTGTCACAGATTAGTATCCTAACTCATTCTTTTTTTGACTTAAGTCTCATCATCAGTTCCTACCCTGGTATATATTGCATTCACTCCCCGAGGGACTTGCTAGGTGGCCAGCCAGGTAATCTGACCAAATCTTTTTGCTATTGTTTGAATGGATGATAATTAACTGATATATTATTCCTCCAAAGTAAAATATTATATGGCAATAGTAGTCTTCACTATCTCAAGTCAATGTTCTGAATAAACAGTAAAATGTTTTAGACAGTGTGTCAATCCCAAAGGGTAATTATATCCATGTCAAAGATTTTCAACCTCAGCACTGACATTTAGGGCTACTTAATTCTTAGTTGGGGGTCGGGGCGGTGCTGTCCTGTGCACTGTACCTATATGCACAACAAGGCCATAGCAGCTTTCCCCCACCCACGAGCTGTGATCAACAAAACTGTCTCCACATATTGCCAAATGCCCCCTAGTGGTAGGGGGCAAATTGCAAACATCTCTCTACCCCCATCCCACATTGAAGAGGATTACTAATCTCTATAAAGTAGTATTTTCATTCTTTTTATGGAAATACTGATGTTGCCTTCCAAATACCATCACACATTTTGCCCTTGATAAGAGAATCCTGATTTCATTGAAAGACACACCTGCTAGAGGTGATGGTGACCCTACTCAGAAATCAGAGGTAAATCCTCAAAGTCTAACCCAATTATGGTAATCCTAATTCCTTTATTAAAAAAATGCATTAGGAACAGTCATGTGACTCACCTCAGGCTAAGAAATGAGGAGAAGACTACTGCAGGGCTTCTGCAATGGGTTTCACTGCTGTCAACAAAACTTAGATGAAGCGCAGTCTTCTTTCTCCATTGGATAGAACCACTAAATTCATGAATACTTTAGCTATTCTAGGAACAAACGCAACAAGCTAAAGTAAAGAACGTAGGTCTTTAGTGTACTTGAGACAAGTTCGATCCTGGAGCTCCACCACCTCCAGACTTTTTGTAAAGTGTATTAATAATTCACCCTGTTGTCTAGGCCAGTTCAGTCAGGGTTGTATATTAATTACAACTAAGTACCCTGCCTAACACACACCGCATGTCGCATCAATATAGTGTCCATCAACCCCAGCCTACAGGGCCTGGTTAACCGAGACTGCTTCCACGTAATTCAAAAGGACAGGTAATACTATAAAGTAGGCGGTGCGGTGTCTTTTCCTACCCAATGATCATATTAGAAAACACTTTTCAATTATTGTTTCTTTCCTCCTTCATTTACTAAGTAAACATGTATTATGATAAAACAAAAGTAGGCTAGGTATATCAAATGTGTATACCATGCCTTAGTAGTCTAGGAAATAGAAAACTTAAGTACCAGATCTGAACAACATTAAAATTATCCCACATAAAAGGTTTGCTTATTCACTTGTTTTTTAATTTAACACCTTTATTGAATACTTATTTTATCTTTCAAAAAAAAGCGATTTGGGTTAGGGAGGAGAGACAGATGAGATCAAAATTCATCCTGCCCCCCAGCTGTTGACAATACAGTAATGAAAGGCATGTGTAGAAATTACTCTAATCCCTAGGTTTTGCTTGTTAGGAATAATAAGTAGCTAGAATATGATGGGCATTCAGATGAAGGTGTTCCTTGCGATCTGTGGCAATCAAGCAAAGTTTCCTTATGAAAGAGTAATATTTTAACTGAGTCTTGAAGGATGGTTAACAGGTATCTGTGCAGACCAGCGGATGACAGGGCTGAGAGGCAGGAAGCCCCGGGCAGGACACACCAAGCACCGGGGTGCGTGAGCAACTCCAGCAGTTCAGTTGGGCTGCATACTGCATGTGCAAAAGGTACTAATGGCCACAGAGGAGACCGTGATTGCTGCCAGGTCATGAATGGTCTTAAAGTCATGGTAAGAACAGCTAAAGCCAAAGAACCCGCAAAATAAACATTAAAGAGAACAGAGATTCTAAATGTTACAAGTTAAGGAATACATTTATTTCCTTACACTTAAAAGAACATGAAAAAAAAGGAAAGAGGAATATCAGAACATTTTGATTTAGGTAAAATAATGTCAATCATATTAACTTCTAATACATATCATAGAAGAGGCTCAGATAAGCAAGTCAAGAAATATCACCCCTTGCCCCCCACCAAGAAAACACCAGTGGCCTCTTTCACACTCTCAGGATCGAGAAGTTGATACATCAGCAAGCTATAAACAAGAGTAGGCTGTGAATAGTCTTGGTAACACTTCTGAAACTTTTACCCCTTCTCTCTACCTCCGAAACGTGCTTATATATAGCCTATTTTCTTTAAGGCTTATGCAAGTTTTCCACCCTCAAGTAAATATAAGCAGTGTTAGCTTTTTAAATAAAGATGATTTGGTTTCTAGTCATATTCCCAAGTTGATTCAGTAATTCAACATAGATTCTGTCTCAAATTATAGCATAAATCATTTACTATATAGTAGGTGGTTTAATGATTTCACAGAAAATGTAAAATCAATTTCGATGCAAATGTAACTTCGATAGAAATCACCCCTTGCTCCACTTATCAACTCATGACTTTAAAGATATTATCTAACCTTTCTAAGTCTATTTCCTCATTAAAAAAATGAAATAACCATACCTGCCTTTGAATGTTGGTGAAAGCATTGAATAAGATGATATACCCAAGCCACCAAAACAAATTCTGTCCATGGTAAGTGCTCAGCCAAAGATGTGTGGAGAGGTGTCGGGGGAGGGTGTCGTTTAACCAATGTCTCAGAAACAGAAAGCCACTCAAAGTAAAACAAAGGAAAGGAAGTGGTTATGGAAGGGTAGGCACATATCTCACAGAAACTAGGAGAAGAAATGAAAGCACAGCCTCACGGGAACCGAAATCGAAACCGAAAAGCCAGAAGCGGACTGAATCATCTCTTTCAGACCATGTTATTTTTGGCCCATGTGCCTGGATATCATCTACTGGACTCCTCCCCACTCTGCATACTGGTCACTGCTGCTTTGCGGAGCACATGCCAGGCCCAGCTTTATATCACCATACAGCCTAATACTGAACAAAGCTGTGAATTATGTGTGGGGTAGAGTTAAGTTGGTCCAGCCTGGGTCTGGTGGCCATCAATCATCCAATCCTTTAGGCCTGCCCTCTGGCCCAATGCCCACTCATTGCTGAGAAAGGGGTCCTCTAAGAAGAGGGTACGCCCATTGGAAGAAAGTGATTGCCACGACTAGTCCAATCAACAAAAAGAGAACCCTAGTGTCCTCACTTTAACATTCTCCCCCTTCAGCAAAGGAATAGTGGACTGGGCTGTCTCTAGAAGCATCCCATTCCAGAGTTCAGAGGAACTAAGAGTTTTCAACAAGAGTTTCAACAAGAGTTGCCAACTGCTTCGTGAAACCCCAGCTCCTCTCCTCCCTGCTCTAATGTATTCAGGTCTCTTCCATGACAGCTGTGTGTGTATTTCAGTTTGGCGTCTCCCTCCGTGGTGAGCTGGAGGTGATCATATTTCAGGAGGTGCTAGTTCCTGGTCGTGGAGTTGCCTCTGTGCTATAATTGCTTTCCGCGATGCGGCTGCCTCACATGAGCTAATCTCCATGCTGCATGGCTTCGTTTACAGCAAGCCGGCCTCACACTGAGTTTAGAAAGAAGCAGGCTCCGCTGGCAAATCTTGCTTCCTGAGGTGTGTCATTTCTCTGGATGCTGTGCAGTCTGATAATAACCATGTCATGATTGTGCAGTGATAGCTACAAATGCCCCAACACACTTGATGGATCTTACCATAAATTGGCCATTTATCAACATGTAGAATCTTTAGAATTTCCATATTCCAGCTGTTATGGCATAACGCTGATTAATTGTTCATGGCCCAATGTAACCTCTACATCCTGTGTTATTGGGAGGTTATAGCTACCCATGTGACTTCATTAGATTTGCCTGGGAGAAAAAAGTGCTCGATATGCTTCAATAATAGGCAGTGATCTCCTGGTTTTCCAGTGACCTCACAGGTTTCTTAAGAGAAAGCATACAAGGACTTCTGCATATCATTTACACAGTCCCAGTGGAAGGCAGAAAGTCCCTTTGAAGATACTAACAGGGTAAGGCTTGCAGACTTCCAAATCAGGAGAGGAAAAAAAGCTATCATATCAAAAGTATGTTTTGTTCCCAACTTAATAAATCTAAACTGATTATTCAGGTCGTCTTTTTATCATTTCCAATTTACTTACTAATGGCATCCTTCACTGTCATTAAAAATATGTTCATGAAGTCCTACTATGCACTAGCATAGTAGGACTTTATGCACTAGGACTTTATGCACCTTTATGCACTAGGTGCATAAAGCAGTAGAATGCACAATAGCTATTTTAGACTTTTCAATTCTCCTAAATCCTTCCCCCAGAGAAAAATCCGAATGCCTATGTCTATATACAGATGAGTTAGGGCTTTGACACCTATCTCTCTGGTTCTGAACTTAAACCCAAAGCCCAGGCCCCCATTCCCTTCACTAACAGATGTGATCATCTTGCAGTTTTCTGAGCATCAAACATTCACATAAAAAAAGAAACCAAAGAGTGAACATTTTAAGAATATTGGGTTGGTTTTATACAAGAAAAGTTATTTAAGACTTAGAGCTACCCCCATAAGAGAAGGGGCTGCTCTGTGGAGGGCAAGGGCCTCCTCTCCAGCAATATTCTCACATGTTTCAGGAAAGCTTTAGAACACATTTTGACATTCATTACAAGGAGAGCAATGTCCAAAGCTCCTTCTAATTCTAAGATTCTATTTCTTCTATAGCCATGTCTGTTGACATTCTGCATTCTGCCAATCAAAGGAAAATTCTTAAAACTCTTTCAAATACCACCAGGTTAAACAAATGCTAAAGTATGCTTCTTCTCCCTCAAATATCTTTCCCATCCTTCAATTCCTCCATGGGTCTAGTGTCCTATCTTCCCTCATCACTGGTTTCTGCTCACATAGGCTTTATCATCAGTTGGCCCTAAATTTAACACTCAAATTACTAATAATCACCTTTTTGTGCATATCACTACCTGATTTGGGATTTTCCAGTGACCCTCCATAGTCTGCTAAGAGGGATCTATATTAGTTTTCTATTGCCTCTGTAACAAATTACCAAACATTTAGGAGCACAAAAGAAACAAAAATTCATTATCTTACACTTCTTGAGGTCAGAATTCCAAAATGGGCCTCACTGGGCTATCATATTCAAAGTATGTTTTGTTACCAATTTAATAAATCTAAAACTGCTATTCAGGTTGCCTTATCATATTTTCTAATTTGCTTACTTTATTTCATTGTCATTAACAAAATACATCCATTGGGTTTAGTGTCTACTATGTGCTAGCCCTTTTGGGCTGGGTTAGAATAAGAACTAAAATTCATGTCTCTCACCTTCCAGCCAAGTTCCACATTGCCTTCCTCAGTAGAATGATGATTTAAGAAGAATCATCGTTCACAGAATCAAGGTATTCACAGAAGAAACAGAAATGTAAATCCAGATAACTTAAAGCCAACCACCAAAAATAAATGAAATAAAAAGCAGTTCTTTGCAGGGCTGTGCTGTATACCTGCTTTGATCATCAAAGTTTTGCTCTGTGTTTCTAGATTTCAGAAAGGAAGATTATGAGGAGCAATGTTGATTCACATGTAACAAATTGAAAGGAAGTGGACCTTGATAGTAGTGTTTTGAAAGTAGGTAATAGGAATAGGTCTCCTATTCCACGTGTTTACATGGCTGTAGGGGTTCCATTTCAGTCTTGCTATTTAAAAGCAGACACACAAATTTTAGGAACTCTTACCCCAGGCTTTAAAGGGCAGGGAGTTAAATAATCAATCTTTTAGCAGATTGATAAAATGTCACCAAACTTAAAATATTTTTAAAAATTAACATTCTCAGCTATGTGAAATCTTATTCCTACCTACCTTCTCAAATGTATTCCTAGAAATTTTGCCTGTAAACAAGGCATTTCTGTGCCAAGGAATATTTTCTCTCAATATACAAGGCTTCACATTAAATTGAGTATTGCAGGTTCTATCATTTTTAAAAGACAAAAACAAAAAATAATGGTATATAAAGTACTGCAATCCACTACCTCAAAAAAAACATTGTTAATGGAGTTCAGAGCTTAGAGATTGATTGCATTTTATTTTTAAAAGAATGCTACAACTTATGAGGGTTTCTTTCCTCATGTTCCTCATGCTAATAAACCCTATTTTAATTAAAACATGAAAAAAGAATCATGGTTAAAAGTAATGTTATAAAGCAGCTATCCTCCCGCAACTGAGTTTTTCTGAATTTTATAAATTCTTCCATGACCTAACAGTTCTCTAATTGTCATATTTTTGGTCTTGTTGTGTTTTTGGTTTTTAAAGCAACCAGTAATTCCCTGGTTGCCTAAAAGATTTAATATCTCCTTTTAAATTTATTTGGTGTACAGAAAGAATTCTCATTTCATACCATTAAAGGAAGCTGGGGAAGGTCATCTTCACTTACTTTATAAAAGAAATCTTCCAAAGAAAATAAATTGCTCTGTTTTATTCCACTTATGATTGTGATTATGATTTGGGTGGTAGATGTAATTCCCCTATATTTTCATAAGTGGCTGATCTATCCTCATGGGACTACAAGTCGGTAACGAATGTGACCCTTCCCATCTGCCCGGAAGCCTCGGGGCCTGAGGTCTCTGACAGTGGGTGATATCCCAGAGATGTTTAATGAACTGAGGATGAGCAAAGAAACGCCCTACCATCAACCCCCTATAAAGCCTCAGCCCTTCTTTCCATGCAACAGAAAATGGCAAGAAAAAAAATTCTCCTGAATCACCCTCCCAAAAGAGAGCATCTCCATCAAGGACCCTTCAGTGTCCCCCAAGTGCCCTCTTGTCTCCTAACGAACATCAGCATTTCAGTTCTTGGCCTATACGTCGTCGGCAAGATGCAAAGCTTTCCCTGTTACCAGCAGCAAAACAAACTTCGAACAGTAGACTTTTCAACACTCTCCACCAAGAGCTGCATTCACCAGGGCAATGAAACGGTCCAAGAACCCCTGACTGACAGCCCTCCCAGAGAGTCGCAATTTGGGATTATTCCCGCAACATCTCGCCTCTTAATAGCTAAACAACACATAGCAGAACATGTTTTACAGTATAACTTCAGTCAACAGTAAAATAGGAGCCAGGGACTGGTAAGAAAAGGGAAAAAAAATAAACCAGTCATGAAGCTAATAAATAGACCAGGAATGGAATTCAACAAGAAAAGATGGAAAGGAGGTGCATCTGTCCCCCTGTTGAAATCTGAGCACAAATGCCAACTTGATGAAGCAGAAAGAGGGCAGAAACTCTTCCCTACAAGGCTGAGCTACCCTGCCTCTCCCCGGAGAAACCAAGGCAAATCCTAGCGTATCTCCAGTAGTTCCCTTCCTTCTTGCACATCTGGGCTTCCCGCAGGCCGGGCAGCCAGGGAGCCCTTGGCCGCTTTCCTAACAACGGTGGGTGCAGCTTTGTATGCATCAGATATGGGGCTTCTCTCCAAAGGACAGTCCTCTGCCAAACGGGCCCCAGCACCTCGCCCCATGCAGCCTACTGATAATCTGCAGCTTGTCTGTAATTGTTGCGTGAACATGCACTTTCTTTCGCTGATGATTTTGGCACCCACGCAGGGCTCTACCCAAAAAGGCACTGAACAATGGGATGTGATTGTTTCTGAAATGCGCCCAACAGGAGGCTCTCTCAGGCCCCAGGCTTTAGGGATTGGACGAATTAATGGAGTTCAGCTGTAGTTTACGGTTTATCAGCAACCAAGTGTTGCTCTTGCTGCCTGTCCTCCCCTCTCCAGCTTCTAAAGAAAAATAAAGGAAAGGGAAAAAAGTGGCAGCCTCGGAACATTCATTGTATAACAATCTGAACAAGGGAAAGGAAAAAAATGCCCTTGGTGATCATGAAACTGACAAGCCTCCCCGAAACGGCTTCCGGCTTTCCGTTTGTCCCGCAGAGCTGTCTTTCCCTTCCCTCCCCCACCCTTCTCCCCACCCCCACCCCCATTTATAATCATTGTTCAAAGTGGTGAAAGGCCTAATTGCCCCCGAGCAGAGTGGTCAGTCTTCCTGGAGATTTAGCTGCCTGCTTTCATCTGGCAGCCTGGGAGGGAACTCAGCATTTCCCTTCAGGCAATCTATATGGTCTAGCAGTTCACTGCAGAAAGTGGTGCCTTATCGATTTCTGCCATGGCTTCCATGGCTGGCTCAAGGATCAGAGCCTCTGACAATGACTAACAAGTTTAAACCATTAGTCCCATTTGTAACTACTCAGCAAAAGGCTTGTCAGTCACAGCGTACCATATACTGCAGCTTTTAGCAGATTTCTAATCCCATTCATTTTGCCCACAATGACCCCTGTAGTTAATGGGGGTTATCGAAAAACTATTTTTTCCCTTCAAAAGTGGTGCCTTTTTCTTGTTCTTCTCCTTCTTTTAGGAACATAAAAGCCATTTCGGTTGTGATGTTTCAAAACAGCGAGGCAGGCGAGGATCTGTGCCCCTCCTAGGAGAAAACCTGTGTCCTGGTGTGCAGCGCGTTATGTCTGATCCTGAAAAATCCACATGGAGAGTCAGCTGGCAGCTAACAATTCATCACAAACACATTCTGTCCTACTCTACTGTACAGAGACTTGTCTTCACACTTTTTTCCTCCTCCCTCTTTGATGTAGAAAGATAGGATACTCTATTTCTGGGTATCCTAATCACCCCAGCAGGTCCAGCTAAAGCTTTGTTATTCAAAATGTGGTCCCCCCCTAAACCAGCAGCAGCACCCAAGAGCTTATTAGAAACACACAACTTCAAGTATCATACTGGACCTGCTGAATCAGAACCTGCATTTTAACACAATTCTCAGGTTCTGATTCAACAGAACCTTATCGATGCCTGTGCATGTGAATGCTTGAGAACCTCGTTGGTCTAAAGAAGCTTTTTTTTTTTCCACTGTGATATTTTCATAGTAAATAAAGCCTTATACAAAATAAAGCCAAATTTAACATTTCCACTATATGGGTTAGGATATCATTAAGAAAAACTGAATTTTTCTACATGATGGTTTCACTGATTTTCTCATTGTAGTTCTAACAATTGAAAGGTTTTCATCTGCATATCTGCAGACAGTAACCCAGCCTATGGCACGTGGTACGTACAAGATGAATAGTTGTTGACTGGATAATTTATAAGAATGAACAAATGAATGAGAATGAAAAGAGGAAGGCAATGTTTCTGTCCGTGATATAAGGAACCAGATATATATCCTTATTATAAAATAATACAAATTGGCGGCTTACAGGACTGAGCAGAATAAGCCCCTCCCTTCCTTTTTTATCGCCTTAACTGGTGCCCCCACCACCAAGTTGGTCCAGTCCTAAGGAGGGATGGCAGAAAGAACAACACAGCAAGTGGCACTTTTCCTAGAGCGTTCTCTAATTCCGATTCTAGGTCATTCTCCCCACTGTTTCTACTGCTTATTTTCTTTCCTCTCCCCACCACCCAAGGTCTCACCTATTTGCTTCCACTGATCACCAGTCTCCATCACCTAAAACCCTGCACTCAGCCAGCTGAGCCCGAAGTAGGGGAAAACCAACTCATACCAAAATGAAAGCTAAAGATTTCCTACAGAGGGAGGCAGAAGTAGGTTTACAGCTGTGAGTATGTGAAACAGAGTTTACTCTGGCATTATTATGTATTAGTTGTATTATTTTCCACATGAACAACTGCCAATCTACTTTTGCCCCACCCTGTAGGCTAAGGGCTAACATTACCAAAATCGTACCACCGAGGCAGCCTATTTTACCTAGGGGCCAGATGGGTGCTCTCCTTGCCAAATGGCAAAGTAACCTTCCTACGAGACAGTCATGGAGATGTCCTCACATAACTGCTTCTTATCTAAGTCTGATCTGCCCACTTCCCAGAGAATCGTTTTTGATCATGTGGCCACCCCTGCCTTATGTTTAGACACTGGTAAATTAAAATTAAAACATCAAAATTAAAAAGATATGACAATGTTTTGCCTCCATCTTAGTTCAAAAAATAAAAAGAATAAGTTTAAATCTAGGGCAAATTTGATGTGAAAATTACAGACCTCAGCCATCTCTATCAAAGGGAAACTTTGCAGGATGATTTTTTTTTTTCCAGCTTAAGAAAGGACTTGGCAGTGGGGGCAGGGGCGGGGATACCGTCCCCCAGTGATTACCTTTGCAAATGGAGCTTCCGTCTGTGGACTGCCATGTTGTGACTCCTTAATTGCAGCCTGAAACACAGGAAACTGATTTTGTGTTTTCACGTTAACGTAATCCTTTGACATTTTGAATAGTTATATAAGTAGGTTGTTTTGTGTGTTGCTAGCTGGGGCCACCTGGAAATTATTTCATTTGGGAATTATTTCAGACAGTGCTGGTGACTAAACAGAAAAGGTTGCCTGGGTGCAGGGTGGGTGTGCATACCTACACACACACACACACACACACACAGAAACAGGGTGCGACCAAGCGATCTGTGGTACCTGATTCTCAGCCTGAATTTCTGTATCTTAAAGAAATTATTCTTCCACTGCCCACACACAAGTTAATAAGTGCCTCCAAGGTGGGGGTGCCCTCCTGCCCCAACCCACCCACCGAGAGTTTTAATATGTAATTGGGGAGCATGTAAAATAAATGGAAATGTCATTTGGCTTATAACAAAAGACTTAAATCATAATGGATTATTGAGCGGCATCTTGTGGCCAAAGGTGAGTAAGACATGTGTGGAAAGTCAGCTTTGCTTACTAGCACACCACTCCAAAATGTGTTGCACTGCCTCACACCTGGCTCTTGATAACACTGATGAGGGGCTGTGCAAGGTTATCATTGTAGCCTTATCATCATGCCACCTTAAAATATTCTGTGAATGAGCGCTTTAACTTATAATTAATCATCATGCATTAATGTCTCCCTGTAGGCAAATTTAATCAGTGCTCTTTCTTTCACAGTGTTTTAATAACAGAGTACTAAAAGAGACCTACTAAAAAGATATGAAGTTAAATGAGCAGTGTTTATAATCTCAGCCATTTCTGCAGAATTTGAAAGTCAGTGCTTCCTTATGAGATAAAATATGAAACTGATACAGGGTGCAGCCAGGGAGATTTGGAATGGTGTCCAGAATTCAAACTGTATAGGAATATTGGAGAGACATATAAGATGTCCTCACCGCCCTCCCCCCCCCCAGGTGTCAGTTGGGGGAAGGGATGAATGGAGCAGGGCCATTGAGAGCTGTTTTGCATAGCAATAGTTTTGCAGCTAACCTCTGTAATGGTCATTTAACATATCTATAACCTTTAACTGGTTTCATAGATATGTTAAATAGCTGTGGCCAAGTTTTGGGCCAGGGAGGAGTGAGTGGCTATGACCCAGGAAGTAACTGGGGGCTGATCCTCTGAGACAGTGCCTGCAAGAGAGCCATGTGGCTTTAGCAGAGTGAGGACCCCCTCTTGACCAGGTGAGGGGGAGAGCCACACTGCTTTGGAAAGATGTAGACCCCTGTAGCCATTAGGAGAAAGAGCCACGCAGTTTCAGCAGAGTTAGGACCCCCTCTTGCAGTCATGAGAGAGAGAGTCATGTGGTTTTGGCAGAGCGAAGACCCCTCTTTCCCAGGTGAAAGGGAAGACCACGCAGCTTTGCCAGAATGGAGATCCCTACGGCCAGGTGAAGAAGAAAGGTGCACTTTTGGTGGAGTTCGGACTCCTGCAGCTTTGGTAGAAGAGGCCCACATGGCTTTGGGGTGCTCCCTTTGGCCGAGTGGCCTGGAAAGCAGGAGAGACTTTGACTGGAACTTGGTACAAAGAACTCTTGCCAGTGGAAGGTGCCACATGACTTTGGATTAATTGGAGATCCTGCCTGGACAGGCAACACAGCTCATGTGCCAGCTACCTGAAAAACAGACGTGTGCTCTTTTCCTGATTTACGGTACCCGGAGTTGGGACAGTGGGAGAAGGGAGCACTGTGTGCATTTGGGGGGGGGTGTATACCCTTAAAGACTTTAATATTTTAATGAAGGCGTTAGGCCTGAATAGCATTAAATAAACGTTTTGTTTCCTTTTCACAAATCTCTGGCATTGAGAGATGTCTTCCCAATTGGCGGCGGACAGAAGAGCCCAGTAGATATTAGTATATCATCCTTGGGAGGGGCCCCTGTTTTCTGTAGCAGTTTTTGGCATCCTTCGGTGAGCCAAGTATTGCCTCCCCCTCGGACCCCTTGTTCGGTAACAAAACCATTCAGTCATTCCCTAAGTGAAATCCATTTTCTTTGTATTATTCAAATCCATAAGGAAAAGGAGCAACTCTCCTGTGGTATCTGCCTCCTTCTGTGTGCCACAGAAGTGTGTGGATTTGGTCAGCATATAAAATAAGTTAATAGGCCTTACACAGTGGCTGTATGACCAATGGGCTATTTCTGCAAGACAGCAAATCAGCTTGGCCAGATGTCAATTCAACTCTCAAAAATAAATCCAATATTTTAAAACCATGCAGATTTTACCAAATTTTCCATGCTGGACATCATTTAGCCACCATGGCACCACAAACAAACAAATAGGCCAAAAACGTAAATAAAAGTAGCCTATGAGCTATTACGTCAAAAACTGATACTGGCTTATCTTCATTTATTTTAGCAGGGGGAAACCTCAGAAAGGTACTGGACAAATTCAGCAATTCAAATATATTTTAGATTAGCACTAGCTCAAAATATTAATGTGTGCCTCAAAATAGTTATGGGAAAGGAACGGAAATTTGGGGTCTGTTTAGGGAGCAGGAAAAAGAAGGAGAGCCATTGGAGACAGAACAAGCAACTAGAAAAACATGATTTATCTCAGAAGACAGAACGAACTTCAAGGAAAATATGGATGTAGTTGACAGATGCTATAGCAATGTTGAAGAGAATTCAGATTTAAATAGGACCACAGGATTTAGTTGGGACAAACACTAAACTGCAAGACAAAAAATGACTGGGAGTTCCCTGGCTGAGCAGCTCAGTTGATTAGAGTCAAGGTTGCCGGTTCAATTCCTGGTTGGGGCACATACAAGAATCAATCAATGAATGCATAAATAAGTGGAAAAACCAATCAATGTTTCTCTCTCCCCTCTCCTTACACACACACACACACACACACACTCACAATTTATATATATATTATATATGTTTAAAAAGATGATTGGGTGTTAAGAAAGCAGAAATACTGTGTGTGGAGATGCAAGAAAAGTCTCAGCGTGTGCTGGGGAACACGCATTGCCTTTCACCAACTCACTATGGGTCCTTAGATGAATGCATAGCCTGTCTGGGTCTTGAGCTCTTCACCTGAATAAAGAGAGGGCTTTCTGTGTCAAACGCTGCAGGTTATTTTAAATTATGTACACTCTAACATAAAAATGCTACTGAAAACAAAAGACACCTATTTAAATAAGTTTGCTGTGTGTAGCAAACAAGGTCTGATCAGGAAAAAGGAAATCATTCAAGTATTTTAAGCAGAAGGAATTTAATGCACCCAACTGTTTCATGGGTGAGAGAGGAGCTGAGCATCTCTATGGTAAATGGCAGACAGTGAAGCATCCCAGAGATTAGCACAATGCCAGAGGTGCTAGTGGAGGAGACAAAGGAGGAGATGACCCCCAGGCAACAGAAGAGAGAGGTGAGGAACCCTTTCACACACTTTCTGAGTTATCCCAATACCCCAACTCCCTGCTCTGCCTCACTTGGTCCAATGCAGCTGGAAATGGCAAATTAACAATTGACTCTCCCCAAAAAGCCTGAGTTGCGGCATCTCCCAATTTCTGTAGTAAAAATACTCTCACCTGGCCACTTTTAAGTGACTTGTGCAATTACTGTGTTCAAACTTGGGAAGAGATGCACAATTGCACGCCCTTATAGTGTATTCTCAATGAACATAATACCATAAATAACCTCACAGCAGAGACTATCATGAAAAAGAAGTAAATTAATTAGGAAATGATGAGGTTAGGGGATATATATCACCTGTCCTTTCAAATAAGATTTACTTCCCTGTATGATTTGATCATTTAATGTTTAATCCTGTTCACAGGTTTGGATGTTTAGCATTCAGCTCTCAACCACTGATAAGAGTCAGGCCCAGGACGTCCTGCGAAGCTAACAGGGAGCTTCCAAGAAGCAGCTAAAAGTGGACCATGCACTGTGATACAGAACAGAGCAGAAGAATAAGGAACGAAACTCAGGACAAACAGGTCCAGAATTAGTACATAATAAATCAATGCAAGGCAAACAGATTAAGGATTACTTAAATCTTCCCAACAAGAAGGAATTTAGCATCTCCATAACTGTCTCCTTGCTAAAACCTTGGTTAGATGAATCCCGTGGATTCTGTGAGTTAAGATCACAGAATACTTTCCAGGAGAAGGTGCATATCGGCTGATTTCCATGATGTCATTTCCAATTTTGTCTATTTTTCCTTTCTTGATTACTGTCTTTGGAAGATGACACTCTCCAGAGCATCACCAATCAAGAAGTACAAAGTGTATCAGTAATTTTTACAGTATAGAAATTGCATTGCTTTCATTCACTGCCACTTTTTTCATTTTGCAGATTGATTCACCAAGAGGAATCTAAGGTGGGAGGCCCAGTAACAGAAAATATTCATAAATGCTTAGGGAGGTGCACTGTTTTTGCATATGATTTGTTTTTTCTTTTGCAGACCTTGGGAAAGTCGTTTGGCCTCCCTAGGTCTCATTTGCCTCGCTTGCTAAAATGAGAAATGAGGGCATTTGACTGGATAATCTCTAAAGTCATTTCTGGCAATTAAATTCCATGGTTTTATTATGGTGTATGTGAATTCAGTTTGAATACTTTATTCTATTTCTTCTTTTTAAATTCCTCTTATTAACTACCCAGGGTAACTGGCAGAGATCTCTCCCCCTTCGATCAAAAGCACAAGCCAAGAGGATGTAAAAATAGAAAAAGCAATGAAAGATGAGTGAGAAGTTCCAATGACGATCAGGAGTCTTTTCTAAATGCCCACGTCTTGGGAAAGCCTGATCCAGCTTATTTTCTGGGAGCTAATGATCAGCTCAGATGAGCTGCTGATAGGCCACAGAGGCAAGGGCCATTAACACTTGATTGTCACTAATTCTGAGTCAATGTCCCATTTCAAAGTCATTAGTGGTATTAAAAACTGAAACAGCACATACACACAAAGAAAAAAGGAAAGAGAAAGCAAGCATTGGAATGTGCTTAAATTAACATGTTCCTACAGGAATAGGAAAGAAATGTCCATGAAAAGCCTTCACGCAACAAATGCCTATTCAGTGATTTCTTTGTGTAAATTCTATACTATTATACAAAATATAAAAATATAAAAAATTTAAATTACTTCTCTACCCTAAAAAGTTTAGATTCTACACAATATTATGTTCAAATATGGATTTGTATTTCCTTGAGATTGATGATCTTTCAAGAACTTCCAATTTCATATTTTTAAATTATGTAACAAACCAACCACCCACAAAAGCCATTTCAGAGAATGTTTAATACATCTACTTAAATCTATTTATTCTTTCCATTGTATATTAAATGAATGCTTATGAATTATCTGCTAAGTGCCAATCACTGGGTTAACAAAGCTAAATATCAAGGGGGGAACAAACACATAAGCTCTTTGAGTGCTATAAAGAGGAGAAAAGAAGTGACAGTTCTGGCAATGCCTGGACAGACCACCAAGTTCAAACTCAAGGGGTCAGGAATAGCTGTTATAGTGGTCATCTTCTGGGTTTGCCTGCCCAGCACCCTTTTCCCTCCTTTGGAGCACTATCACCTGATTTCCCTTTGAAGAATTCTCCAATTTCTCTGCAGTTTGGATACTTTCCCATTAATTGCCAAGGGCAGCCCACTGTTCATGTTGTGCATCTGTGACTCAAGGTAGACCAACCATCAAATGCCTTCTCCCAGAAATACAAAGCCTGAGATACTGACAAAAGATCAGAATTGGTTGGAGGTTTTCCAATAGCAGAACCTTGAAGAAACAACACATTAGTTCCTACCACTTAAATTCCGGAGCTGACGGCATTCCTGTCTCTCCTAAGTCCTCAGTTTTCAGTTTGCCATTTGTTTTCTGTGGAGCTTTTTTGTTTGTTTTGCACCACCCTGTGCCCTTCCAAACAGTGCCTCCTTAGTATATAAGCCAGAGTCTGTTTCTCTTCCTTGCAACCTGCATACTCTAATGGATGATGGTTCCCAGTAGAAGCACTCAGGTGAGCCCAAGTGACGTCACTGCCCCAGTTAAAGGGGATGGGTGAAAGGTGTGGGTAATACATGGTATATTCATGAAGCTGAAGGAAATTCTGGCTGCCTGGAACATAAAGTACAAGGAGGATTTCATGAGAGAAGACAGAAGGGTAAGACATGTAGAGCATCAGAAACATGCTGATGCCGAAAGGAACCCATTTACAATGTATTAAGTAAAATGTTTTAGAAATATCCCTCTGGTGTCAATATGGAGAATAGATTGGAGGCTTTAGACTACACATAGTAAGATGACTGTTTCAGTAATCCATCCCAGAGAAGATAATGGTTTGATTTGGGGGGGGGGGGAGAATAAGAATGGAAATAGAGATGGTAGATGGATTTCCGAGAAGTTGGGGATTTAAACTCAACAGGTTTTACAGATTGAGTAGATATTGGGAGAGGAGATGGGGAGAAATCTAAGATAAAATCCAGACTTGAGTTTGGCTTATTTAGTTGGTAGAGGTTCTGTTCACTAAGAGAATATAAAAAGAGATTCTGGTCTGCTGAAAAAGATGACCAATTCACTGTTTTACATGTTGAGTTGTGAATAAAATATCCAAACAGATATATCAAGTATATAAATACCAATATATAAATTTGATACTCAATACATAACCGAGTAGAAGATACAAATTTGGATTGGGGAATCATCAATATACAGTTGAAAGTAAAGCTGTGGTAGTAAATGAGGTCTCCTGGGGAGTGTACATTTATCTTGGTGCAGAATAGATTCTGTCCCCAATTATTTTAGGGACAGAAGCAAAGAAAAAAAAAATACCAAAAAGAAAACAGGATAGCCATTGAAGTCAAAAGAAAACAGACTAATTTTACGGACATGAATATAAAATAATATTTCTGGAAGAGAGGTATGGGCAGCTGTCAACAGATTAGGGAAGATGAAGATTGAGAAGCATCATTGGACTTCAAAGCCAGGAGTCCAATCACTGGAGGATTTAAGTAAAAAAGCAATGTGATCTGATTCGCTTATTTCTAGGATACAATAAACTTGGCCTATATCCTAAAACTTGACCAGATCTGTTTTTAAAAGTTAAGCTAAAATGGATTAAAGATTTACTATCAGTTAGTCTGCTTCTGATACCTCATATGCTAAAAACGTTCCTTCTATTTTGAAGAAAATCAAAGTAAAAACCATAAACAATAAATAGCATACTGTGTTTCTCACCATCCATTTGATCCAAACTAGAGAGCAAAATAGTCAGTAGGTCTTTCATCAAGCCCTCTCCACCTGAATTATTTAATAAATTTAAGGAATTATGAATGGAAAACTTACCATGAGGGCCATCAAGATGGTTTTCAAATTCAAATTTTACCAAAAAAAGATCAATAGCCTGGAAAGGATACTATAAATTTCACTCAGTATTCTTTTCTCTTTTAAAAGTTTGATTTCTTGACTATTATGCCCTTTTGAGATACTTGTTAAAAAACATTAGACATACTCACTTGCATTTGGTTTTTACAAGTTGAATATTTAAATTCTAAAACCTAATGGAAGATTAGCATTTTGAGGCATTACACATTTGAGGAATAGTTACTAAGGGACTAAAATATATAAATTATTAAAATTAACAGAATTCCTATGTAAGCTCATAAAATAAAATAAATCATCCATTGAAAAAGCTCTGTATGATCATATTATTATACTTGAAAATACTATAAAAAGAGGAAGAAAAAATATCATTACAGTTTTTCAGGTTCAGTGATTTGATTAATCACTTGAACAAAGACATTGGTGCCAAACTGGCCTAAGTTGCAGATAAAACAAACAGAAAACAAATACTAAGTTGGATGGAAGAAGCAAATTCTAAATCAGCACAATGGACAGGAATGATGGATCAAATCTTATCAGACAGGAATGAAGAAGACCACACAAGTATAGGATGGGGAGAACATATTTCAATTAGCAGCCATTATACCATTTAGGTACTAGAGATCTTAGCTGTAAGCCCAGTAGTTTAATATAAGCTTGCGCAGTTAGCAGAACTTCAGTGTCTCTCATAAGAAAGAGAGCACTGATGGGATGTTCCCCGGAGTATTTAATTTTGTCCCGAGGGCCATATCAAGAGTGACGATTGCAAACTGAAATGCATGCAAACAAGATTTATCGTTTGGCAAGAAGTCACATAAAGAAATACAAAGGACACTTATTTGAAGTCACTGGACTAGAGAAGAAACTAAGAAGAATCAGATGGTGGCCTTTGCAAAGACTGCAGAACTCCCAAGGTGAAGAGGGACAAAATGTCTTTAAAAATGCAGCCCCAGGTGGCAGCCTTAGAACCAATGGGTGGAAGTTCCAAGGTGAATTATGAATCAATATAAATAAAAACTTTCTAACAATTAGATATGTCATAAAACAGATGGACTTCCTCAGTTTATAGACAGTTCTCTGCCACATAAACTTTCAAGCTGAGATCAGACACCCACAGTTGAGAATTCTGTCTAGGTTAGGACTATACCAGTTGTGTCAACCCTTTCCCTCCTTGAGGTCTTATGTATACTGTTGGGACTTTGTTGTGAACATGAGTGATATGCACTAAGAAAAAGATCCTCAAGATACTACAGTACTTGTTAAATGTTTATGGCTGAAGGTAGAGACTGAAAGATAATTCCAGTTATGTTGCAAAAATAATTGGTAAATATGCCTTTCATAATATTTTCCCCCATGTCATTTGAGAAATTACTTAAATGTCTCCACAATGATGAAAGTCACGTGGGTGATGTTACTGGAAACCAAGCAGTAAGTGTGAGTATTGCTCTTTCATAGGATGTCCCACTCCTCATCAGAAGCCTAAAACTTCCTGAAAGGGAATTGGTTTATATCACAAAGATCAAGGCCCAAAGCATCAGAACTGCTAGAATAAACCACCTAAAGATTATTGGCAGCAGAATTCCCAAGAAGAGTCTAAGCCATCCCAATAAATCCAATCATGGCACTGATTTTCTTGTAACCCATAAAAGTATATTTGCTTCTGGGTGAGAAAATAATGGTTTGAGCACTTACTCATAAAGATGCCTTTTAACCATTGCTCATAAGATCAAAGTGAATGGTGGACGGTATTTGAAGTTATGGGACCTGGTCATAAAAGACCCAGTGCACAAATGAGCCTGGTTGATCAATCTCTAAAATACCATTTTCAAAACTGTGAAGTCAATATTTACAGAGAGAAAAGGGTTAGTGATCAAAAGTTTTGCAAAAACTGCAAATATAAAGAGAAACTGGCTTCCTTACTGAAGGACTTCTCAGTCTTTTTAAGGTGTCTTGTGAATCTCCAAGAGGGTCCATGCTATATAGTAAATGTAAACTATGTTTACAACAAGAAACCTCAAGACACTACAGTGTTTATGTATCAGAAACAAACTCAGGAAGTAGAGAATGGAATGCAATTCAATGATGGTGTGGAAATTATCAGAAATCATGTATAAAAATTGATATGCTGGTAAGCTTTTCAACAACCAGATCTCAGAGAAAAAGGAAACCACGTGCATATATGGTTTTTACTGTATACTTATTTAAATAATAACCAACAATAATAAATAATAAAGTATATAATACTCTTTATTATAAATTTAATATGGCCAACTAATTCTCATAGAACTCATATCTAAAACCAAACTATGGGTGCAAAAATGAATAAGAATAGCTCCAAAATAAATGTTGGTTGATATTTTTTCTTAGCAAATAAGAGGACAGAGAAACGACAAAGAGGTGTGTCAGAACATTTTGAGCAAATTTTTGTTGAATTAGACGCTAGTTTTGAATACTGGATGACTATTTTCTATAATTTTCCATGTTTATCACATGTCATAGTTACACCCATGACATATTTTTAATCAAGTGTGCATTATTAACATTTTCTCCATCGCTTTTTTAAGTCTAGACAATCAAAAAAACAATCAGTCCAAGCCCCGATTTATAGGGTCTTCTAATTTCTGCAGTGTAACTATTCTCACCAAGCCCAGTTTCAGGCTATGAATGCAAGGGCACTGAACGCATGCAGAGTTGGGAAGAGATACACAGAAGCATGCTTTTATGTAGCATTTTCACCATAGAAATACAATAGACGCAAATTACCCTGAGGGCATAAGTAATTACAAAATGTAATAAAATAGGAAGAAATGAGTTTTGAAAACTTATTACCTTTAAAAATATAAGTCATTTAATTGTGTTCATACAATTTAATACTTAATAACAATTGTATTAAACAACCAGCTCAACAAAGTCCTGAACACTGGGATGATCTCATTCAGAGGGCAGCACAGGTCATTCCCAACCTCAGGCCCCTTTATAAGACCAACTAGCCACTATCCATAGACAAGACACCATTGTAACAATTGTAGAGCCTGGTGGTGAGACTAAAAGGGCCATGTTAGAAGGGCAGGAGGAATGGCTACATTTGAACCAAATAGTCTCCCATGCTACCTCAGCGCCATGTGGACAGGTCCTGACCGCCCTGCCCCATGGGCCTATGTTTCCTCCAGTGGGAAAAAGAGAACCTATGGTGGCATCCAGTTTCCTTGGCATTTCCAAGAGGCCCACTCAAGTCTCTCCTCACAATGATTACTAGGGAAATCTTTGGAGCTCAACTATTGAAGAACAAATAAATTGAGACTGAAAAGCGCATGAGGGCCCATGGTAACCAATGCTCAGATCTTGGCAGGTCACATTCCTGCTTATAGCAGCACTCAAGCAGACATCCCAGCCAGCAGCTCTGCCAGTCTGCACAGCTGCCCCAGTGGCCCCATCTGGCCAGCAGGCTCAGTTGGCATTGGTTGGCAGTTCAGCCTAATTTGGAGCACCAGCTAACAGGCCAATCTGCACAGCGGCCCCAGTGGCCCCATCTGGCCAGCAGGCTCAGTTGGCATTGGTTGGCAGTTCAGCCTAATTTGGAGCACCAGCTAACAGGCCATAGCACCCATCAAGGCCATTCTGTAGCTCTGCCTAGACAGGGTAGCAAATTCACAGTTGAACTCAACTGCCAACAATATCCTCTGGCCCCCAATAAATAGCAAATCTGAACAGTAATGCCTGGCAGCCTCAAAGCCAGTCTATGGTATTGCCTAGCCACTGAACCAAGACCACAACCACAACCATCACAGAAGCCTAACATATGACCCTACCCAAAATCTGAACACAGCCTGTAGCCACTCCCAGGCAGAAAGCCCAGCCAAGACCCCATTCAATCATGGAGAATAACCTGCTGCCCTACCTGACCAGGAAGCCCCATCATCAGCCCAACCCAACTGCAGAGTATAGCTGGAGGCCCCATCCAACCAGAGAGCCGCTCCAGCAACCTTACCCAAGAGCAGAACATGGCCAATAGCTTACCTGATCTTGAAGCCCTATCCAACTTTGAGGCAAAGACCATAGCCCAACATGACTGTAGAGCACAGCCTGAGGCCCTGTTCAATCATGAAACCCAGCTTGTAGCCTAGACTAAATGTAGCGTCCAGTCAATGTCACCAGCTAATCAGACAGGACAGCCTGAAGCCCCATCCAACCAAGACCTACTGCAGAGCACAGCCTGCATGCAGCCCTGTGCTTTCAAGGAGTCCAACCACAGGCACCACTGTGCCAAAGCACACAATCAGCAGCCCTGCCCAACCAGGGGGCCCACCGAGCCACCCTCCTTGAATGTGAATCCAGTTAGCTAGAGGAAGGAAATAACGAAGATTAGAATGAAAATAAATAAAACAGAGAACAGTAACAAAACTACGAATGCTTCTTTGCAAAGATAAAGAAAGGTGACAAACCTTTACCTAGACTGACTGAGAAAAAAACAGAGAGGACTCAAATAAATCCAAAATAAAAGAGGAGACATTACAACAGATACTACATGAAAACACAGGGTCATAAGAGAATATTATGAACCACTGTACACCAACAAATAAGACAACCTAGAAGAAATAAATTTCTAGAAGCACACAACTTACCAAAATTGAACCATGAAGAAATAGAAAATATGAACAGACTAACAAGTAAAGAGTTTGAATCAATCATCCAAAACCTCCCAACAAAAAAACCAGAACCAGGTGGCTTTTATTGTGAGTTCTACCAAACATTTCAAGAATAATGAATGCCAATCCTCTCAAACTTTTCCAGAAAAATTAAAAAGAGGAGGGAATATTCCCAAACTCATTTTATAAGGCCACACTACCCTGGTTCAAAATCCAGATAAGGACACTGTAAGAAAGGAGAACTACAGACCAATGTTTCTGATAAATATAAATGCAAAAAATTAACAAAATACAAGCCAATCAGTATACTTAGAAAAATCAAATAAAATTTACATAATAAAAATAAATTTGTGAACATTTAACAACTAACTTGTCATCTATATAGTATGAACTGCTCTAGCATAGCACCCTGGTGACCAGAAAACACTTTTTGCCTCTGAACATCATTCAGGTCTAGTATTCTCTGAAATCACTCTAGGAAACACTGCTCTAAGGGAGCCCTCACAAGCCATATAGACTATGTTCTCTAAACCTCTTTACTTTCCCATCTAGCACTAAAAGAAATACCATGTAGTTCCAATTTATATACATACAATTAAAAAATAATTTTGTTTTATATTCATATTAGAATTATCTTAAATATAGCTCATGATATACAAAAATAACCTTTGGATTTTAAAATATTTATTGAATTGCTTGTGTTATACTCCATTAATGTTTATGTTATAATGAACTGGTTAAATCCAAATAAAATATTGATATAATACAGAATGCACAAAACTCATCATATTCACACATAAAACATATTTACAAAATATATCTACCCTGAAAATTATAATTCTAAGAATTTCAATTTACACAAAAATAAAAATCATTTAAGTGACAGCAGTTGCTTAAGCCAATAATGAAAGGAAGACATTCAAAATCACCTTTGGAACAAGGCAAAAAAAAGTCTTAAATTTTTTACTTGGGTTCTGGTTTTCAGTGATTGGTTCATTTGAAGATTAGGTCAATACTGCTGGTAATTCATTAATAAATTTATTTTTTTAAGATTTTATTTATTTACTTTTAGAGAGAGTGTAAGGGAGGGAGAAAGAGAGGGAGAGAAACATCAATGTGTGGTTGTCTCTCACGCACCCCCTACTGGGGACATGCCCTGCAACCCAGGCATGTGCCCTGACTGGAAATCGAACTGGTAACCCTTTAGTTCACAGGCCAGCACTAAATCCATTGAGTTACACCAGCCAGAGCTCATTTCTAAATTTAGATTGAATTGGTAGAGATAAATCCAGCCATTAAAGGAGCGTATTTTTTCCCCACAGAGATGGAAGAAGTGAGCTATGGAAGAAATGGTCTCAGAAAACAAATTAGAACAAAAGGATGGCCCTTGGAGCTTAGAGGAGAGAGAGGGAGGGAAGCTGGGAGTCTGGAGGAGGGAGGGAGGGAGGTGGGGAGAGAGAAGGAGAACTGGGAAAAACTTTCTACTGGAGAGTCATTGCTGTGGCTGAATAAGGTGTGCCAGGAAACCTGTTGATGAAATAATAATAATAATAATAATAAACTTGCATTGTGGAAAACTCAGAAGCCATATGGATCAAGAAGGAAGGGATTCAAAATCAAGTCCCCTCCCCATGAACAGTTCCTGTGGATATATTTCCATCACTGGACCTCATATTGGAGTGGGAGGCAGGTGAACATAATCCTGAGAGGAAAACTGAGAGCCTGAAGGAAGAGGGAGAAGCTCTCCTTTGAGAAGATCACGTCATTCATTGGGGAGGGACCACAGGCAAAATCCTTGCTGCCAAATGATCACTTGGAAGAGCCACTCATAAGACAATGGCTTTTATGTCCTCTATATGCTTCAAATGGCATCCATCACCTCATCATTTTTCTGAGAATTTGGATTTCTTCTTTCAAGCATTTTTCGAGGAAGTATATTTTATGTTCAAGTACAGAGTTGATTGTATCCAGCTTTTCATAAGTTTCCTCAGTACTTGGAGCTTTTGATGACCCTCTCTCAAGGCTAGCATCATTTAAAAATGATTCTAGTCCTTTATACTCATTTTAATATGGCTAATTTTGTCAAAACTTTTACATCTTTCTTTAATTTGTTCATTAAATTTTATTGCAAGCTGTTTTCTGCTTCTTACATAATACTCTACATTTAACTCATCAAAAAATTCTGAATAATGCAATGATTGCTGCACCAACCATTACCTCCCTGGACCCAATGTTATGTCTTTGGGCAACTCTACCAAAGCCCTATGCAGCTTCTCAAAGACCAATCCCAAGTAAAGCTTCACTCCCATTTACAGACATTTCTGGTATCTCCCAGCAGAACTCTTAGCAGTTCTCTCTAAAGTTGCCATGGCTTCATTGGGCCATAGAGGACAACTTACCACCAACAACAGCAACCACACAAGAACTTTTCCAAGAACTCAAATCCAGCCCTGGCTGCTGTGTTCAATGGATTGAGAGCTGGCCTGTGGACCCAACTGTCGCTGGGAGCGTCTCAGTCTGGGCACTGGGACGCTTACTCATGCCTGGGTGCAAGCCAGGTTCCTGGTGGGGGACATGTGAGAGGCAACCACACATTGATGTTTCTCTCCCTCTCTTTCTCCTTCCCTTCCCCTCTGTCCAAAATAAATAAATAAATAAAATCTTCAATTAAAAAAAGGAACTGAAATCCACACTGGCCAACCAGAACAAACTGAGTGAGAATTGTTTAGACAAAATGAAAATATACTTATTTGCCCATTTTATTGCCTAATGCTCCATCTATTCCCTATTTTTTTTAAATATATTTTATTTATTTATTTTTAGAGGGGAAGGGAAGGAGAGAGGGAGAGAAATATCAATGTATGGTTGCCTCTGCCGAGGACACACAATGAATCGTGTGTCCCCTGCCAGGAACTGGCCTGCAACCCAGGCATGTGCCCTGACTGGGAATCGAACCGCGATCCTCTGTTTCGCAGGCCCGTGCTCAATCCACTGAGCTACACCAGCCAGGGCTCTATTCCCTATTTTTTAATGAGCATTTTAAAGAATAATGTAGAGAAGAATGTCAAAGCTGTCAGTGTATAGTCCAATTAATTACGAGGAAATGGATAAATTCACAAGTATGTAACTACTGATCCTGTAGAATGACACCCACTCTCCCACCATAGCCCTGCGTCCCTTTGAAGCTGTTATAGCCTCTCTCTTTATGGAAGGTAATGACTATTCTGACCTCTAAAGGCATAAATTGGTTTTAGTTGTTTTTAAACATATAATACATACTCTTGGAGTATACTGCCTCTTGCCAAACCTTAAATTTATGTGATTAATCTATGTTGAACATAGCAGTACTTTATCCATTTTCATTACTGTGTAGAATTCCATTAAATAAATATATGCAGTGTATTTATTTATTCTACTATTGATGAACATTTGAGTCCTTCTCAGTTTCTAGTATAAAAAATATGTTGCTATGAAGATTTACTTTCTATATCTGTTAGGAACATATGTATGCAATTTTGTTAGATATATTTCTAGAAGTGAATTGCTGAGTTGGTGGGTTGGTGTATACTGGTAGATATTGCCAAATAATTTCCAGTGTGGTGTACCAATTTCTATTTCTATTGGCATGTATGGAAGCTCTAGCTGCTTCACATCCTTTCCAACTCTTATTAGTGTTAGTTTCTAATTTTTGCCTTTCTCTTAAATTGTGATTTCAGAATATTCACTATATTTTAAATACTGTGACTTTAAAAAATATTTGCAATATTTTAAATATGTGATTTTAAGTTTTGTTTTCCTAGTTATGCTAAGTGAAATAAGCCAGGCAGTGAAAGTCAGATACCATATGATCTCATCTATAAATGGAACCTAATCAACAAAACAAACAAGCTAGCAAAATATAACCAGAGGCATTGAAATAAAGAACAAACTGACAATAGCCAGAGAGGAGGTGGAGGGATAGAAAGGTAAGTGCTGTCAAGGAACATGTATAAAGGACCCATGGACAAAGTCAAAGGGGGGAAGAATTGGGGATGGGAGTTGGGCATGGGTTGGGCTGGGGAAAGTGATGGGGGGACAATGGAGATAACTGTACTTAACAATAAAAAATATTTTCAGTGAAAGCAGTGTGCTTAAAATACTTCGTATGTATGAAAATTCAAGTTTTACACTTTGAGATACAATGATTAGAATCTCTGATTTTAAACTCAAATTTATTTCAATATTTGGCTGTCTTACTTAAAAAACATATCACAGCCAGGTACATAGATCCAAATGAAAATCCCCTTGCAATTACTAAATTCTGACACAGCTTTCAATCTCATCCTCCAATTAGGCAAAGATTTGTGTGAACATTTAGCTAATAAATTTTTATCCTCCCTAAATTCAATAATCTGTTTCTACAAATTATTTGGAAAGTGTGGCATTCTTATTTTTTAAAAATTGTTTTGAACATATGTAATATTATTCAACAAGTCAGAAAAAAATTTCAATCACACTATTTAGGCCATTTTAAGGAACAAAATCACATAAAAATTATAACCTTTCCAAATGCCATTTTTCAAAGTGCTCTTCCCATAACATGAGTATCTTTTGAAAAGCATTTACTTTCTCATTCACTAATAAAAGATCACCTTTCTGTTGAAGAGACTGATTAAAAGTGGGTACTTTTAAGTAACATGCTGGAGAGTGTTCCTTATTATCATATGAAAGGTCAGCAAATTTGGAGCATTTACGTGTTTGTAAAAGCACAAAGTATAACTCAACTTTTAGCTTTTCATCTCTTTTAGGTAATTTGCCACAGGATCAAGAAAAAAGCTCCCATGTGGTTAAAATTCTTTTCATGGTCACTCTTCATCTCATTAAAAACACCATGAAGATGTATTATTTAAAGGTCTTACCTTAGAAAGAGGAAAAAATCAACCAATCAATGATATCATGCAGCACTTGGTCATATCCAACTTCAACATCTTTGCTGAAAGGCTTCTGCTAAGAATGTTGCAGGGAGTGAATGTCATGTGTGGTTCATTCTCTGAGTTCTACCCCCAGCGTCATTTTTTAAAAATTCTAGTCAAAGCTAAACTTACCCAGGTTTTCAAGAAAATAATTGCTTTAAAGAAGTCATTTAATTTATGTAGAATATCTGATTTGATATATACTTTTTAGGAATCACAATAGTTTTTAATTTTTTAAACTGAAACAGAACCTAATAAACTCCATCAGCTGAGACACAGCAAAGCCATATGTACATTCGGGCAGTTATACCGCAAACATGCCATGTTTGTTCTAATACCTGCTTCTTCAAATAGTGTGTTTTCTCTGGGCTTTCCAATAGATTTGCTGGCAAACGAATGCAGATTAGTTTATTGCCATATTGTTTGCCACTTATAATACTAGCCATTTTTTTACCATACCTGCAGAGAATAGGGTGCTTCCAACTTTGTGGAATCTGCTTTATTTTTAATAACTATGTACTCATTCATTTAATAAATGTGTTGTCTACTACATGCCACATGCTTTTCTAGGCTAGGGTACAGCAGTGAACCACGTAGAAAAGTGATAGCTACACTCAGAAAGCTATTTTTTAAACTTCAAAAAGGTGTTACTAAAGGCTTAATGTGGAATTGCTGGGTCAAAAGGCAGTTCCATTTTTAGTTTTCTGAGGAAATTCCATACTGTTTTCCATAGTGGTTGCACCAGTCGGAAATCACACCGACAGTGCACTAGGGTCCCCTTTTCTCCACAACTTCTCCAATTTGTTGTTTGTTGCTTTGTTTATGATGTCCAGTCTGACTGGTGTGAAGTAGTATCTCATTGTGGTTTTAATTTTCATCTCTCTGATGGCTAGTGATGCTGAGCATCTTTTCATATGTCTTGGGGCCCTGCACCCCAATGTTCATAGCAGCACAATTTACAATAGCCAAGAGCTGGAAGCAACCCAAGTGCCCATCAGTAAACAAATGGGTCAAAAAACTACAGTACATTTACACAATGGAATTCATCACAGCAGAAAGAAAGAAGGACTCCTACCCTTTTCAACAGCATGGGTGGAACTGGAGAGCATTATTCTAAGTGAAATAAGCCAGGCGGTGAAAAAAAAATAGCATATGATCTCACCATTACCAGGAACCTAATCAACAAAATGAACAAGTGAGCAAAGCATAGCCAAAGACACTAAAATTGAGAACACGCTGACAGTGACCAGAGGGGAGAGGGGAGGGGATAATGGGGTAAAAGGGTGAAGGGTTTACAGGAACAATTATAAAGGGCATATGGACAATAACAAGGCCGGGTAGAAACAGGGAAGGGAGGCAGGGGAGGGCTGGGGTGGTGGGGAGGAGTGGGAGGAAAAGGCAGAAAATTGTACGTGAACAACAACAATAAAATAAATAAATAAAGGTTTAATATGAAGTTTAGTAAATTTTAGGAAATGATTGAAGATCTCATGATTTTAAATATCATTGAAAAATTTTTGTTTTTTCCTTCATGTTTCAATTGCTTTATTTTTAACTGCCTTGTTAACTGCTTTGTTTAATTATCATTAGACCTATCTCAAGCACAGTATAAACTTAGAGTGAGATTCATCATTAACGATAGATGAAAATTTATTTTTGAAAAGTCCTTTTTTTAGCTTATTACTATTTTCATTAGATCATTGTTCTCTCCTTCATATTGTCATCATCACCATTTTCTTGTTCACTAAGTTTGCATTATTAAGATGAAGTTTAACCTATGGTGTCTCTATAAAATCCAGACAGCAAACAAACCACTCTGGTTATTTTAGCAGAGAATGTAATAAAGGCAATTGGTTCAAGAGCACTGGAAGACTTAAAAAGAAAAAAGGTACATTGTAGTCACAGAGACAGTAACTTCAGAAAGCAGGTTCTACTCCTGGGGCTAGAAATCAAAGAGAAGAAGAGGAAATAGACCTGGAACCTAAGAGAGGCTGGGGGATCTGGGATGCACACTTCTGAGGACTTGCCAGTGCCCCAGGTCGTCAGGCCCTGAGAGGAAGGGCCTGGGGGAGGAATCAGAGTCGGAGGAGAGGTGCTGCCTAGCTGGCGCTGCTGCGTCTGAGGGGCATGACGAACAAAGCTGGCTGGGGAGTGTGAAAAGAAAAGGACAAACCTGCTGGGGTGACAAGAGCAAAAACAGCAGACGGATACTGAGGAGCAAGTTCTTGCTCCCTCCTCCTGCCTTTCAGGTTGGCAGAACCAAACAGGACACACACTGACAAAGCAGAAATGTGGTTTTCAGCTCCCCAACCCCCATGTCCCAGAGCCAAGTGTAGTGTGGGGTAACAATAGCATAACCAGTGGTGTCTCTGCAGATAAATTTTTTAACTATCCTTCACTGTGTGAAGGGTGATTTCCTTAAAATTAGCTGATACAATTCATAAAATCACAAAACTAGACTATGTAGGCTGCATTACGTCACAATGTCTTAAATGAAGAAAAATGCCTGTGAATATTACAGTGTTTAACCCTGTATATGAAACCCCTACCTAACAGCATACATGACTGTCACCATCCAACGAACAGACCAAGAACGAAAGAGTCAATGCCAATCTGAATAATGAGTATAAGTAAAGATTAATAGATTTTTAAATGTTAACGGATGTACTAGTATTTTTAACCACATTCATTAGATGGACTTGTAAAACTGGCTGCCCCTACCTTTGGAGACCATTGGTCTAGTCCAGGGGTTGGAAAACAAACAGCCCATGAACCAAATTCTGACAGCCGTCTGTTTTTTAAGTAAAGTTTTATTAGAACACAACTATGCCCGTTTACTTTCATACTTCCTAAGGCTGCTTTCACAGTATAGTAGTAAAGTTGAATACTTGCAAGAGAAACTTTATATCCTGCAAAACCTAAAATAGTTGCTATTTGGCCTTTTAGAGGAAAAGATAGCACATGAATAGAATTTTCTGCAATGACAGGGAAGTTCTGCATCTGCACTTCTGATTATGGAAACTACCAGCCACATGTGGCTATTGGAGACTTGAAATGTACCTAGTACAACTGAGGAACCAAATATTTAATGTAATGTAATGTAATTCAATTTAATTTTAACATGTAGCCACATGTTAGCCAGTGGCTAGTGCATTAGAGAATACAGAACGACAAATAGAAACTGGAAAAGTGATTGCTCTTGAGCCATCTAGAATTGGTTTTTGATTATATATTGGTCTTGGAGGAGATGTGTAAGAGTGTGTTGGCATTGCTATGTCCCTGTGGCAGACACTACTCATATGCTCCAATGTCCAGGTCTTCTAACGTCCCATGTCTTAGAAGATTACCATTCCACACCCCTTGGAAGTTAAGTGTGGCCATCTGACTAGGCCAGGACAGTAAAATGTGAGCAGAAATAATGTGTATTTAGGCCAAAGCACATGCAACATACCAGTGCTCAGCTCTCCAGCCCACTCTTAGCCAGCTGAGGCAAATCCCAACACACTATATGAAGAAGCCAGCGTCAGAAGGTAACAGTGGTACATCTCCACCTGAGCCATTGACTGATGACAGCATGGAAAAAGGCACTCCCGCAGTCCCCACTGGATATGCAACACGAATGACCAGCAAATATTTTTGTTTTCAGGAACTGATGTCTTGAGATTGTTTTTAACCCCAGCAGAACTTAGCCTTGACATAATCCCCTAATAATTGGATTCAACTGGCCTCAGAAAACCNATACTCCATTTTTGCTACTTATTCTCTCCCCCTTCCCCCCCCCCCCCACTCTCCTGTTGCTAACCCTCCATGTGATCTCCATTTCTGTGATCCTCTTTCTATTCTGGTTGTTCGCTTAGTTTATTTTTGCTTTTATTTTAGGTGTGGTTGTTAAGAACTGTGAGTTTGTTGTCACTTTACTGTTCATATTTTTTATCTTCTCTTTCTTAGATAAGTCCCTTTAACATTTCATATTATAAGGGCTTGGTGATGATGAACTCCTTTAACTTGACCTTATCTGGGTAGCACTTTATCTGTTCTTCCATTCTAAATGAAAGCTTTGCTGGATGGAGTAATCTTAGATGTAGGTCCTTGCCTTTCATGACTTGGAATACTTCTTTCTAGCCCCTTCTTGCCTGTAAGATTTCTTTTGAGAAATCAGCTGATAGTTTTCTAGGAACTCCTTTGTACGTAATTGTCTCCTTTTCTCTTGTTGCTTCTAATATTCTCTCCTTATTTTTAATCTTGGGTAATGTAATTATGATGTGCCTTGGTGTGTTCCTCCTTGGGTCCAACTTCTTTGGGACTCTCTGAGCTTCCTGGACTTTCTAGAAGTCTATTTCCTTTGCCAGATTGGGGAAGTTCTCCTTCATAGTTTGTTCAAATAATCTTTTAATTTCTTGCTCTTCCTCTTCTCCTTCTGGTACCTTCATGATTCAGATGTTGGAACATTTAAAGATGTCCTGGAGGTTCCTAAGCCTCTCTTCATTTATTTGAGTTATTATTTTGTCATTCTGTTCTGGTTAAATGTTTATTTCTTCCTTCTGGTCCACAGCATTGATTTGGGTCCCAGTTTCCTTCCCATCACTGTTGGTTCCCTGTACATTTTTCTTTATTTCACGTAGCATAGCCTTCATTTTTTTCATCTAATTTGTGACCATATTCAACCAATTCTGTGAGCATCCTGATTATCAGCATTTTGAACTGTGCATCTGATAGGTTGCCTACCTCTTCCTCATTTAGTTGTATTTTTTCTGTGGCTTTGATCTGTTCTTTCATTTGGGCCATTTTTTTTGCCTCGGCACGCCCATTACATAGTAAGGGTCAGAGCCTTAGCTGTTCACCAGGGTAGGGCAACCCGCGTTCCTACATTGTGATGCTTAATGAGGGGGAAGGTTCCAAGAGGGAACAGTGTCACTTGCCCTGCTCTCTGCTAGTTTTCAGTCACTTCCCCTGCTACTCACAACCAAATTGGGTCCTTCTGGTGCTGATTCCCAGGTGGGTGGGTTTGTGTATGTTCTAGGACTCTGTGGGTCTTTCCAACAAACTCTCCTGTGAGGCTGGGAGTTTTTCCTGCTGCCACCTCAACCCTCACAGGTGCTTTCGATCTGAGATTTGAGGTTTCATTTTCCCACGCTGGGGCCCTGGGTTGCTCGATCTTTCTCACTCACCAGTTTTCCTCCCAGCTTATCTGCAAGCAAATGTGGGACTACCAGCTCTGCAATCTGCCACCTGCCATGTCCACCAGCCACCCCCTTGCCCACCCTCGTCCTCCAGCTGCTGCCTTGCCACAATTCCTTTCTGCCCAGCTGTCCATCTCTGCCCCTCCTACTGGTCTGGATGAATGTTTCTTCTTTAACTCCTTGGTTGTCAGACCGCCATACAGTTCAACTTTCTGTCAGTTCTTGTTGTTTTTGTTTTTAAATTTGTTGTTGTCCTTCTATTGGTTGTGCAAGGAGGCACAATATATCTACCTATACCTCCATCTTAGCCAAAAGTCTCATAACAACCTTTCTTGATTGACGCAGGATTAGCAATAATTTATAGTAACTGCTAATGTCACCCTCATGGCTGCAAACATTCTGTGTGCTCCCCAGGCACTGCAGCTTTACCCTGGCTCCTCCCTTCTCTCCAGATTTCCTCACCATTCCCCACTGCCTCTTCTTTAGATGTAAGTTCTTCTTACTCAGCAACACTATACCAGTTGACCTCTCCTGAACTCTGTCTCTTAACCCTTGGTAGATCCTACTCATCAATCAAAATCTAACCTCCAGTCATGAAAACTTTCACCTTCTCAATGAAAACATCCCCCATCTATGGTGATGTCCACTCTCCTTTTTCCACCCTATTCCTGCTCTGAGCTCTCATGGTACTGTGCATGTCTCAGTCATCACATCTTCCACATTCCACTGTTATTATTCATTCATTCTCTTGTCAGCTCACTAATATTAAGCCTGTGGCTTTCCCATCTGATTCTCCATACCCCTGATTGTCCCAAGTCTCCTCTATACTTAGTAGAATTTGTGGCATATAGCGGGCCATCAGCAATTATAGGAGCAAGGGGGGAAAAGAGGAGGGAGAAGAAAAAAGATGGAGAGAGGAAAGAAAAATGGGAAAGGGGAGAAATAAAAAGAAAACAGTAGGCAACTGTGACTACTATCAGGTAGAAAAATACCTGGAACTGTAGTTTCCCCCTCCAAAAAAGGAATGGCTTCCTTTTAAAGAATTAGTTCAAAATCTTTGAGTCATACAGAATTTTTAAAGATTTTTTTTTGAGTTGACAGATAATCTATAAAAGGAAAGAGTTCATTGCAAGTTGATGGAATGGAGGCAGATTCTTTTCTTCCTCTTTGCTTTCATGCCCACATTTCCATAATTATCTACATGTCATTAATCAGTTAACTATAAAAGGCAGTTCAAGAGGTGAGAGGGAATATATTTTGGCTACCTGTGTTACTAATGCTAGAGGAAATCAGCAGAGATCTAATAGCTGAGGCCCAGCCCTAGCAGAAAAGAACTTTCATAAAAAGTATGTCAGACCTTCTTTATTACAACTGTGCTTTCTCTTTGGAGGGAAAAAAATGGACCCAGCAACACAGTAAAATAAGATAGTAAAATTTTAAAATTAGAAAAAATTAAACCTTCAGACATGTAACTTAAAAATGGATGGACAATTTTATAAGCACTTCCAGGGCCCACAAAAGGTTGCAGCCAATGACATTATCAATTTCTCCTTGCTGTTGCCCGAAATATGCTATTAGACTAAGTCCATGGCAGCTATGTAAGAAGGTTATTCCTCCCAGTAAAGGATGTGGGAGTAATGATGAGAAAGGAAAAGAAATTAATATTGGATATGAAGCTCAAGGAAAATCAGTTCTGAATTATTTATACCTAAGTTTGAATGTTCCCTTGCTGTTTTTATCTGTCATAAAGTCTAAAAAGAAAAATCATAGAATTTCCTCCCTCCAGCAAAGAGGATGGCTTCTCTGAAAAAAAAAAATGGCCCTTGGAGATAAAGCCCCAGATGTCTCTGAGGTACAACATATAACTCAGGGTTAGTTGGGGTGGAAGTTTAGATGAGAAGTATTTCCAGGTGTGCAAAAAAGTCAGCACTATCAAATTGCTTTGGGACGTGAGTAGTCAACAGAAAATTATGTGTCATCCTGAACAGTCCTTCCATGATTTTGCAGAGGCCAGATGTCTCTCAATTTGTAAGATGGTCAGTCAGCAATTGTGTGCAGTCAACCACACTCTCTCCCTTCAAAATAATGAAAGAGACCAAAGTTCAAGATAGAGAGGTCAAATTCAACCCATTCGGCATCTAGGGAAGATTTTTTTCTTAAGTGCATTGCACAGATTGGGTCTCAGCCTAACCAAGTGATGTTTTCCTGAGCTATCAAAAGTCATCATGTGCTGATGGTTTGGATTCAGCATTCACAATGAGGTGAAAGAGAAACCAAATCCTTGTGACCACAATGCATTGCTCCTAGGACACTGAGAGAGAGATTGTTGTGACCCCATTCATCAATGAACAACTAGATGAATGACTGAACAAAACAGTGCACTATAGGTTTTCACCTCCACAGAAACCAACTGCTGTCATTCTCAGGAGGCTAAGAATTATTGTTCTAGAGAAGTTCAAGGTGCACGCCCTGTGCCAGCTTCAGTGAGATCCTCAGAAGCCATCAGATGTGCCAGAGAGCAGTGGGGAAAACTACTCTAATATTCCATTGGAAGGTCAAATGTTGAATTAAAGTTAAATCATGTGTGCAGACACCAGAAAAGTCAAAACAAATGGTTAGGGACCAAAGAAAAATGCCCAGTGAAGAAAAATTTAATATTAGCAACTCATTATTAACTAAATATAATAAAATACATTACAATTGGCTGCACTATAAACCACCTCATACCTCCCAAAATCCAGTAAGATACAAAGCAGAAGTCTGATAACATTTTAGTTATCTTCCTAAGACTGATACAAATCTAGACTCTGTGCTCTGGCCTTATAACTGGGATAATCACACATCCTGATTTGCCTGGGGCAGTTTTGGTTTCTGTCTATTGACCCAGCATCATTATTAATGGTATCATCTTTCAAATGGAAAAAGATACCAATAAATGGAAGCATATACCATGGTCATGGATAGAAAGAATTAACATAATTGAAATGTCCATACTACAAAAAGCAATCTATAGATTCAATGCAATTCCATCAAAATACCAAGGGCATAGTTCACAGAACTAGAATAAATAATTCAAAAATTTATATGAAACTATGAAAGTCTCCAAATAGCCACAGAAATCCTGAGAAAGAATAACAAAATTAAGATATCACACTACCTGATATCAAATTATGTTATAAAGACATAGTAATCAAAATAGTATGATACCAGCAAAAATACCCATACATATAGATCAATGGAACAGAATAGAGAGCTCAAAAATAAACTGATGGCTACATGGCAGAATAATATTTGACAAAATAGGCAAGAATATACAATGGGGTAAAAATAATCTATTCGATAAATGATGCTGGGACAATTGGACAGAAACACACACACACAAAAAATTGAAACTAGACTACCTTCTTACACCATGCACAAGAATAAACTCAAATGTATTACAGACTTAAATGTAAGGCTCGAAGCCATAAAACTTCTAGAAGAAAACATAGGCAATAAAACCTTGGACAATTTTCTTAGACATGTTTTTCTGATATATTTCCTCAGGCAAGGGAAACAAAAGAAAAATAAACAAATGGGACTACATCAAACTAAAAAAGGTTTTGCACAGCAAATAAAGCTAATGATAAAATGAAAAAACAATCTACTAACTGGGAGAATATATTTGCCATTGATACATCTCATAAGGGATTAATATCCAAAATTTACTAAGGACTCATATAATTCAATGCCAAAAAAACACAAATAATAAATTAACAAATAGAACCTGAATAGACACTTCCACATAGAGGAAATATAGATAGCCAATAGACATATGAAAAATGCTCAATGTCACTAATCATCAGAAAAACACAAATTCAAAGCATAGTGAAATATCACTGCATGCCTGTCAGAATGGCTATCATCAATAAATCAATAAACAACAAGCATAGGCAAGGATGTGGAGAAAAGTGAAACCTTGTGCATGGTTGGTGAAAATGCAAGCTGGTGCAGCCACTGTGGAAAACAGTCTGTGGATTCCTCAAAAAATTAAAAATGACACTACCTTATGACCTAGCGATTCCACTTCTGGGTATTAATCTGAAGAAATCGAAAACCCTAATTTGAAAGAATATATGTACTCCTTTTTCACTGAATTGTTATTTACCATAGCCAAAACATGGAAGAAACTGAAATGTCCATCAAGAGACAAATGGATAAAAAAGTGGTGATACATAGATATAATGGAATATTACTCAGCCATAAAGAAGAATGAACTCTTACCATTTTTGTGACACCATGAATAGACCTAGAGGTTATTATGCTAAGTAAAATAAGTCGGTGAGAGAAAGAAAAATTCCACGGGATTTCACTTATATGTGAATTTTAAGAACAAAATTAATGAACAAGCAGAACAGAAACAGATGCATAGATGCAGAGAACACTGTGACACTTGCCAGATGGGAGGGGGATTAAAGGGATGGGTGAAAAATGTAAGGGATTAAGAAGTACAAATTGGCAGTTACAAAATAGTCACAAGGATGTAAAGTACAGCATAGGGAATATAGTCAAATATTGTGATAACTATGTATGATGCCAGGTGGGTGCCAGAAATATCTGGGGGAACACTTTATAAAGTATATTACTGTCTATCTCTAAAGAATGTGTCACCCTGTCAACCAGGGCAACAGCTCATGGATACACAAATGATTCTGGGGGTCACAGGAAGGGGTAGGGCAGGATGCACCAAAAGTCCCCAGTAGGCGGGCTCCAGAAGGGGATCTGAAGGAGCATCCTAGCTCCGGGGGAGAATAGGTGCCTGCTGGTGGTAGGAGGAGGCTGAGCAGCCCAAGGAGATGGGGAGGGGGTGGAGCAAGCGTGCAGGTGGGTATAGGCAGGCTCCAACACTGAGCCTGGAGGAGCTATGGCGTCTTCAGGTGGCTGCTGAGGGGAGAGGCAGGTGGGGGGATACCATGGTTGGGCAGACATCTCCCTGTTTCCCTACCACTGGGGCTGGGGTTCCTGGGCCCCAGGCCTGGAAGATGGTAGGAGGGTAGGTAAAGAAGCTTGGGATACAGGCCCCATGAGGATCTGTCAGCATGAATCTGTCAATGGCCACCGGCCAATGGCTGCCAGCACAGGCCTGCCACTGACAGGCCCCATACCATGCCCTTCCCGCATGAACTTGTCGATGGCCACAGGCCCTGCAGGCCTATCAGTAATGGGAGGAAGAGGCCTACAATTGTTAAATGAAAGATTCCTTTCTTTTCAGGCCTCGCTTTTCAGGAAATACACACTATATAATTTCAACCTCTTAGCTTTTTGGACAGATTTTTGTTCTCATGTCAATGCCAGCTCTTGAATCTATATAGTAGTTGTAATAACAAATATTTAAAAAGCTATTTTTTTCCAAGTGTTCTGCTAACTAAATAAAAGATTCACTTCCTTTCCACTGAACTCTGTCACTGGAGCTCTGCCTGGTAGATTGTGACCAATAGGACTCCGTCCCCTACTGATTGGATTCAGTAACAGAACCACTGTGTTCTACGTCTTAGACCAATACAAACTAATATTGAATGTAAGCTATAACTAAAAAATATTTTTTACAAAGAGACCCTAGAATACTCCCTCATCTTTTTTCATCATGTGAGGTGGTAGGGAGAAGATGACTTTCTATGAACCAGAAAGTAGACCTCACTAGACACTGAATCTGCTGGTGCCTTGATCTTGAACTTCCCAGCCTTTTGAATTGTGTGAAATGTTTGTTTTTTAAGCCCCCAGTCTATGGTATTTTAATTACAGCAGCAAAAGCTGACTAAGACAGGGATTTGTACAAATGTTAGAAAATTGACGTAGACTAGAGGCTATCTGTATTTTAGAAAGAGTAAAAAAGAAGCAATGTCAAAATAAAAAATGTAAGATTGAAGTAAAAAGAGAAAATAGTTTATTTTTAAAATATTGCAGTTTTGTCAAAAGATGCATGTGTGTTTGTGTATGAGTATGTGAATGTGTGAATGTGTGAGTGTGTGTGTGCGCGCCATATCCTGAAAGTCTTTATGCAGTTTAAGGTTCACTACCTTCAGAGAAATAAGGGCTACAGATTATCCCCAAGATCACTTAAAAGTTTAATTATTTTTTTTATTTTTTAAAAAGATTTTATTTATTTATCTTTAGAGGGGAAGGGAAGGAGAGAAGGAGAGAAATATCAATGTATGGTTGCTTCTTGTGAGTCCCCTGCTGGGAACTGGCCTGCAACCCAGGCATGTGCCCTGACTGGGAATCGAACGCCGATCGTGTGGTTCACAGGCCCGAGCTCAATCCATTGAGCTACACCAGCCAGGGCTAAAGGTTTAATTATTTACATTTATTTTATTCTCGTTTTAGTTTTGTGAATATTGGATAATAAATTATTTTAATTATTTGAGTCAGCTCTTCTGATTGAAGATAGTAAAGGCTAACTGAAACAAAATCTAAAATTTACTATTCAACATTCAGAAAACTAAATATAAAAGAACATTAAGCTCTATATCTGGGTTTGTGAAAGGCAAAATATTCTATAGGAAAGATGTCTTTGAGGACTTACTTATATGATCCTGAGTGTAAATGTCTGGGTACAAGTAAAAATTCCAGGCACTATTTCAGACTTTCATAGTAGTGAAGATAGTAAATCCAAGTCAAGTTCTCCAAACAGTAAAGGGGGACCCAGGAAATATCTGGGTTACGGATGGAACAAGCAGAACATTCATTAAGGTGAATATATGTGCTATAAGGTGGGTTAGAAAGTGACATGGCAGGGTAGAGAAGAGGAACCTAGAGGCCCAAGAGGAGTGGAGGGGCCTTCTGGGCTGATGGGTGGGGAAGAGGCCATAGACACACTCTCTTCAAGTTGTGCCCTCCCCCATCCTCAGAAACCCTTTGTGACTCCTCAATGCTCTGTGATGCAGGCCTGGCAATAAAGTCAGGAGTCTGCGCTCTCAGAGCTCAGTTGCCTCAGGCAGCTTTGCCATTCAGAAAATGACATCCAGCCAGTTTCCGAATAGCCCCTCAGAGCTTTATCTGAGCTCCTCCTTAGACTCTTTAGATTGTAACCACACCCTGATTTACATCTCTGTGTTGTGGTTACTCCTTCTCTTCTCTTGTTTCCTGGCGAAAATATCAGCCTTCTGGAAAAAAAAAACACACACAAACACAAAAGGTAAGGAACCCTGAGCAATCCCCAACAAAGATTCTTTTCTATTGTTTCCATTTCTAGTCCCGCATTTATACATGAGTTTGGTTGGATCAGAGAGACACCTAAAATAGGATGTCTGAAGGAAACTAGAATATCACTCTTCTAGAGAAACACACCAGGCAGGGTTAGGGGTTCAGGGAGGACTCGGGTTACTGTATGAAGCTCACAGACCATCTGGGTGTGGTGACAGGCTCCTGGCTAAAATCCCCAAAACAGTGATTCCCTACTTCTGGAACAAGTTGCTTAGAGACTTTGGGATCTCTGCAGGACATCAGACTAACCAACACTTCATCATGTGTCATATTCCCCTGACAGACATCACTAGACCAAGGCTTTGTGTTGGGCTGATCAGGAGAGCAGTGCTGAGCTTCTAAGAGCCTCAAACCAGAAACTGGAGCCTGAGCTCTGCTCTGGGTTACAGGGTCTTTTCTCAGGGAGCAGAGATACGACTCTTGCCCTCAGATTCTATACCCTCATTGAACAGAGGCCCTCTGAGAATATCAAGTGTGAATGTGAACCTCACAGACAAAATTCTTCTAAGAGTTTTTTTGAAAAAAGATTGAAAATGTGCTATTTTTAAGTATATTTTATTCGTTATGCTATTACAGTTGTCCCATTTTTTTCTCCCCTTTATCCCCCCTGCCTTACACACCCCCACCAGCATTTCCTCCCTTAGTTCACGTCCATTGGCCCTACATGTAAGTTGTTTGGCTTCTCCATTTCCTATGCTATTCTTAACTGTCCCATAAGAATTTTGCTTCTTATTCCCTGTACCTTTTTCCCCTTTCTCGCTCCGCCCCCTCCCTGCTGATGACCCCCTATATGATCTCCATTTCTGTAATTCTGTTCCTGTTCTAGTTGTTTGCTTAGTTTGTTTTTTGTTTTTACTCTTTAGTTGTTGACAGTTGTGAGTCTGTTGTCATTTTAGTGTTCATAGTTTTCATCTTCTTTTTCTTAGGTAAGTCCCTCTAACATTTCACATAATAAGGGCTTGGTGATGATGAACTCCTTGAACTTGACCTTATCTGAGAAGCACTTTATCTGCCCTTCCATTCTAAATGATAGCTTTGCTGGATGGAGTGATCTTGGATGTAGGCCCTTGCCTTTCACGGCTTCAAATACTTCTTTCCAGCCCCCTCTTGCCTGTAAGGTTTCTTCTGAGAAATGAACTGATAAGACTATGGGTACTCCTTTTTACCTAACTCTCTCCTTTCCCCTTGCTGCTTTTAAAATTAACCTTTACAAATTGGTAAGAGGAAGGAATATGAAGTTTTATTAATTACAATGAGTTTGGTTGGCTCAGAGAGACATTATTCTTGGATAATAGATGTCTGAATTTCCTAGGGAGAGAAGTTAGAGAAATGAGTCCCAACCCCTCATACTTCATCTCCAGCATCAGAGCAGAGCCGAGAGGAGAAGGAAAGGTGGGCCACTGAAAGATGAGGTTCTTCCTATTCCACCTGAGCTCCCCAAGGGTGACCCTTTCTCTCATTTCCATGAGGTACCAGGCCCAAGTTCTCTATGTCAGATGCTGGACACAGTTCTTCTCATTAAAAAGAGCCCTCAGAGGAGACACTCATGGGAAGACAGTCAGGACCTGAGACTCTTCTCAAATTCTCTATTCTGCTGTCCCTGGGTATGAAGCAGTGATGGACCTGGGCATGGCTGTTTTCCAATACATGTCAAGGGTCAGAATTTGTGTCTCCTGACTTTGTGAAAGTATTAATATCAAGATGTAACCATTGACCTCTCTGCTTTACACAGTGCTTTTGAGCATCAAATGAGATAATATATATAAAAGTACTTTATAAATGAAGTAACTCGCAGGAAACTTATTAATATCATTGGCCATTTTTCCTCATCTACTAACTCTTGGGGCTTTCAGAGTCTATTATGCCAATGGTCCCCCATAAAGGGACTCCTCTGTAATACCTGTGCTCCTACCATCGTCCCATACAACCCACTGTCTTGGTTCCCCAGGTTAGAGATAGCACCAGATGAAAGAGGAGAAGAAGGCTGATTTCTATCCTGAAAGAATGACTTATCTTTCCCCCTTTCTCTTGATCTTTCTTTAGCATGCTATGCAACTCCAGGGATTCAGTGCAGCCTTCTATTATCAGGGGAGGTGGATTCCCTAGGAACAGGGATGTGAATGAAGACATTAGGGTGAGTGCTACCGAGTGTATTGTGAAGTCATGGATGTGGGGCAATATAAAGGTGCATCAGGCTTCAGGTAGCCCCACGCCCACTAGACCAGTAGGTCCTTCTTTACTTGTTCTGGTCCTGGGCATAGCTTTGTACCTCCTGTCTCCTGCAGCCCCCTTGGCCAGCATCATGATTCTACTTGCTTTCATCACCTGTTATGTTCAAACTCCTCCTGTGAGGTTACACAATAATGCAACTGCTGAAAACAATTGGCTGCTATTCTCAGAGACCCTGGAAGATGTTACTTTATTTCCACTCTGGCTTCCTCAGCCCCTGTCACTGAACCATCATTTATTCAGTCCCCTGCCTCCTCAGCAGTCCCTGTAAGACACCTAAATCCACCTCTTCTGCCTGAGCCTTTCCCACCACCTCCAACCCCTCCATTCTCTCCACTAATCCAATGACTCCCTGTGATGATTTTCCATCACCATCACCACTGAGCCAAACTCAACCATCAGAGCCTTTTCCTCCCTTGGAATCCAAATTCCCAGTGCCCCGTTTCCTACCCCAACCCAAAGATTCATTCTCTTCAACTTTGGCACAATGTAATCTCCATCAAGAGTTTCTTGCCCTCTGTTCCACAAAGACCTCTTTTGGGAAAGAGCCTGCAGCCAAACTTATAGATCCTAGACACCTCTTATTTCTCAACCCTGATGAGCATGACTCAGTTGCCCTGCGTTTCTGTAGCAGCAAAGGCCAACCAAAGGAACTGTATGTCCATCAGCAGTACTCATATCCTAAGATCTGAGAAGACCATTTAAAGCAAAAACTTATGAAGCTTTTCTGGGCTCTTCCATCTCTGAACAGTGAGTCCTTGCCCTCTGCTGTCCACGTCTCAGGTGACTGTTTCCCAATCTTTATTTTCAATACCATCTGCAATGTCCCTACAAGCCAAGAATCTCTCGTACTTCTTCATTTCCTACCTCCATCCTTGTCTGAGGCCCAATCTCAACTCTTACCTCAAATCCTACCCTAACCCCAAACCCTATCTCTCACTGAGATCTGACGCCAGGCCCACCTTTAATCCCCACTCGCAATCCTACCATCCAGCCCCATACCCCAATGTCAATAAGGGTCTGTGGTCCAAAGACCTCAGGAAGACTTTTGTTCCTCAGCTCCCACTTCTTACTGCTGGCCCTCCCAGGCCCACATTTCAGTCTCCATCCTCCTGGAGAGTTTCCCCTCCACAGTAAACTTCAGTAGAAACTAGGCCATCACCTTAGATAGGGGCTCATCCAACAGCAGTAGGGCCTGCCCTGCAGGATCCATGAATCTCTGGCACTGATAAGACCTCAAGCAATTGCTCAGGGATACATGAGTCAAAAAGCAATTATGAATTTCTGTGTATGAGGGTCAGAGTATCAAAAGTCTAATGTTAGATTGAGCCAACTAGGAAGCTTCTATGAGAGGAGCTCAGAAATGCTTCAGCTAAAGGAAGAGAAGGGGAAAGATGAGGGACTCAGCCCAGGGAATGATCCAAAAGATCAACTATTAAGTGACTAGAAGAGCTCTACAGGATGGGGGGTAGGACTCTGAGAAAGATCTAGACAGTTACATGATGAGTCCGTCAGGGCAGAGTGTTAAGTCAGAGACAGCTGGAACATGCCCTTAAAGTACATTTGAGCAATATGTTTGAGGAAATCAACGAGAGTCAGCTTTCCAGGACTGTGCATAGTTCACAGCATGCTATCAAGCAATTTCTGTGAAATCCCAAACCAAAATAAAACAGAGAAGTTAGCCACTATCAGTGGGTGGGGACTACTGCCTGAATAAGTCCCAGGAGCTTTCCTTCCTTGAATCCAGGGCACAGCAGTTGCTGGAAGCCCATATTACCAAACTTTTATATGAGGATGTTGTGGGGCTTTCTTACCAAGGTCCTTGAATCCATAGAGATCTTTATTGAAAGATACATCCTCACATTCTTTGTTCAACTCCAATGCTGAGGAGGACTCCAAATCTGGGAGCCTCACACCCCTTAGAGGAAGCTCTAAATCCCATCCTGAATCTTCCCCAATCTGTCATCTCACCTGTGGGTAAGGACAGACAGGACACCATGAAACAATCACCCTCTGATTTTAACCACTTGCATAGGAGGCTCAGAGAACAAGAGGGGCCAGACACTCTCTTTTGCCTGTCATAAATGATGTCATTGGCAATGCAATCAGAGACATTCTCCAAAAGCCAGCATTCACCCCTCTCAAAGCTGCATGAAAGGTAAACATGGGCCAGATATGAGCCAAAGGATCAGAGTGTGAATTCCAGTGATAGAGAAGAAATGCAACAGGGCAGAAAAAAATGAAGAAATCAAACTATTTCAATGCCCATTGTTTCCAGAAAGAAACTCAGGGCTAGGGAGTGTGATGCTCTTCAATCCAAAACTAGTTATGTCCTGACAACCACCAAACTAGCAATCTCCCAAAGGGTAAATGTGAATACGAGCAAAGGAGAAACTACTGTGACCACTGAAATCCCCCCAATAAAAATGTTAATTCTCCAAGATTCTTAATCATCAGAACTTATGAAACAACTCATTGCTGAGTTAAAAGTCTAGATTGGAGAACAGGAAGTATAGCCAGGCTCAAGTGCAACCCACTGACCTGTCCCATGACTCACACACCTGACTTCCAAAGCCTCCCTGACTCATGCTCAGGGTGTCGCTAGTGTGGACATGGGAGCTTCCCAGGTGCTGCATGTCCATCTGCAGGACAGTATGGAACAGTGGCAGGAGCCTTGAGTCCCTAAGCATGTCTTAAGTTTGTGCCACCTAAAAGTTCCCCACAGGCTCCAATCAGAAGAGCTTGGTGGAGGGGTTGGGAACATCCCAACCTAGAAGGAAGAGACTTTCTACTTGGGATGTGGCATTAAAGGAGAAGTCTTGGAACAAGTCTTGGAAGACCCTATCTCAGAAAACAGTCTACTCTTGAAATCCTTTTCGGAAATAAAATTAAGTGCTGTTTTCAATGGTATCAGCCTGGAATAAAATGCAAAAAGCAAGAAAACTCCCAGGAAAAGGGCAACCCCATTTCATCTGCACAGAGCAGAGGCCCAGTTAAAAGTACAGCTGCCTTTACTGGGACAGTGGAAGCTCAGAAAGTCACGACAGACATTGGGTAGTTCCTTGAGGAGAGAAATTAGGATGTCAGCAGGCAATAGATACCACCTACCCTCAAGAGCCCCTTCCCTCCACAGTAAAGTTTGGGAAAACTCAGCAGAAGGCAGCTGTGCAGGCCTGGGTGGAGTCTGTCCTGGGGCATCCTTTCAACTCCAGGGCTCCCTCCTGTGAAGTGACAAATACCAAATCATGTTGCCAAGCTGCTGTCTTTGCCCGCCCAGCTTTACAAGTAGTAGTAGACACCAGAAATGAGGGCAGATGCCCTCAAAAAGTTGTGGAATTAAAGGACCAGCAATTATGTCAGAAGCACCTGAAATCTGTGCCCCACAGAGGAATCGTGCCCCATCCAAGCCCCATCTGCAGGCCTCAAAGCTGCCCAGGGACTTCCTGCTACTCTCAGCACTGCTGAAGGTCCTGTGTTCAGAGATCCATCTCTACCATTTAGCAAACACTCTGCCAGAATTTCCAGGGACAAAAATTTCCCACCCCCAGATAATGCCTTTCTTGTGGAGAGTATTGATTTGCCCTAAGAAATGTTTCTCTAATAGCAATAATTTGTTTTCTGTGTACTGTTGGGAGCATGGGTTTGGGATATTAAACCTTTTGAGGGGCTTGTGCTTATGAAAAGGAGGGAATTAGTTCAGCTCCTACTGATTGCTTCCTTTGGCTTCCAAAAGTGATCAGTTCCCCAGGAGCTCTTGTTGAGAAATAGATATCATGTGCCCCTCTAAATGCCCTTTCATCCTTGATGAGGCTTAGGAGATAGATTCTGTCTCCTACCTCATAGCTCACCCTTAGTGAATGTATATAGCAGCCCACATCTTCTGTCTCAGGGAATGCTTAATATCCTTTTGAACAGTAGAGAAGACAGGCCTTCTATATCTCAAGAGGGTCAAGGGCAGGTATATTTTTCAGAAAATAACAGTGAAGAAGAGAAAGTGGCTTAATCATTATTAGAAGTCAGTGATCAAAGGATCCCACAGGTGAGTGAACCTTGAATGAGGGGGTTTGGGGGGATATTGCTGGAGTGGATTTTGGCCTGGCTGGGTAAGGGTCTAGGAACAGCATAGATGCTGCTATAAAATCTTTCTCGTGGGTCTTGTTAATGTGTTGGGGAAGCATACTTTGATCTCGACACTGAAGTATGCCTACCGGAAAGTCACCATGGGGAAGTGGTTCCCATCCCTCGGTATTTTTTCAGGCTGCCTGATTGGTAACATTGTGTTGCTGTTGTTTTTACTGAGCAAAAGCATCACTCAGCTATCAGTGGGAGGAATGTTTAGCTCTCAGGGTAAAATAAAGATGAAAGTAAGGAAATGATGCCTTGGAGTGAATGGGCAAGTACAAAGAGGGGAAAGCGTGACCTTGCTGGAAGAACAAAGGTTTATGCCTCCTCATCCCCACGCCGTGACCTTTCTTGCCCCCAGGTTCATCAGTCTGATCTAGGCCCCACCTGCCCGAGGCTGGTCAGAGCACTGCATACCGATGTCTAACACCAAAAAGTCATGGGGCTGTTCCTTGAGGACTAAAGCAATGTTTGCAGGGATGTCATCAGGCATGGCATCCCTGTCTTTGGGGAAGGTGATCTTGGTGCCTTCATTATATTGCATCCATGCTGATGGAAATATACAAGGTCTTGCCCTTAGTGGGTGGGTACAGGTCGCTTATCAGGAGGAGATGTCACCTTTGATATTCATGGCTTTGGTGGAGCTATAGTAAATCTCCTCCCAAACACCTGCAGCTCATGAACCAAAAGTGAGCTTTAAACAATGCCCCGGGGTTATAGATATTTGGGGGCTCACTATGGACCTCCATGAAATGCCTCTTTTGGGGGCCAAGACTGTACACATACCCACTCTTACAATAGGGGTCTAGAGGAAAGGTAACACCATTTGTACAGAATGGAATACAAAAATGGAATGAGTGTCTTAGTGTCCTGGTAGCTTTCCCAGCATGCCTTGTGAATCCGGAGTGTACAAAAAAGACAGATGTCCACCACAGCCCCCTATCACTACCACACTTACATCCTCTTGTCCAGAGTTATGCCATTAACCCTATAATGTCTGAAACTTGGGGTCAAAGAAAAAATTCATATTTTTGGAAGCCCTGGGAGGAACATTGGGTGGGATGGGGCCCAGGGCAGGGAACTTGAGGAAGTGAGCAGGCAGTGGAGGGCTGTAACATCCACATGGACTGAGCTGCCCATAACCCAGCCTCTCAGTTCCCGCATCATCTCATACTGGGTCCTTTATGTCCACTCCAGTGCAGTTAGTGCCCCACTGTAGAGCTTATTACCTAGAACACCTCTGCCATCCAGGACAGTATGGTCTGACCTTCCACCCTTTGGCCTCATCCACCTATGCTTCCAACATATATGCCCCTTGTGAAGTTTTGAACTCGGGTCATTCATTTTCCCACTTACTCCCATCCACCAAATTCTCGTCTTCCTCCCTCTAAAGGTAGACTTGATGGTCTATCAGGTGACCAACATTTAAAAAGCTCCACTACAGTGTGAGAATTGCTGGGGTGGGGAGAGAGAGGGAGAAGGAAGCATATGGGGGATAAATGTTGATGAAAGGAGACTTGACTTGGGATGGTGAGCACACAATACAGTGTACAGATATGTGGTGGAATTGTGCACCTGAAACCTGTACAATTTTGTTAACCAATGTCACCCCAATACATTCAATAAAAAGAAAAAGCTCCACTACAAACAAGCCCCTTCCAATCTCCTTTAATCTTTTCTGTCTGGCAGAATTTTATCTTCTTGTCTATTCCAGAAATACTTTCTTATAAGTAACTCAATCAAGTCTGCTAGTGCAATGATAAATTCTGTCCCATAACTACTTGGAAATCATTCATTTACTCCACAAACAATTATCTCATGCTGACTAACATAGGGACAGAACAAATAGACCTTAGGTCCCTGTTTCCTTAGTCTATTCTCTCTCCAACGCTACTCAAATCCATTTCAATCTCACTTTCCCCAAGCTGAGTCCACCTCCACTTGCTCAACTGATGTGCTGGACCACCGTTCTCAGAGGTTCTTCGAGTCTTGAGATGGGAACTTTTCAACAAAACACTTTCACATGAGTTTCCTTCCCGACCTCAGAGAAATAACATGTCCTGAAATCACCTCATTGAGGGATAGCTAAATTCCCGTCTTGGTGGACTGATGCATCTCTGCCAGGTGTCCTTTGGCCTCTCCCTCTGCTTATGAGGCACCCAACATCTTCTACCTTTTTAAAGCTTCTTTAACGGAGAGATGTTTAAACATGCACAAGAGAAGATAGAAAAATATGTCCCATGTGCCCTCACCCAACTTTTGCAGTCATTATTTGGCATACGTATGACGATCTGTTTTTTACATTATAATTAAAGTGCAAAAAGCCCATTGAAACGTCCTGCCATCCATCTCTCAGACTTATGTTATGTGCCCATGTCAAAGCCCTCACATTTCTTTGATATTTATCACGTCTGGAACACACTTATGCACCACAGATGTAAACAGCCTTGGTGATGAATAAGCACTGAGTTTTAAAGGCTTTGGCAACCAGTCTGCTCTGCCTTTTAGTGAATCCTGAGGAGTCATTTGAGTGAATTCTTCTCTCAACTCCATATAAGAAGTAATCTTACAGAGCAATTCCAGTGCATAATATTGCTGTTTCTTAACCACACAGTAACTATACTAACACACTCAAAGTATTGAAATAGAAAATATGTTGAGTAGGAATTGGCATCACTACATGTGTTTTTGAATACTTGCAAGATAAGCTTTTCCTGTTATGCATGAAAATTAGTTAGAAATAGATCAGACACACTTGTTTATGATCAGACACACTCATTCATGTCTTCTTTCCAGAATGTGTTTATAAGTAAAAAATTTGATGAAAAGATACTTAATATCATTAGCCATCAGGGAGGTGCAAATAAAAACCACAATGAGATAGCACTATGCACACACAAATGGCTAAAATTGCAAAGTCAGATAATAAATGTCACTGAGAATATGTAGAATGCGGAGCATACACTACTGGTGGCAATGAAACATGATGCAGACTCTTTGGAAACCCGTCTGGCACTTCCTCAGAGTGTCAAACATAGAGTCACCGCATGACCCAGCAATTCCATTTCTAAATATATATTCAAGAGAAGTGAAAACATATGTCCACACAAAAGCAAATAGTCATAGCAGCATTATTCATAATAGTCCAAAGGTGGAAACAACCCAAATGCCCAGCAATTGGTGAACAGGTAAATAAAACACAGTATATCAAGAAAATGCAGTAATTTTTAGCAATAAAAAAGACTGATACATGCTACAACATAGATGAACCTTGAGAACATTATGCTAAGTAAATGAAGCCACTTACAAATGATCACAGTATGATTCCAATCATATGAAATATCCGAAACAGAGAGAACTACTTAAGCAGACTCATAGACACAGAGAACAGACCAATGGTTGCCAGAGGAGAGGGGAGAGACTGGGGGAAAAAAGGTGAAAGGATCGAAAAGTACAAATTGGCAGTTACAAAATAGTCACAGGGATGTAAAATACAGCATAGAGAATATAGTCAATAATATTCTACAACTATGTACAGTGCCAGGTGGGTACTGAAAATTTCAGGGGAATATTTTGTAAAGTATATGATTAACCACTATGCTGTATACCTGAAACTAATATAATATAGAATGTAAACTGTAATTGAAAAATAAAAAATTTTAAATAACAGTATGCACCAAAATGACCCAGTTAGGACAATTATATGGCCATAATACTTATTTAGGGTTTCCACTGAATTGGATATTTGAAAGGCAAAGGAAGCTTCTCTGCAAGGAGGAAACGCGTCAACATAATAACATATGTGACACAAAAGTATAAATAGGTTTAGCCTCACGACTGGACAGCGTAACAACGCATCACATGACACCAGGTTAAGCTAATGAAATTACCCCCAATGCCTTTAGCAGTGAGATTTCTCTCTCTAGCTTTCTTGGGCCACGTGGCATTTTTAATTGGACATAATTGATGTGATCTTCTAATGCCAATCTCAGATTTACGGGAAGAACAGAGAAATGCTGCTGACAAAGCTCACATCTGCAGTGTGCATGTTAATGGCACGTGTTGTGTTTTTTTTCCTCCACTTAAGTTTCCTTTGAACATCTTCCACGTTTCAAGTTATGCCATCAAAATTGCTGAAGACAGCTGGGCCTGTTGCCTGATTCTTGTTAATTAATTCTTATATTTAAGCCTCTGCTGTTATTATCACTTGTTTGTTCATCGGCTGCTGTCATTATCATAATATTTGTTTATCTCTCTAAATAAGCTAAATACTAAGGTTCCAAAGTGTATACAACACAGGAATATAAAGCTTCTGGAAGAAATGAAAAGAGACTATTAAAAAATCATCACAGGAAATTTTGCTCCTAACAAATCACTTACTGGAAGAGATTCTCATGACGGCGTTGAAGGAAAAGTGAACATACTCAAATAACATATTCCCTTGCCTTGAAGTTGGCAGGCCCACATTAGGGAGGACACTGAAGGTAGAGAGAGATTGCAAAGCATGGTTCCCTTCCTGCCAGTGTTCAGTAGATCTGTCTGGATGAAGTCCGAGGCAGAAACCATGTCTTTGGAGATGGCACGAGAAACAAGGTATGCCACGGCTTTTCTTTGGAAATTCCAGTGCTCAGGACCAGAGTGCCACACTGCCTCTCTGGGGACAGCCCAACCCATAACAGAGCTCTGGCCCTAAGAACCTGTGAGAGACACCAGATACCAGCATGCCAGCGTCAGTCAGTCCTTCAGCTCCTTCTCCCCGGTGACCACTTCCACCAACTACTATCGCAGCATCTTGTTCGACCTTTTAGTCATGTGATCCTCTCCCAAGGGATTCGTCATTTGAGTTCTCATGGTGGGATAGAAAGCAATGACACACCTAAACAATTAGCCACTCAGTGCAAATGAAACAGGTCAGCAATAAAAAAGCTTGTTTTTCATGCTTCAGGTGCCAGACGAGTGCCATCCTGATTCAAGATCTTATCTGTTCCTTGGATGAGACAGTCTTTAGGAAAATAGAAAAATGAAAGAATCCACTAGAATAAAGTGAGACAACCCAGAAAGCAACCTATGAATCAGACAAAAATGAAATGTCAGTACTGGCCCTACAAAGAAACTGGTCATGAAAAGCTCATGATTCATCATTAGCACCACTCATTTACAAGCAGAAGGTCACCTTCTTCATAAGCGTCTTGCTGAGGGAGCAAGTCACAATGCATGGGTTGTGTGTGAGACCCTTCAGAACTCCTTTTTGAGCATCATCTTTGAATATTAAATACTAATTAGTTTTAATTTTTCAGTGTGGTTTTAGTATATTTCCTGAGATTGATTGTATTTTAGAAAAGAGGACGTGGAGGGGAGAGAAGAGATTTGTCACCTATGCCAAATTCTTCATTTTTCTTATTTCTGTGGAGACTTACAATTTTTACCTTTTAAAGAATTTACAGATTTTGATTCTTTCACACCAAAAAGCTTCATCCACACATGCCTATTCTCCCAGAATAATCATTTTTTCCTTCTTTCTAAGCAGTTGTATAAATAGTAACCCAGTCTTCAAAACAACTCACTTTATGAATGGAGAAAGTGGAGCCAGGAAAGTTAAGTAACTTCTGCAAAATCACTCTGAGTTTGATTCTACAGCTGAACCCTTAGTTGGACTTAGTAGCCAGGGAAGGGCTGTGTCCCTCAGAAAGAGGTTTTGCCAGTGTGTCACATAGCAGAAGCAACCAGTTAACCAGAGCAGCTCCGAATATAATTGGATGCAATTAAATTGAGTACCTACTACACACGAGACATTGTGCTCTGTGTCCAGATAGACAAGGGGCACAGTGGAAAGGACAGACTGACTACATTTGAGAAAGGAAAAATGTAGTGAGACCGATCGAGCACCCAAGGGTCAGACAGGAAGAGGTAACAGTGTGAACTAGAGAACTGGCAGAACTCTTAAAGACATCTTAATTTTGTTAAAGCCTATTTTTCCATGATTAATCCCTTTGCTTTGGGCTACAATACACTTACCACCACAAATTTACCAGCCTTACTATATAGGAGAGACACAGTTTAGAATTTCCCTCTGAATCACAATTAATTAAACACGTTAAAATAAAGCATGCTGTTTGTATCTGAATTCATTCACCCTACCTTCCCATCCCCCCACGGAAAATGCCTCTTTGTTTGCCGTGGCTCCGAAGAAGGAGGTTTTTCCCTCTCGGCCTTTTCAGTCAAGTTTTGTAGACATTTATCACCTCTGGGGTTTCCCAGTCAGGATGTCTGTCACTTAACCTTCATCCTCCTTGAATTTCATCCTGATAGGTTTGGATTAAACCACACACTGATAAATGAGTACTGCTTTGGTGACACAAAAGAGCAGTCATTAAGGAAACCTCTCCAAAGGTATGAATCATAGCCAGGGATCCTTTGGTTTTTCCCTCCTCTAGTTCGGATCACCTGCAGTAATAAATTTTTATTATTTTTATTTATTTCTATGTTTTCCACCTTCAGTTTCCAAATGGTTTTCATCATCTTTCCTGCTTGTTTTCCTAAAAGAAAAGGATATTCTGACAGCAGACAGTTCTGTGTTTATTGTACTGACGTGGTGAACAAAAAACATTTTATCAATTAGAATGTAATCCAGAGCCAGGAAACAGGAGGGTAAAAGAAAGCGGAGGTTAAATAGCAGGCCGCCTGATGTGAATCGTATGTTTTAGTCACAAAGATTGGGACTATTAAGGAAGTGATTTTTTTATTTTTATTTTTCTCTAAGGTAACTGTTTTTGCTAAACTGGAACTTAAAAGGAGCATTCCTTCTATTTCTTTAATTTCTGGTTCCTAATTCTTTAAGCTACCACTGCATTTAGTTTCTTTTTTTCTCAGAAGTTGCATACCATCTTAACCCTTCTCTCAATTTTTTCCTCTTCACCAAACCAAGAAACACAAACCCAGGCCTTGCCAAAGATAACAGTTGTATCATATGTGACCAGCGAGCACCAGAAAAAATTTCCATGGGCCAGATAAGACAGTCATGCCACATATGTTACGGTCACACCTGCACCTGCCCAATTGCTAAGTCTCTCTGTCCATCTCTGAAAGAAAATGACTTTAGAGTCAAAGTAATGCTTTATTCTCTGACGAATACCAGTCGCAACCCAAATGTCAGCTGCCAAAATCTGCTCAAGATTTCAGGGGTTACCTTATTAAGATTTTAATATAACTGGCTTAAATCTCCATTCTAGATAATAGGGAAAGCCTCCCATCTCCTGAAAGCCATGGGTAGTTTGGGTGTGGAAGTGAGGGAAAGCTCACATTTACCTTCCTCATCTCTAGGTTTCCTCCTCCACTGAATTCCCAGTCCATGTAACCAAATGGCCCGAGGCTGTGCCATTTTGCCCAGCTAGCACCTGTCCTCAGGGTCGAGCTAATGCAAGACTGTGCACTGCAAACCTGTTCCAAATTTGGGGGAGCAACAGAAGAGGTCATAAAACCTACCTTGTGGGGCAAATTGAAAGGCTTAAATGCCATAACTGGAAAACCACCTACATGAGGACTCAAACAGTAATCAGCTGTGGTGCACAAGTCAATGTGTCTCTGACTCGCTTCTCGCCTAAGCTAGGGCTGTGTCGTCATAGCCCTTTGCCCATTTAGCAAATAAAGAAACAGAGGATAGGAAGACCAACTTGTACAAGGATGCTTTTCAGCAAACATGTCTAAATCTCTCACTATATTCTAGCTATCATCACATTAGGTCGTAATTACATAATAGAAAACTAAGAAAACAAGACTCAAACCAAAAAAAAAAAAAAAGAAGAAGTACCAAGTACTCAGAAACAAACCAGTTAACCATACTAATACTGCAGATGACTCCCAGCCTTGGAAGAAAGTCTCTCAGCCTTAGGTTTCAAATTCCTGACAACCTGAACTCCTCCCTAGGGCATCTCTAGTCCCAAAAGGATAAGGAAAGCAGATGCTTACCAACAACCAAGGAGAGGACCACCTGGCAGAGGTTTCAAAATGCAGCCTACCTGCTATAGCCACCCAAGGTGGGAACCAAGGTAATAGGTGCCCTTACCAAGACCCCACCCTTGCTCTCCTCCTTCCCCTCATCTGCCCAGTGCTGCCCATTAACCAAACCCAAGAGCAAGGGAGTCTGTTGACTTCCTGTCAGCCTGCTGGTATAGAGAGCAAGACTTAGAAGAGAGAACCAGAGCTAAGCTCTCATTTTCTTTGTTCCCCTTGCAGCTGGGTGGGGGTGGGGGGGGGGGGTGGGGGGGGAGAGGCATGCGTCACAGTTTGGGCTTATCGAGGTGTCAGCGGAAATCTGCTTGGAGCTTACAGAAAGGGTTTCCTTCCCATGATGAACCACCTAGCCATCGTGTCCATCTCCTGTCCTCCACTCTGAATGTGGATGTGATTCCTGGAGCTATTGCTGCTGTCTCAGAACACTGAGGGAAGGCCCAAGAAAATCATAGGGGTATCAGCCCTCATGTCACTGAGGTGTCAAACCCACACAGCAGCTGCCTACTTCCAGACTTCTTATGTGAGACACACAAAACTCTATTTAAGACACTGTTAAAAGTGTTTTCTATTACTTGTAAAGGAAAGCACTCCCAATTAATAGATCTTCCTTGTATTTCTTCTGTGTATAGCAAGTCCTATTGGGACTCTCTGAGGAGGCACCTGTCTTCTCCCATAGAATGTGAGTTCTATGTACTCAGGGCTGACACATTGCTGATGCCTAATTGCTCCTTATAAAAGAATCAATGCACCAAGCCCTATGGAAATATTAGTAGGACTAGATGCCATTTTGATGCTTCTGTTTCTTTTCTCTGCTTTATTGTACCCTGAGGAACTCCCTCTTAAACGCCTCATTCCCTGTGTTTTCTCATCTTCCCTTTGCCCTCATATGTCCACTGTATATCAAGCAGATTTGAATTGTACAAACTGTTTGCTTTCTGTTTAAAAATGATTCCCACTCAAAGAGATGGGCTGATTAATGTACCCAAAATATCTTGCACTACACAGCCAATTCCTTTCTCCTTGTTCTATTCATAATGTATAACCCTTCTTTCTTCAAATGTGCATAAAAGGATCCGTTTCCCACCAGCATTATTTGTAGCTGCAGAGCTTGAGGTGGTACTAAATGTCAAAAATGAAAAATTGCTAAATTCAAAATTGCTTCTCCCTTTGTTTTAAAGGTGACCTGCAAGTAGTTTTTATTTTTTTTAATGAACTAATTGTAGGATTATATGCTGAATGCCCCAAATGCAAAGAGTGAGAGAAGAACACTCAGCACATACCTGCTACAAAATACCTGGTATTGTTTCAGGGCCTCTGCAAGCCCAGACTGCTGACACCCGCATTCCACAGAGCCCTACCAAGGAGCCTGACTCAGATGCAGCTGGGCCTTTGGATTGGGAGAATGGGGGCACGCAGGACAATGGTGAGCTAGGCTAGGAACGGAGAGGTAGTTTGGCTACTTGCTGAATGACCTTGTCCAAGTTGTCTTCTCAGCCAGCAGCTCAACTTCCCCACCTTAATCCAAAGGGAACAGCCTCTTCATTCCCTCCCACTGAAGAAAATCTGATGGCTATGACTTTGTGTTCAACACATGCCTTCCATAATAAGAAGCTGTCATAGCTTCAAATTATTTTCAAGACTCATTAGGCCCACACGCGTATTGTTTGATTGGAAACATCTGAAAAATATGCAATGAACCCGTCTATGTTTCCCAGTGTTATGCCCTGTTCCCCCTGGTCCCCAACATAGCCAAGACCAGGCTGGAATTCAGATCTCGCACTAAGATGTAAAGACTTCCCCTCAGAATGACTCAGGCACTTCAGAGTTCAACCACCTCAGTCAGATCTTCTATGAGTCTATCCAGGAACAAAATTATGAGAGAGAAGGGATGGAAGTTCACTACATAGTGCGGCATGAGGGAAATCACAGAAATGGTCCCTCCTGACTGAAGACAGTGCCTCAGTCAACCAGCAATCCCACCTCTCATATGAATTCATTATTATTTACTCTGTCTCCAGTTACCTGTCATCTGTTGAATGAAATGTGCATAACTCTTCGAGGATAACACATTTAATTGTTCATTATCTACAAATATACTTCAGAGAGAACGCATTGTTCAGGTTACATTCCAATGAGATGACTACTTCAGCAGTGGTGGGACAGCAAACAGGGAAATTTTGCTACAGAGGCAAAAGAAGCCAGAAAACCAGGACCAATTGCATTGCAAAAAGAAGGCACCAAAATGATGAGTTTCCGGTACTTGTCATGTATCTATTCCTTCGTTCATCAAATACTTACTACGTGCCTACTCCACCAAGGGTTATGCTAAGTGTTTCTAACCACAGAGACTAAGAACTCAGAAGAACAACTTGGCCCACCTCACAGCATCCCCCTCAAGTCAGCACTCCATCCTGGGAGGAAGAAAACCCTGACTCCCATGCCTAGGGGCTGCACCTTGTCCAGGCTGGCCTCTGGAGACATGGGCATCTGAATGCTGCTCCCCTCTTTTCCTGCGTCCAGATCTAGTTGTTTCCATGAGACAATGGTCTCTGTGTATTCCTTTCATTCAGCAGCATCTGTGTCCTTTGCCAGCTGATGTGGCAGCAGTGTGGACCTCGCACAGACAATACAAAGGGAACACTTCTAATCAGAGGAGTGTGGGGGCTGAACTGTTATTGTGTGAAGGGAATCTGTCAGCCATCCCCCTGCACAGGAACACAAACAAGCAATCAGGGGAACATGCTAAATGGTCCTGCACAAGCCCCATCTCATCCTCTGAATTCTCTGTGAGCACCTGGGACTTGAAACAGAACCCTGGGGACTAAATTCCATTCTCTGCCCTCTGCAGTCTCTCCCCTGTGGCTTACTAGATCCAGGGCTCTTTTAGACTCCGTTTGTTCAAGTGTTAAATCTCCCAGCAGAAAAGGTGAGTGGTTTGGGGAGTGGTTTTTGGTGGTTTTTTTTTTGGTTTGTTTTCTCATGTCGTAACAGACATAAAAAGCCCAGTATCGACTCTCTGGTGAAATTATTTGGATCTGGTCATGTGCACACAGGAAAACCAGCCACTTCAAGAGGTAAAGACATCAGGAAGTTGTGCCTCTGGCTTTGAAAATGCCAAGCTGGTGCCTTCGTATCTAATGGAAATGTCATACTGAACTCTATGCCTGGAAAGCTTAAGATAGATTAAGTTACTGCTGAGGTCTTACCTGATCAGAATCCACCTGCAGAATGAACTACAAGCTCAAGCCATCCACAATCAGGTAATTCTCATTCTAAACCTAATGAGAAAATAACTCGGAGGCCACCAATGGCTCTTGCTCAAAGAGATGAATAATGTGGAGAATCTGGAGAATCCTCGGCTGTGAGGAGAACAGAAGAAATTAATTGCTGAAGCCTTCACAGCATGATGAAAGCCAAGAATTATCCCCCGGATCCGCACTGATAATGTACAACAGCTGCCTCCTTCAGACAGGCCGAAGTGACTCTCGGCAAAGCACAAAGCACAGCTGATTGCAGCGATGAATCTGGAGCTGGGTCAACACTCAGCCGCAGCAGCTCGGGGGATGCTCCTCCTTGGGCCCTCTGCAGCACCTGGCCTGCAGCCCAGACGAGCCCTCACTTTCCACGGCTGGCACTTGCCTTGTGACGATATATTGCCCCGTTCACCACACTGCTGTCATAACTCTTTTTTGAATTTCCACTGGGAGAGGGCTGAAGCATGGTCTATTTACTGATATTTTCCAGCTACTGGAAACTGGAATTGTCACCGATGCATCACAGGAAGAGCTTTTTATGCCCTTTTCTGAACTTCTAGCTGGATGGCAACAGGAGAGACAGAGAAAAACATACGGGAGATTTCCTCAGGGTGGGTGCCTACAAAGCGAAGCCAGGTCAAAAAGAATTCAAGCAAACAAACAAAAAGAAATTAGGCTAGAAGCAATTAGGAGAAAATAAACACAGAGAAGACTGAGAACTAATATGTAAAAGATGCATTAAAAGTAAATAACTATTGTAAGCAGAGAAAACTTACATAGGCAGAGACTTTGAAAAGTGTGATTTCTCCTAAAAATAGGTACAGGATTTGTGTAAAGGAGATTATAACTTTTTGTGACACACATCTGACAACATATTTGCTTATTGACTCCTGAAACTAATGTTTCTATCTGAAGGACATAGTTTAAAAAGATTATACATAAAGTGAATTTGACCACCAAGCCATTTATACTACCCTCATTTATAATCTCAAATGCTGAGAATGCCACTTGGGAAAGAATGGAAATTTAGTTAAGAGCAAAATTTAAACAATATGGACATGAATGCTGAGTGGCAGATTTGAAAAAAAATTTACAGGCTTGTTGCCAGTCTTTGCGATAACACTTCTTAAGTACTGGGCTGCAGATTTGGTTATGGGATCTCAGCAAAGAGAAAGTGAAGGGCATTGTTAGAGAAATGCCCAATTCTTAGTTAAGGTGCTTCAAAGAAGTTAGCGCATCTTGATAATTTCATGTCTACCTGAAATTACAAAATTAATCAGATTTTATTTATTTTCCTTAAAGGACTAATCACTCTTAAAGCTCATGCCCCTAAAATAGGAAACATACCTAAGTTTCATCATTTACAACTCTCTATGAATCTATTTATTAGGTGCTTTTCTAGGGACACACAATAGTACATAAAAGGAGAATATGTGTGCTCACTGGGTTCCTGAAAATGAGGACGAAGAAGTACGTGACAGAGTAAAATAGTTTGACCCTCCCGGCACAGGCATCCCATCCTTGCTCAGATCACTATACTAACATAGACATTGGGAGATTGTAGGGCTAAAGTTCACATTTTAGTGGATATTTAGTGTATCAAAACCAAAGGAAATAGGATGCTATACCAGATGACCAAATTTCCTGGCTCCATTGGCTTTACATTCCATATAAAATCCCTTTACTCCTGTATTGATCACATCTTAGTCCCAAAAGTAGGAAGAGAATTCCAACTGCACAGGACACAGAAACTTGGGCATATATAAGAGGTCTGTCTGGGAAAAGCCCAGCCATCGTTAATGTAAGGAGAATGGTTTATCCAACAACGATATAACCTGGCAGCCAAAGAGAGTAAACAGGAATGTGCATGCGTGAACAATGATGACTTCACTGTACCACTCAGTGGGGTGAGTAGATGTTGTTGAGTGAGAAGGTGTACTGTGTGGCCATGGCATCAAACTGACTGAGCAATTAGAGCAATGAATCTGCATCAAATTTTGCATTAAGCTTGAATATTCCTCTACAGAAACTACTTTGATAATTCAGAAGGCTGCAGCTACAGGAAACTGGTGACCTGCAGCTTTATCATGACAGTGCGCCTGCACATGCATCCCATCTTATGCAGAGGTTTTTGGAGAAACATCAAATCACCCAAGAAACTCAGTACCCCCACAGCCCAGATTTGGTACCTTGTAACTTTTGGCTTTTCCCATAACTCAAGTCACCTTTGAAAGAAAAGAGATTTTAAACCATTGATGAGATTCATGAAAATATAATAGGGAGGCTGATGGTGATTGGAAGAACTGTGTGAGGTTGCAAGGTGCCTACTTTGAAGGGGACTGAGCATATTGCCCTATGTATGTATTTTGTGTATCTTGTATCTTCATCAGTAAATGTCTATATTTTTCACGTTACATGACTGGATATCTTCTGGACAGGCTACACACACACACACAAACGCACACATATGAGTCTGGCAAATAATTCAAAGACACACCCAACCTGATCCCACAGATCATTTATAATCTCTTCTGTTCATATATATTTCTCCTATGTCCTTCTCCTTATCAAATGCACTCTCAAAGAAACCACATACTCTTGCCCATCCTACTCAACTCTACCTTTTATCCAATAAAAATTGCAAAAGTGCAACTCCATAACCCATATACCAGCAACCTCTTTCAAAATAGTTGTTAGACGCAGGAATGATAAATAGCCTTGGAGAAAACCTCTAGGGCAGGATGGACTAGCCAACCACTGGGAATTGTGCAGGACTCAACCCCAAGAGTGTAGCCGTATTGCAGCAAGAAACAATGGTGACAGTAGACCATCAGGTAGATTCTAGTTCCAGCCACATGGAGAGGAGAGGGGTATGCCAAACAAGGACAGACCAGATCACTTCCCCCACTGCCTTGTACAAAGTCACAGGAAGGGAGATGATGAACTTCTTGTTGGTGGTGAGACAGGCAGGGGCTCCAGCATTCACTGAAAAGGAATATTATCACCCCCAAATTTATTTTTTTAAAAATCCTTCCTTTTACTTCCAGTTAAGATGGAGGCATAATAAACATGGCTTGCCTCCTCACACAACCACATCAAAATTACTACTAAACTATAGAACAACCATCACTCAGAGCATTCAGAAATCAAGTTGAATAGAAGTCTGACAACTACTGAATTAAAGAAACCAAATCCATCCAGACAGGTAGGAGACACAGAGATGTGGAAGGGGCTGGTCCCACACCCATATGTGGTGGATAAAAATTCTGAAGGGATATCTCAGGAGTGAAGAGTCCCTGCCCCATATCAGCTCCCCCAGCATAGGGTTCCAGTGTCAGGAAGATAGGTTCCCATAACTTCCAGCTGCAAAAACTAGAGAAGATTGAGTGGGTGGAAGAAACTTCTTGAGACCCAAGCAGTTCCTCTTAAAGAACCCACACATGGACTCACCTTTCAAGCTGCTTCCCAGACAGGCACCAGTTGACATACTGGGGGAAACTGAAGTATCTGGCATCAAGGTGAGAGCTGGGGGACAGTATTCTCTCAGAAAGAAAGGTGGGAAGAAGCCATTGTCTTTTTTCTAAACCCTCCCTCCACAAAGCTGCAGAACCCACAGGCTAGTGCCATATTTGAGGCTCCATCAACCTGGCTCATACTGTTTGCCTCACCCTGGAGATCTCCTGAGACTCTATCCTACCCAACTTACAGTTCCCCCCAAGCTGTTAATAAGGGCTTTTCCACATGAATGGATGGTCTTTGCTCATGCTTCACAACTTCATAAAAAAAATGCTCTAAAACAAGCAATAGCTGGCCTCAGTAAGCCCCCGGGCCACATACCACTTGCTCAGTGGCCCCAGGCCCAGCATTATCAGCAGCCAGCCTAGGTTCATAGGTTGGATTTGACTGGGAACCTCCAAGCCCAGCACAAGTAGTAAACAAGCTTTATAGCTCATGCAGGATGGCCCTGGCCAGAACACGGATCAGGGCTGACCTTGGCCTCCACCACCCGGGAAACCCCAGAGGCTGCACACCCAGTGGACAGCTACAGACCACACTGGAACACCACCACCCTGCTCTTGCAGAGAAGGCAGAGGCTGGTAGTCAGCAGTAATAGGCAGTCATTGCAGCTGACTGGCCTGAGTAAATTCCTCCCATTGATCTGCCAACAGCAACCAAGACTCAGCTATAAGAGGAGGGTCTACTCAACCCACACAGAGGGTGCTCCTTGAGTACCCAGTTTGGGTGACAGAGGAGGCTGTGCCACTGGACCCTACAGGATCCACTACACTAGGCCATGCTACCAAGACAGAGAGTCATAGCAGCTCTACCTAATGCAAAGAAACAAATACAGGGAGGCTGCCAAAATGAGGAGACAAAGACACATGGGCTAAATAAAACAACAGATAACAGATCAAAACTCCAGAAAAAGAGCTGAACAGAATGAAAATAAGCAACCTATCAGATGCACAGTTCAGAATACTGGTTATAAGGATGCTCAGGGAACTTAGTGATGACCTTGACAGCATAAAAAAGATCTAGTCAGAAACAAAGGATACGCTAATTGAAATAAAAGACAATTTATTGGAAAACAACAGTAGAGTGGATAAAGCCAAGAACCAAATCAATGATTTGAAACATAAAACAACAAATCAAAACAACAATAAAAAATAATCCAAAAAATGAGGATAGTATAAGCAGCCTCTAGGACAACTTCAAGATGTCCACCATTACATCATAGGGATGCAAGAAGGAGAAGAGGATAAGAAAGAAACTATTTGAAAACATAATGAAAGAAATATTCCCTAATTTGGTGAAGGAAATAGACATATGAGTCCAGGAAGCAGAGTCCCAAACAAGATGGATGCAAAGAGGCCCATTCCAAGACGCATCATAACTAAAATGCCAAAGGTTAAAGAGAAAGAGAATCTTAAAGGCAGCAAGAGAAACACAGTTCTCATATGTACAGGGGAGTTCCCATAAGATTATCAGCCAATTTCTCAAACTTTATAGGCTATCAGGGATTGGCAAGAAACAGTTAAAGTCATGAAAAGCAGGGATCTACAACCAAGATTGCTTTGCCCAACAAAGCTATCATTTAGAATCAAAGAGCAGATAAAGAACTCCCCAGACAAAAAGCTGAAGGAGTTCATCATCACCAAACTATTAGTATATGAAATGTTAAAGGAATTTATTTAAGAAAAAGAAGATCTAAACTATGAACAATAAAACAGCAATAAATACATATCTATCAATAAAATCTAAAAAATGAAATAAGCAAACAAGAAAAGCAGAGACAGAATCATGGGTACAGAGACCATTTTGATGGTTGCCAGATGGGAGGGGGTTGTGGGGGAATGGGTGAAGAGGTGAGGGGATTAAGAAGTACAAATAGCCCTGGATGGTATACCTCAGTGGATTGAGCGTGGACTGTGAACCAAAGGGTTGAGGTTCAATTCCTAGTCAGGGCACATGCTTGGGCTGCAGGCCAGGTCACAGGGGGCCATGTGAGAGGCAACCACACATTGATGTTTCTCTCCCTCTCTTTCTCCTTCCCTTCCCCTCTCTCTAAAAATAAAAAAATATATATATTTTTTAAAGCAAACTTATTTTTAAATATTTTATTTATTTATCTTTAGAGGAGAAGGGAAGGAGAGAGGAAGAGAAACATCAATGTATGGTTGTTTCTCGTGCATCCCCTGCTGGGAACTGGCCCCTCCTGGGAACTGGCCAGCAACCCAGGCATGTGCCCTGACTGGGAATTGATCCGCAATTGTCTGGTTCACAGGCCTGCGCTTAATCCACTGAGCTACACCAGCCAGGGCAAAAATATATATATTTTTAAAAAGAGCCTGAGATTAAAAAAAAGAAGAAGAAGATGTACAAATAAACTTCCAGCCAAGATGGAGGTGTAGGTGGAAATATTGTGCCTCCTCGCACAACCAAATTTAAGGACAACAAAGATTTAGAAACAAAACACAACCAGAACAGACAGAAAATTGAACTGCATGGAAGTCCGACAACAAACCATTTATCCAGACCTGTAATAGCAGTGGACTTGGTGGCCAGCAGAGAAGTGTTGCAGCAGGAAAAAGTGGCAGTTGGAAGACCTGGTCACACAGGTGGCACAGGGCTAGCAGGCCCTAGGATCAGGAGAAAACTAGCAGACCCAGTGAGGTGCTCAAGGTCACTGGCTGACCTTAGTCACACATTCATACGCAGATAAGCCAGGCAAAAACTGGCAGTGAGACAGACTACACAGGGCCCCAGACCTGGGAAATAAAGCCTAAAAGCACCAATTGAAAAGGTGCCAGGAGAGACTCCCAGCCTCACAGGAGAATTAATTAGGGAGACCCACCAGGTCCTAGAATGTACACAAGCCCACCCATCCAGAAACAAGCACCAGAAGGGCCCAATTTGCTTGTGGGAAGTGGCAGAGGGGACTGAAATTTGAGAGAGAGCAGAGCAAGCACCATTGGTCCCTCTCTGACCCCACCCCCACACACAGAGTCACAACCCAGCAACTGAGTTGCCCCGCCCTTGTGAACACCTAAGGTTCCACCCCTCACTATATAACAAGCACAACCAGACCAAAAATTATGGCTCAAACAGAAGAACAAATCAAAGCCCCAGAGCCAATACTTTTAAGCAACCAAGAGATAGCCAACCTATCACATGCACAGTTCAAAACACTGGTGATCAGGATGCTCACAGAACTGGTTGATTTTGATCGCAAATTAGATGAAAAAATGAAGGCTACACTAAGTGAAATGAAGGAAAATGCACAGGGAACCAATAGCGTTGGGAAGGAAACTAGGACTCAAATCAATGGAGTGGACCAGAAGGAAGAAAGAAACAACCAAACAGAAAAGAATAAAGAAACAAGAACTCAAAAAATGAGGAGAGGCTTAGGAACCTCCAGGACATCTTTAAACGTTCCAACATCCGAATTATAGGGGTACCAGAAGGGGAAGAGGAAGAGCAACAAGCAGAAAACTTATGTGAACAAATAATAAAGGAGAACTTCCCCATTCTGGCAAAGGAAATAGACTTCCAGGAAGTCCAGGAAGCTCAGAGAGTCCCAAAGAAGGTGGATCCAAGGAGGAACACACCAAGGCACATCATAATTACATTAGCCAAGATTAAAATGAAGGAGAGAATTCTAGAAGCAGCAAGAGATAAAGGGATGGTCACCTACTAAGAAGTGCCCATCAGACTCAGTGGATTTCTCAAAAGACACCTTACAGGCAAGAAGGGACTGGAAAGAAATATTCCAAGTCATGAAATGCAGAGACCTCCATCCAAGATTGCTCTATCCAGCAAAGCTTTCATTTAGAATGGAAGGGCAGATAAAGCGCTTCTCAGAGAAGGTCAAGTTCAAGGAGTTCATCATCATCACCAAGCCCTTGTTATATGAAATGTTAAAGGGACTTATCTAAGAAAGAGAAGATAAAAAATATGAACAGTGAAAGGACAGCAAACTCACAGTTATTAACAACCACACCTAAAACAAAAGCAAACTAAGCAAACAACTAGAACAGGAACAGAGCCACAGAAATGAAGATCACATGGAGGGTTAGCAACAGGGGAGTGGGAGAAGAAGAGTTGGGGATAAGGTACAGAGAATAAGTAGCATAAATGGCAGGTAGAAAATAGACAGGAGGAGGTCAAGAATAGTGTGGGAAATGTAGAAGCCAAAGAACTTATGACACATGGACATGAACTAAAAGGGGGGAATGTGGGGAGAGGGGCTGTGCAGGGTGGAGGGGAATGAAGGGGGGAAATGGGACAACTATAATGACATAATCAATAAAATATATTTTAAAAATAAGTACAAATAGATAGTTACAGAATAGAAATTATCTGTAACTATGTGCTATGGGATGGAATGTACAGTATAGGAAATAGAGGAGGCAAAGAACTTATATATATGACCCATGGACATGAACATAGTCTGGGGATTGCCTGAGAGAATGGGGAGGCAGCAAAAGGGGGAAAATTGGGACAAAAGCATAGCATAACCAATAAAATACAATTTTAAAAATCCTTTTCTGTTTCCTGAAAGAGACCTAAGATCAAATTAACCCAGTATATAACAAAAATTTTGAGTAGCAAAAAATAAGCCCCCAAAACAAAACAAGACAATGCCTTCCACATCCCCTGTCAAGCCTCTCCCCATCCTATACCCCTGTCCTTCAAGATACCTTCCCCAGCATCACCGCCACCCTCACCACCGACATGATTCTCTTTCCTCTCACACTTTGTAAGTTACTCCTGCTAAGATATTAACTGCTAATTAAGGTATCACCTGACAGTAATGACTTCACAGGCACACACACCTGATATATTAACATTTTTTAAATGACTTTATAAAAAAAGATCTGCCTCCCTCTCATTGACACCACTTCTCAGGGACGCTCCTGTGAGCAGTCAGCACCCCTTCTTCCATTCACTCCTCATAGGGAGGGGATGAGTAAAGGCATAGCACTGTACCTCTGAACGGTGCCATCCTTGGCACTAAATAGTCTGGCCTCATGATGCATCATGACCCACTGTGCCTAAGTCTGTTAAATGTGAACTTTCAAATCGTGACTTTTCACTTAACTGTTTTGGTATCTTTCAGATAGGAATTTTACACATGCATACAATCAAGGTCTCCAATCAGTGGGTCAGAACTGCTCGTGGAGAGCTCCACGAAGCATTTGGGACTAAGAGTTCTTATTCTCACTCTATGGTGAGGAGACACACTAGCAGCAGAACCCATGCCTCCCTGTGAAAGTGTTGAGTCCCCAACTCAGGTTAGCTGGAGAGTTCAGAGCACTTAGAAAGTTCTCCTAAAAACTGCCCACATTCTTCCTTCGGCATCCAGCATTTTACCAAAGTGTTGGCATGTGTGTCTCACTCCATCTACTTGATGCTGCAGGAAAAAGGAGTCTGATTTGAGAAGACAGTAGGAATTCTTCCCTTAACAGTAAGGATTCATTAAATGTTTGTTGAAATGACAAATGAAAATAAATAAATGACTTGTTTCTGACACCAGTAGGGAAAATATATATGTAAAGTTCATCTTCAAAACATACCAATTACAAAGTGAAAAGTTTGCAGGACTCTCTGTAATGAGAACATGTGAGCTCGGTCAAGTGGTAATGGCCATGCAACACTGTGATAAGCAAGGTGATTGCATAATTTGAGAATGAATTATTGTTATGCAAATGCTTGCAGAGGCATAGATGATAAATTTGTTTACACTATATTTTATGATGTTGTAGACTACACAATTCAGCATTGCACAAATCGGTGTACTGACTGTGCTTTGCCTGAGAGATGATGGTGAACTGGGAATCATTTCATCCACATATTAAATACCCACAATGTGTTTGTGCCTGAATTGTGTGTAATGTCTTGAAGTGTTCTCCCCTCAAAATTATGTATTGAAGTTCTAGCCGCCAAGGACCTCAGAATGTGACCTAATTTGGTAATAGGGTCATTGCAGATAGAATGAGTTAAAATGTGTTCTCATGGGTATAAGGTGAGCCCCTAGAGTAAAATGTCCTTATAAAGGAGGAAACTGGACATAGACACAAACACAGTGAGAGTACCATACGAAGATGAAGCAGAGACTAGTGTGATATAGCAGCAGCCAAGGAATGCTGAAGATTGCCACCAATCCCCAGAAACTAGATGAGATGACTGGAACAGACTCTTCCTCAAAGCCCTCCTTCCTGCTTAAGGAACCAACAACCAGCTGACACCTTGGTCTCAGACTTCCAGCCCCCAGAACTGTGAAACAATAAATTCCTGTTGTTTTAAGCCACCCAACTTGTGGTAATGTGTTCTAGCAGCTCTGGGAAACTAATGCACATGATATCTTTTACCCTTTGCCTAACTCTTCTCTCATCTCCATACTGCTTGATTAAATGGCCCCAGTAATACCAAAGAAGTTCCTCTAAGTGCCAGCCTGAATGTCTCAGCCAATAGTGGTCATCCCCAAATCAACCTTCATTCTTCCAAGTAAGGCACAGTATCTACCATATTGTGTTTCCCGTGAGCTCCTTTGAGAATGCCTAATAAGAGAGTGGGGCAAAAGTAGGTTTCCAGTTACTCATGCAGAAAACAATACAATAATTAATCAATAATAATACAAAAATAAGTTGTGTGCCTCACGTGCTCACAACTGTAAACCTACTTTTATAGCCCCATCCTGTATTCACCTGTTCACTCCTGCTTCAAGCTTCCCCTCTGTGTACCAAGTTTAATCAGCTTGGCACCCTTGATGCAAGTACTAGCGTCCCTCTGTCATAGAGCTTACAGTAGCATTTTTTTGTTTTGCAACTTGGAAAACTAAGAATTATCCTGGGAAGTGTAATTTATAAGGCATCCGAACCTGGACACCTCCTGAAGAGTGAAAGTAGAAGATGGAAGCAACCCTACGGCAAGAAGGGGGACAGAGAGGTACCTACAGAGCGGAGAAACAAGAATGAGCAGTTGGGATGCACCAATGCCCACATATGAGCCCACATCAGAATTCCAGCCACAGGCTAAACAGATGACCTAAGTCTTCTTATCCAGCACCAGATAGCCCAATGAGAGCTCAGCCTTCTATCAAGCTTCTCCCATCATATAGCCCAATGAACAAAACTCAGCAGAAAAGAGCCTGTTCAGCCCTTGTCAACATACTAGGCCATAAGAATATCAGCCACAAAAATTAACACAACATTTTGGAGTACTTATATATGCCAGGCATGGTTCATACAGCCCTGAACACAGCACTGAATAGGTCACAAAAACCCTGCTCCTTCCTCGTAAAACTTACTGTTCTAATGGGGAAGGGCAGACAACAAGTAAGGTATGGCAATAGAAACATTCTTGTAGAGTATGCTAGTGATACGTGCTTAAAACAGGGGAGAGAAGTGGGAATGTTTAGCAGAACTTATTTTGAAGAGTTGTGTTTGTCTTGCCATTGTAGCTCTCGTGCTGGAGGAGGACGTCACTGAGAAAGTGAAGTTTGAGTAACTGGAACTCCTGAGGGAGGGAGCCACAGAGACATCTAGGGGAAGCACCTTTCAGGGGGAGGCCAGGACAGGGCAGCGGGGCAAAAGCCCTGGTGGATTTGAGACATGTACTAACACAGTATGCATATGTAAACTAGTCTTACTAGAGTGGGAGTTAAAAACTACATTCAATTCAAAAAGAATAGTCTAATATTCGTTAAACACACGACATCATCCTTTTCTTACTCTGCATACATTAGCCCTCAAAAATGCCACACAAGTATCCAAGTTACATTAAGGAGACAAGACTTCTGAGTGATGTTGCTAATGGGGTTGTTTGTTACTGCAGCGAAGCCCAACCTGATGATGCAGAGAGTGACAAGAACTATGCATGGTATAATAGAAATAGGATTTTTTACCAAGGCAAAAAATAAGTCGTCAAGTTACCTTCATTATCTGTAACTACATGAAGTAGACATATTCTGGAATATTCTTGGATATAGATATAAAGTGAAAAGGTTGATTTCAAACAAACCAAAAAAAATTGTTCCCGTCAGACCAAGCCAATAACCACTTGCAGAGAAGTACACCCCCCTCCCACAGACGCTGCAGAAAGGATGCCAACACTGAGTGCAGGCTGCACTAAATGACTTTGGAGGAGGTCCGTTCTTGCTGTAACATTCAGCACTCCTGAATAAGCCCAGCTTCCTTGGAAGTGCCTCATTGTCCACCAGCCCCGGGCTTTGAGAGTGGTGTGGCTAAAATCCACCAACATCCAGCCCATGGTGCCAGCATTGGTGAGTCTCTTTTCATTCTAATAACATGTGTAAGCCATGGCTACCATCAACAGGTGTCACTGGATACTGAAAAAAGAAACGGTACTGTGGTTGTCTGATGAGTTATCTGCATTTAGCCCCAACAGCTATGTGGAAGATAGATATTAGAGAGTGAAAATTAACAGGGTTCAGATAGTGGAAAAAGATCGCCAAACATATTGATTTTTAACGAGTAATTTATAACTTCAATGGGACAGTTCCTGACAAGGTTCTGACAGACAGAGATGTGGGTATCTTCAGTGGATGTTAATACTACAAATCGGTCCTTCCTCCTATCAGGAAAATTGCAAATCCCTTTCCTGAAAACTCTGCCCTCCAGTCTGCTTTAGGTGAGGGTGTGGTTGTGTCGGTGTAGACCACAGACTTTGCAAGTTGCTTCAACTCATTTACAAACGATTTTTACGGAGAACTTCAAGCAAATCCTCTTTTATCTACTCATTTCCTGGACAGGTCAGAGCAAAATCCACCTTTCCCTTCACCTGTCTTAGGCTTAATCTTTTCCCTCAACCACATTTTCATACATTAGCCTTTCAGGAACATACCAGCCCCTGTACGTGATGGGCCTTCAATCAACGTGAAACAGCAATATCTGTGCACCTCTTAGGGAGCTCCACGATATTAAATGTTTTTCATTACTTTCTCACACTCCCGGTTCCATTCAGCAAAGCCTACCCTATGGGTGTATTTTCCCCTCAAAACGTCTTCACGCCGTATCCTTCTATTCTCTGACCGAAATTCATCTGTGTTTATTCCTCAAGCTCTTGCACTTATATATTTTATTACAACTTCTTCATACCCTTTCCCACTGCCAAACCTAATCCTTTTCTTCTTTACCCTGAGGGCCCCTACCAATATAACTTCAGGTGAAACAAATGAAAACACTAGCTTTTGCCCCGGGCTTCCGGCTTCCTCCACCAAAATTAAAACATAAAAGCATTACAGAGATATTAATATTATATTCCCTGCCCTGCGAACCTTCCATAACATTCTGTGGTCTGTCAGTCACCTACATATATTGAGTGTCCACCCTGAAAAGGAAGTTGGTTTTCCCTTCTGAGAAGAGAAAGAGGAAGAAAGGGGCATTTTTTGCTTTTCTTCACTGTTAGTAAAAATTCTGTCTCGTTCCGTTTCCCACTAGTTGCAATTCCCCACCCCAGCACCTGTCTCCAGCTGCGGGAGCAACATTTTCCGTAAGTGTTTTGTCCCTTTTGGTCACCCACTTTCCTGGTTTCCCAGAGAACCCATCACAGCACTTACAGACTGTCCAATCCATATCAGCTACACCCTATCAGCTCCCAAAACAAAGCCATGAAAGAGGCAGTGAACTGAAATCTGCAAACCCACCAATATGCTAGAAACTGTGGTAGCTACATCAGTTGCTTATTTCTCTGAGCTACTCTGCAAGATAGCAATCACCCCCATTGTACAGACCATACAGGTCAAAATCAGAAAGGGCAAATAACTTGCCTGAGAATTATAAAAGGAAAAGAGTGGAGAGCAAGCTCAAATCTGTCTGATTCTGAAAAGCTTCCAGAGAACATATTTTATATTTTGCAACTGGGTCAAAGAAAATTGTACATCCCTTTATGAAAATTCTGAGTGGGGATTAAGAAACGCAGCTTCTGCTGTGGAGCAGTATGTGTGTAGCACCCACGGCTGACACCACTCTGAGTGGTGATAACAAGGATTATCAGGACACCAAGAAAGAGTTTGGGCTTTTAAATTGAGAAAGAGCATAGAAAAGTCAAAATGGAGTTTGCAAGGGCTTGAGGAATCAAGAGACTCAAGGGATTTCCTGGGAATTATCTGTTGAGGTCCCAGCTTTTACTATCAAGACTGGATGTTCTTGGGAAGGGCACTGGGAGCAGTGACAGTAGCTATGGCAACACCGTTACTGAGGGCAGCTCCTAGCTTTCCATCTAGTTCCCACACAGTTGGCCAGAACTATTGTACAGTGGTTACCAGCATGTTACTGTCTGGATTTGAATCCCAATTCCTCCACTTACTAGCTGTACGGCTTGAACAAGTCACTCAGCCTCATTGTGGCTCAATGCCCTCGCTTGTAAAATGATGATTATAATCATGCCTACATCAAATGGGGGTTGTAAGGATTAAATGAGTTATTATACATAGACCCTTCCCCATTGTACCTGCCACATAACATTGGGTCTGCTTGTGTTACATGCAAAAGGACTAAGCAGCATGATTAGTGTAGGCATTGTAAAAATGGGATACATAGATAGAAACGGAGGATTAGAAGACAAAACAAAGTCATCCAGCTGCCCAATCTAATCCTACTACCACTCTCCCACAACCGTTACCCTTATGCGCAAGGCCACAGAAAGGAGGAAATGCATAAGGAACAAAGCAAGTTAGTATTTTATTACTAACTGGGCTACGGTGAGCTAGAGACTGAGGCCAAGGTGGGCCTGGCCTGGAGCTAGGGCTCAGGCAGGGGTCCCACACCCCAATGTGGAACTCTGGAGAACCCGACTGGAGTAGAGAGAAGGCCATTGTGGCCCAACCTCTATAGCTTTAAGGTGCTCTAGAACCAAACTATATCAAAGGCCTGGTGCACCACCTTTTCTCCAAAATCAAAACGTCAACTCCACTGTAGCCCTGGTTGGCAAGAAGAGGGCTTCCGTGACCTTTCCCCTGAACACACACACACACACACACACACTCCACAAACAAGAGTTCTCCAGCTTCCACTGTGCACCACAGTGGAATGATTGATTATGTTGCTCTCTTCTGAGTTGGATAGCAATTTCTGGGGGGCTTTGAGAAGAATGGAAGGGTAAGAACAGACGTGAGATACTCACATTTTCCCAGGCTTCTAGAAGAAAGGGAACAATTTCTAAGACAATGGAATGCAAAGGCAGTCCCTCCCCTAGAGCTGTGGACATTTCAAGGCCTGAAACTGGTCATCACTGTTTTCCTTCCTGGAAATGCAGTGACTACCTGAGCCTGACCCATCTTTCTTTACTCCTAAAGCAAGGAGGGAGGGAGAAGGACAGAGGAACCTTGAGCCTCTTCCAGGTGCCAACTATAAACAATAAATGTAACGAATAGATGCAGCAGGAGGACCCTGACACCTCTGTGGACTCAGGTTTCCTTACATGTAAAGTGAGGACTGGATGTCCCCTCTCCCTCTGACACTCAGTATCCTGTAAGGCCATGAGCTCAGGCACCTCATCTTACCACTGCTCAAGTATTACACTGCATCGTTGTAACCTTGGCCTTTAGGGATGCCACCACAGGTTGAATCACTGAACTTCACCAATTGAATTTTATACGTCACTCCCATTCAAGAAGCACCTTTACTGTACTCCACCCGTGTTTTTTGAAGAACTTCCACCCATGTGCAGAGCCCAGTTGTGGAACTCTGAGGAAAAGTCACTGTGAAAAACTAGTTTCCTGGCTATGGGGAGTAGGGCATCATATTAGTCAAAGGTACACTGATTTCAGACACTTCTGACTGGCTGAAAACAATTACCACTTGTTCGGTGATTCTTCATGCTTGTTCTCAGCTCAGATTCCATCCAGTAGTTCCAGAGTTAAGCAGAGCATGTAAAGAGGGGAGAGTTGTTTTTCACCTGCTCAGACATTTTTCAGATGCTTTTTGTGATTGGGTAACTCAAAATAGCTTTATTTTAAACCTTCAGACATGCCATGATATTGATGGGGAAAGGCAGTCGACAGGAAAGGGAGATGTCACCTTCAGTTTGGCTCTTATACCAAAGAATAGGGACGACTTGAAGGAGGAGGTTATTTTACCATCTGATGGAAGAGGTTGCTCAGAGCATCGCACACATGCGCGTGCGCACACAGAACTTCATGAGGACATACAGAGGACAGAATTAAAATTCTGACAATCCTGGTCTCCAACGCAAGTGTAGTTTTAGGTTATGCAAAATTTTTTTCTTGCAACGAAAAAAAAAAACAAGAGCTGACTGCAGTTTCTGGCATGCCATATTGTGACACTGTTATTTAGAAAACTAAACATATGTATATATAATTTTTCAAACAAAGATGTTGTTGTTTTAAGTGTAAAGCCCACAGCAGTTCCCTTTGTTACAAACATTGGGTCTAATCCAGGGTGGGAGAGAAAATTACTTTTTCTGCCACAGGAAGTCTTGCTTCCATTAGCTCTGGAACATGGTTTTTCAAAATTACAGTCTCTCTCCCTTTGGACCTTAAGAAAATATGAGGGTGGAGAATTGACTTTGGATCTTTGCTCACATTTTAGTTACAACATTTCAAAGAACAGGAAAGGATTTTAGAATAATTCTTAGAATCAACAAACTTTCACTTTCCATGTATTATTGTAAGTTCCGAAAAAGGAGAAAATCAAATAAAATAAAAGAGGATGAATGTCAGAGGAAGAATATAAGGTATTATTCACTGATGCTAATAGGTAGTAATATTACTGTGTGTGAGTCTGATCTGGGCACCTCTACATATGTTTCCTTATTTAATCCACACAACAAACTTCTGAAGTAAATGCTATTATTATACCCCCTTTACAGATGAGGAAACTGAGGAACAGAGCCGTAAAGTAACTTTCTTAGTAACTGAGGAAACCAGACCTGAGCAAAGGGGCTCCACATGTTTAATCGCTGTGCAGCGCTAAGACTCGGCTGAGTGCTGTAACTTCATTGCCTCATTTACTCCCCAGAGCACTGTAGGTTTACACACCCCAATTAACAGCTGAGCCAAATACAGATCAAAAAGACAAAGGGCACGCAGGAGGCAAATAGAAGATCAGTATTTGAACCCAGGCCTGCCAGATTCCAAAGTTTATAGGAAGTTGTATGTCAAGGAACCTGTGCTAGGAGCTAGGGATTCATGGAAAACATAACACGTAGTTCCTGTACGCCCAAAGAGCATGCCCTCTGTAGAAAGGAAGATGGGTAAGACATCACAATATGGTGTGATTGCTGCAAAGGGTGTCTATTTGGTGATCGGGGACTCAGATCTTAGAGTTTAACAGAAATATTTTATTAATTTTTATAACTGTTCCATTTAAGTCCTGGATGAAAGGAGGTCTTCCATGTTTGTTCAGTTGATCTTCTGAAATAAACAGGCTACCCCAGGGACCCTGGGAGCATCTCTAACCCATTTGAGGGCAAAAATGGGAAGAACACAAATTCTAACTATCCCAATACTACCCCAACAAAGCAAGCCTAGCTTCAGTTTTTCAAAACAAACTCAGTTTGGAGAGATTAGAAGAGTTGCTTACATTAAAAAAAAAGCTCTAAGACAGGTAGAGCTTCTATCATCTACTTGGCTACTGGCCCCAAATATTTCCATAACTTCCTAAATTTAGTACTAGAAGGACCACCAGAATGAGGGTTCTCTGTGTGGATGAATGCTGATCCTTCTGACTTCCAGGTGTGAGTCAGAGGGTAAAAAAGGAGTAAAAAACTTACATACCTGTCAGGATGATTGATGGTAGGGGAAAAAATCCCATTTTTCACAAATTATGGGCCTTTTTTTTTACTGCTAGTAATGCACAGAAGATTAAAGTGAAGTCTATATTTCATAAATGGGAGGACCAAATGATTTAAAACCTTTGTTATAATGACCTACTTTGGAGTGAAGAATCAATTTCTTTTACAGCAAGAATCTGTTAATTTAGGGAAAAAGAGAGAAGGAGGGAGGAAGTGCATAGACTGAGCATAAGAGAAAATGAGGAAAAGGTGGAAAGAGAAAAGAGCTTAGAAAATCAGACGGGTTTTTTCTGGCTCTATTTTTATATGTCGAGCAATTTAGAGGTCATTTCGCATCGCGGAATGAGGGTAAACTTCGTGTTTTATTTTCAGTCCTGGCTCTGCCCCTAATGTGCTGTATTAGTTTCCTACTGCTGCTATGATAACTTAGCACAAAGCAAGTGGCTCGAAGCAACGACAATGTATCATTTCACAGTTCTGCAGGTCTGGAGTGGCGATAGGGCCAGGTTCCCTCCGGAGGTTCTCGAAAGGAACCTGTCTCCTTGTCCTTCCCAGAGGCTTGGGGCCACCCACATCCCTTGACTTGTGGCCCTCATACATCAACAAAGCAAGAAATGGCCACTCACATCTCTGTCACATCCATCTCTTTGACACTGGCTTCTTCTATCTGTCTCAGTCACTTTAAGGACCCTAGTGATTATACTGGGCTCACACAGAGAATCCAGGGTAGCCGCCCTTTCCTCAGGTCATCTGGTGAGTAATCTTAATCCCATCTGCAAATTTACCAGGACTTCTCCTTTGCCACGTGGCCCAACAAAGACATCTTTGCCGGGGGCACTATTCTGTCTACCAAAGGTGCTGTGAGGCCTTGGTCACTTTCTTAGCTGCTAACCATCAGTCTCCTCATCCATCAAATGGGAATAAACAAACTTGCTTTATAAGATATGTGACAATAAAATGATAGTGCATCTTTAACTCATCAGTAAAAGAGAGCCCTTGGTAAGGAGCGCCTATCCTTGCTCAGATTAGTACAATATTCAGTATAATATTTATAATGAGATTCCATAACAGTAATAGCTTTTAATAAACTTATGTCTACTAAGACGGCAACAATATCTATAAACCTTTTTCTAATGACTCAATTAGTCATATCAGTATGTGTTGACAATTCTACTTTAAGTTTTCTTCCTTTTTCATGACGTCAAACTCTCTGGAATGATCCCAGCGAGCTGCCTTGAACCTAAGTACATCCATATGCTTCTGCAGCCCAGCATGGGCCTGGCAGGAGACAGCAAACTTGGTTCTTAAATTTAAGCCAAGGGGCCTTTTTCTAGCTTTGCTTTCTGCATAGAACCCTGCCTCAGGTCAAGGCGTTGAGAAAGCGGAAAAGTTAAAACGGTGTCTTACATGATTTGGCTTCTCCCATTACACAAAGCAAAGCAATGGGATCTCCCCAGGAGGAGCCCCTTCACATATCAGTAGGTACAAAGCCCCTCAGTGACCTGAGTAAATGGCAGTGTCTTATGTTGTAAAGGTGGAAAGATCTAAATCTTCCTGGATAAAAACAAGAGCTTTGCCAAGCAGAGGCACCTTTGTGCTCCCAGGGTTACAGTGAAGTGACTCTCATGCATTGCCTAATTACTATCCTAACATCCTCAGCGAGCTCCCCTTGGGCGGAACTAAGCATTGCTGGCATTTCTGCCAGGTGCCCACCGATTAAGTACATCCTTTATTCCTCTTCTGCTGGGCCCGTGGGAAATTCAGGGGAGTCGTTCCAAGGTGTGAGCCAGGCTCAACATTTGGCTGAAGATGAAAAGACGGCATTTGGAGGCACAGCCAAGACACAACTCTTCAGGGATCAGGAAGGGAGGGGGTTCTCTACAGTTGCCATAAAGGTAGTGACCTCCAACAAGCACTTCCAGGTCAAATCATCCTGTTCTCAACACACACAAATACTAAGACCAGGAGCTCACACACACAAACCACAGAACTCCAGGGATCTTAACTGCCCCACAGCTTCTCCCAGACAGAGGAGGCCTTGTGCCCCTTAGCTCCAACCACAGAGCCTTATGGTAACAGGGCAGCAGCCTTCCATGCCAATTGCTACACTTTCTGTGAGAATCAAAGTTTCAGCCAGACTCCGGTGGTGAAACAGAGTGCAACTGGAAGCAAAACTAAATCTGATTCGGTGGCTTTTCCCACCACACCACGATGCCCCCTCTAATTAAAGAAGGAGAGAAAAAGGAAAAAGAACAAGCAGTAGCATCTGCAGCAGCCACCGCCACCAGAAGATGCTCAGACTAGTATAATATTTAGAACATGAGTGTTGTTTATTACTATTTGAGGTCATTCGACTTTGACGGGGGAAAAAAATCTTTGTTGTTTTTATAATCCACTGGTAGTCTGTCCTTTTAAAGAAAATGAGCTCTCCAAAATCGTCAGCGTCCCTTCCACCCTCTTGCCCATTCTAGACAGTTCAGGGAATAGCACTACCCTGTGGCAGCTGCATCCAGTACCTTGGGAATCCGAGAACTTCGGAGAGTGGCATGGCCAGAAATCGGTAAGGCAGAGCCCTCAAGCCAAACACGCTCACACACACACACACACACACACACACACACACACACACACACACACACTTCCCTGGCCACTGTGGCTGCACCCAGAGGAGCAAAAGGCCAAAGATTCAAGGGCAACCAGAGGGGTTGTTAGCCACCTGTGCATCAACGGACAAGTAGTTATCTCCCACCAACCAGTGCATGGAAGAATGGAGCAGACGGAAGACAATAAATTGTCAAAATGGCATAACTCTATGCAATCACTGAGAGGGCTAATGGGGCTACAAAATGAAAACACACACACATACACAGAGAGAGTCTTGTGAAATACAACCTAATGCTGTCTTATGAATTTTCATACTCCTCTGTGATCCATCACAGTAGATATTATACCCCAAACTATCATTTATCACAAGGAGCACTACAGGCAGGCAGGGGACACAGCGCCGAGGGGATTTGAAGCTGCCACTGCCTGAGGTGTCTCCCCTGACTGCCTTGTGCACTATAAATTAGGAGCCCACTAAGGAGCAAAGTGGTAAGGCAGCAGGCATTTAAGCTGCACCTATTCCTGCAGGCTGCAGGGTGGGGGGAGAACAGGGAAAGGAGGGGGTCGGGAACAGTAGGAACGGAGAAGAAGTTTCCTGTTTGTCTTGGAGTTCATTTTCACACATTTGCAAAGCAGATGCTTGGCCTCCAACCAAGCAGGCCTGCCTTCCTCTGTGAGCTGCTCTCACTCACACCTGAGA